>NC_092876.1:51695588-52006042 GCF_028372415.1 Notamacropus eugenii
GACTCCAAGGCTAGTGCTCAATCTGCTATGTGTACAAAGCCACAAAAAGTAAATGTTTTTCTCCCAAGAATTCTGTGACAAGCAATGTTGTCCTTGTATACAGGAGGGAACCGAAGTCCACAAAGATGAAATATGGCCCTTGATTCCAGTGTTAGAGCCAGAATTTGAACACAGATCTCCTGCCTCTGACTTCTCTGCTGATGACTACCGTTAGTGACAGCACTTTAGTGTCCATCAGTCACTCAGTAGGCGTTAATAAAGCTCCTCCCACATGCTCGGCACTGTGTTAGATGCTTGGGATGAAAATGGGGATTAGACTGTCCCTTGCCTCAGGGACCTTGCATTCCATGTTGGGGATAGACCATTCACTGATACATAAGCGTATGCAACAACGTTCATGGGGATTGGGCGGTGAGTTGACATTCACAAGCAGGGGGTAGAAGGAAAGGGGGAATTCACCAAGCCCTTTCATTATAGCTGTCTTTGGAGGTAGAGGGCTTAAGCTATTAATTATAATAAAGGTATTTAATAATGATTAACATAATGATGATAATAATTATACTATGTTATAGTTTTTATATCATGATGATATATTATATATAATTATGATATAATGATAAGTATACTATATTATAATATTATAGGATTATACTATATAATAATATTATAGTTAATCACATAATAAAATATTATATCACATCATACATACTCTTATAATAAAAATATATTATATAATTATGATATACTATTGTATAATTATTTAATATAATAAAGTGGTATAATTATTAATGTTAATTATTATAATTCCTATAAAGGGTGTGAGACTCAGAGGCAAAAAATGACTTGCCCATATCACACAAAGTTATTAAGTGGTAGAATCAATCAATTAGGTAGTTATTATTAAGTACCTACTGTACTTAATACAGATGCTTTGCCAAGTACTGAAATATGAAGACAAAAATGAAATTAGACTTTGCTGTTGAGGCACTTATGTTAGCTATTATTATTCTGAATAATAATAGTGATAATAGTTTAAATTTGCACTATGACTTTTGAGATGTCCTGTATATACAAGGTCATTTTGGGGAGGATTGGAGATGAGACGGTTCTAGTAGCTATAAGGGTCAAGAAAAGCCTCAATTAGAAGGTAACACTTGACCTGAACATTGAAAGAAAGGAGGGCTGGGTGGTAAAGGTAAGAAAGAAGTCCCTTCCAGGCAAAGCCCAGAGATGGAAGGTGGAATGTCATGGGTGAGAAATAGGGTGAAGGTGACTTAGGCTGGAGGCTAGGGAAGGTTCTAAAAGACAAACAAAAAAGTTTGCATTTGATTTAAGTATTAATAGTGTGTCTTTGGAATTTCTTAAGCAGAAGAACAGGTCGGTCCTGTGTTTTAGGACTACCTACATGGGCAGAATCAAAGAGAGTAGAGACTGGAAGCTAGGAGACCAGTTAGGTGGCTGTTACACTAGTCCATGCCAAAGATGATAAAGATGACTAGAGTTGCCTTGGTGTCCTGCCTGGTTCAAATGTTCTCTTTCCTCTACTATTAGATCTTTATAACCCAGTCGTAGACTAAACGTTGAAGAGTCTCCCACCCCCCTAAATCTCTGCCATTAGCCTCTGGCATTCCCACCCCCAACTTCTTTGGATCAAGATTTTGAGAACCCTTATTAAAAATGGGGTATCAGGATTATTAATTTCTTATCATGGATTTGTCAGATTGACCTTAATAGTGGGCAAGACTTTGAAGGACCAGGACACAGGACACAGCAGTTTTGATGGGTGGGGATGGAGGGATGTGTAGATAATGTGGAAATTCAGGTTTGGCCAGATATCATAGGGAGATATCATATCATAACACCAGGAAATTTGAGAGTGGGATAGGGAAGTGGAATTGAAGGAGGAATGGAAAAGTTTGCCAACCTCACAGTTTTGCTGAGGGCCAATTGCCTCTGGAGCTCCTCTGAAGTGATCTGGGATGTTGAGGACATTCCCAGCCTAGAGGGAGGACTCCTTCATTCCAAGGTCAGCTCATCTTTGCTCTCTCATGAACCTAAGCCTCCTTCTCCTCCAGGTGTCTCTCTGTGGCTGTTCCTGGTAATGCCACCTCAGACGCTATCTGCAATGATATGGTCTCTGCTCCTACAAAGGCAGGTCCGCCCCTCTCCAAGCATCAGCCTGAGTTCATGAATCCCAAAGATACCATGTGGAGCTCTCAGCCAAATGTCACTCTAGGCACCTCTCCCCAACCCCAGCCACAACCCACCATCCGTCTGGTCTTTTCCCATGGCTCTCTTCTTCCACTTGGTAAGTAATGGAAATAAGCACCACTAACTGATGCGTCATGGCATTTCAGGATTGTGTGTGTGAACCTGGGGTGCCAAGGAATGGGGAAACCAAATGGCCTGGGCTTCCTTTCTGCTTTTCTTTTCCTCCTTGCTAGTTTTCAATGAGAATTGCCAATAACCATATCTGAAAGAAGGAATATGGCTAGTCTTTGTACAGGTGTGTAGTTATATTTTTATGGAGATCAGAACAGAAACAAGGGTGGGGCACCATTTTGGTGGTCTAAGAGTACCTACATCCATTCTGAGTCTTTCAACTTCATAAAAGCACCAAAGCTAAGCACATAGTTAGCAAGAATAATTAGTTAAATAATTACTTTAAATTAACTAAAATAACTAAAATGACATGCATGTACATATAGATAAACGTGAATATACATATACTTATATAAGTACAGTCTGCCTCAGTATCATACATATACACACATATTATATATATGTTTGTATACATGAATATCCATATATCCATACATATGAGTAAAATCTGCCTCAATATCATATACAACTATGTATGTATGTATACATGCACATATAGATGTGTGCATACACATGTGTGCTTGGCCTCTTGTAGCCAGGGAAAATATGTGCATGCACATGTAACATGTTACATGTGTATGTGCTTATATTATATAACATGCAGATAAACACATAACATACTAGAAAAATGTATACAAGTGTGCATAGTGTATTATATATACTATACATATATGTATATGTATGATACACACAATATACATTTTACTATATATATGTATGTGTGTATGTATTCTGTTTCAGAGAAAAAGTTTCATTCAATCATTCATTCATTTGATAAACATTTATTAATGTGTATGTGTGTGTGCATGTGTGTGTATATGTGGGGGGGGGAGAGAAATAGAGACAGAGACAAGGGAAAAGAGAGACAAACAGAGAGAGAGAGAGAGAGCGCGCACCTGGTATAGTGGATAGAAAATTGACCTTGGGAGGCTGAAAGACCTCATCCTACCTCAGACATATGATAGCTGTGTGACCCTGAAGAAGTCACCATCTCTCAGGCCCCCAAGCAACTCTCTAAGGTTCTAAGTTGCAGAGAAAGTGCCAATCTCTACTAGTGAAGGGAGTTTTCTCATTTGGGAGTTTCTATGCTAGTGATCTGCTTTCTAAACCTACAGACTATATCCTTCCATCCCCCACCCCCAAATGCTTGTACTGAGTGCATTCTTCTCTCAGGTCTTTCTTTGATGTGTTTTCTCTACTCAGTCCTTCCTTTGATCTCACATCATGGCAGGACAGTAATCCTGGAGTAGAAACCTGAGAAACTAACTACGCTTCAAGTCAATGCAATCTGATTTGGTCTTTGGAAGAAATCCAAAGTGTCAGAGAGACCGGAGTACACATAGGAGAATTGCTACTGAGGGACTGGCTCTGCAGGCTAACGGTGGTTTGCCCCATGCATCACCAGCCAAGTATTTTCTGGCATGCAGGCCAAGGACACTGCCTCATATTCCCTGACAGAATGGCTAGAAGGCTGGAATGTGGTCAGACAACCCTCAATATCCCTCCAGCTCTTGGTTTGCCCAACTCGGAAAGGGTAATGTTAATCTTATGTATGGGGGAAGATCTGCCCTTTCGTGAATTTATCAGTTTCTTATCTCCTTAGGGTGGATTTTGGGCCTAATGGTCGTCATCCTGCTACTAATTGGTCTGATTTTCCACTTCACATTGTCTCAGAGAAAAAGTAAGTTTTGTTCAGTCAATCATTCATTCATTTGATAAACATTTATTAGGCACCTGCCCTGCAAGGCGCTGGGGAAATACAAACTTTAGTTAGGACAGGGTCTCTTCCTTCAGTGAACTTTATGGTCAAGAACGAAGGTTAGACACAACTCACAAAATAACTCTCACACACAGTGTTACAATGTATCAGAGAAATCCAAGACAAAGGGCTGTATGCCATGTAAGAAGGAAAGCTAACAATCTGGGGAAAGTGTAGATGGGGTGAAGACAGTGTTAGGGAAGGTTTCTTTAAGGAGAAGCATTTAAAGAGAGGTGGGAATTTAAGGGAAGAAGGGGAAGGAAGATGTAAGGCAAGGGGAGCAAAAGCATGAAGATGGGAATCCATAGGACATATTCTGAGACAGAATGAGGCATGGAAGGGAAAAAACAGAGAGAGTAGATAACCCTGGCTGGAAGGTGAAGCAGCTAGAGTTAAGTCAGGAAATGTTGGAGGGAGCCAGATTGTGGAAGCCCTTGAATACCACATAAAGGAATTTAACAGGAATAGGGAGCCACTGAAGATTTTTGAGCACAGGAGTGGATTGGTTAGATCCATTCATTAAGAAAAATTATCCAGGAATATATATGAATGGTGGATTCATTCATCTAGCAAATATTTTTGGAGCACCTCCCATGTGGAGGGTTCTAAGTTATATAGGACATGGTCCATGACCTCAAGGAGATTACAGTCTTGTAGGGAAGACATTAACACAAGTAAGTATGAAACAAAACATTGCTAAATGCTATAGGAATGGTACTGTGGGAGTTCACAAGAGGGAAACATTGTACCTAGCTGGAAAAGTAGAAGAGGCTTCATGAAAAGGTAACATTTCAGCCTGACCTTGAAGTATGGATATAATTTAGACATGGAAAGACAGTACTGCAGGTGGAAGGAACTATCTGAGCAAAAACTTGGAGATGGGAATGTGCAGGATATTATTTGAAAGACAGAGAAATTGCTTTGATTTTAATAGCAAATGGGGGATAATGGACAAAAAGGCTGGAGTGGTAGGCCAAAGCCAAGACTCTAGATGGGTATTCACTTCTTACCCAGAGATTTACCAACCATTCCTATTGTCCCCTTCCTGGCAACTTCCCTCTTGGGAAAGAAAGTGGTTGAAATGTTTTCTTTTCTTTCTTTTTTTTTTTTTTTGTAGAGAAACTCTTGTCCTGCATCAAAGAGGAAACCAAAGTGGTAAGTTTTGCTTCCTGATTGTTTGGTTCAGAGGGAGGCATATGGAAGACTGCCATAGGTGCTTCTGAGTCACTTGTGGAGCAGCATCTGGTACAGGACGTAGGGGATAACAAGCAAGAGATGACTCTCTCCCTGCCCTCAAGAAGCTTATAGTCTAATAGGGAATCACTGTGGTATGGTGGAAGGAATCCAGTCCCTGATTCTTTATCTTGCCCTAGAACAGAGGATGTTAGAGCTGGAAGCGTCCTTAGAACACAGAATGTCAGAGCTGGGAGGGCCTTAGAGACATATCTTCCAGTCCCAACCCTTTCATTCTATAGACAAGAAAATTGAAGCCAAGCATGAAAAAAGTTACTTGTTCAAATTTCAGACTCACTAAATGGAGGCAGGATTGTAAATTAGGTCAGTCTTCTGTTTTTAAGGTCCCTTTCTCTCCCTGGACGTAAGTCTTTTCCTCTGTATAATTCAGATGGACAACAACTCCTGCCTCAACTTTCTCAGAGAAACATGTGAGAATCCGATATGATAATGGATATAAATGTGCTTTGGAAATTATCAAGGGTTGTCCAAATGAGGAATGATGATGAATTATGCCCTGAATGTGAATTAGCTTAATCATATAAAGAGAAAAGACAATATTCAAAGAGACTGACTAAAGATGATTAGTATCATCTTCCTGCCTCAGGCCTGGAATAGGGTCTTCTAAAAACCTGGCCTGAGCTATCTAGAATGGCTGACTTGACATCTTTGCCCCTCCCTTCTAACTAGGTGTTTCTCAGTTTCTCAAAACTGCTGAATTGGGAATTTTCACCACATCCTGCCCTCCCTGGTATCACTCAATGGTGATGTGGGTTGGAGCAGTCTGAGTGCACAAGTAGTGAATGACCTAACTGTGCCCATTGGCTGCAGATTCTTAGAAAAGGGAGGCAAAGGGGGAATCCCAAGTACTGTTTCTATTGTTATCTTATTATACCTCTTAATAGTTCAACATTTTCATTGAAAATAACGCCTAGACTGGATGGGTTGTTAGAATAAGACTGTCAGAGCTGGGAGGGCCCTTAGAACACAAGATGTCAGAGCTGGGAGGGATTTTTTCAATCACTCCTTGTACTTTTATTACTATTACGTTATTTGCTATTATTATTTTTATTTCATACATATGAGGCAATTTGAGAAGGGAAATGATTTGCTCAAGTTCAACAGAAATTTCATGGCACAAAATGAGGCAGCTAGGTGGGGAAGTGGATAGAATTCTGGGCCTGGAGTCAGGAAGACCTGAGTTCAAATCCTGCCTTGCCCATTTAAATTGCTTTGCGATCTTGGGCAAATCCCCCAACTTTTGTTTATCCCATTTTCTTCTGCAAAATGAAAATAATAATAGCGATAGCACCTGCCTCTCAGGGTTGTGAGGATAAAAATGAAATAATACTTATAAAGTACTCGTACTTGACACATAATAGGTGATATATAAATAATTATTTTTATTATTGTTATGGTGGAAGTAGATAAAGAAGAAAGAATCCTTGACTCCTAGTCCAGGAAACTCCACTGTACCACAGTATTTCAATGTTTTTTTTAATTTTAATATAGATGTAACAGATTAGTTTTCCCCAGTTGTCAATTTCTCCCTGGTAGCTAAGTCTGAATTACTGACTAGTCATGGTTCCCCCTCTAGTGGTCTATAGAAGGCTTGCACCTACCTCCTTAATTCCCTAACCCAGCGGAACAAGGAATGAGACAAAACACTCTTTTCCCCGAAGAAAAACATGTTATTATGGAACATCCTGGTTCCTTAAAATGTCATCTACGTTGAGACTTAGAGGGACATGTGACCTCTGTGGAGCGTGTACTCTTCCCACGAGAACACAATGCCAACCCCTCCTCTGCAATTCTCTGTCTTTTTCTAAATTTTCCATGAAAGACCAAGTAACTTGCTGAAGACCTCTCTCTATTGCTTTGGCTATTTTAAAAGTATCAATGTAGAATTTGGACTGTCTCTCTATTTTCTCATATCCCCATAAATGACTGGTTCCATTTTCTTTTCTGGTCAGACTTTTTAAAAAATATAATTCTTACTGATAGCACACTTCAAAATATCTTTTTATTGTTATGAACATCAACAAACAAAAACATTTTTCATATGAATTCTAGAAAAGGGGGATTGTATATGACACCATGAAACTATTATGCAGAGCTTTTAGAAATATATATTAAATTTGATGTAGTAGATCCAAGATTGCCCAGTATTCCTTCTACTTGCTTCTATGTGTTTCTTTCATGTTTCATTGATTCTCTCTATTTTATTCTTTTTTTGGCTGGTATAATTTGTTTCTAGATCACCTTCATTTGCAATACCTCTCCTTTTCCATTTTTCATAAGCTATCCCTTGTAACAAAGGATAAAAAAAAGAGGAGGTAAAAAACAGCTAAGCTAAATGAACCAATGTATCAACTGAGTACATGCAATACTCCGTACTCAGAGCCCCCCTCCTCTGGACCCATAATACCCCTTCACTGCAAAAGGACAGAAGGGCGTTTTTTCATTTCTTCAGACTTGTGCTTTAAGAAAACCATTTTGGTGACCACATAGATAATGGATTGGAATGAAGAGAGATTTTGGGGAGAGAGATCAATTAGGGGGCTATTGTAATAGCCTAGGTGAGAAGTGATAAGAACTTTAATCGGAGAGGAAGCTGTTTGAATGGAGAGAAGGGGGTTATGTAAGACATGGGGATAAAGCAACAAGATTGAGCAGCTATTGGATCTGTGGAGTAAGGTAGAGTAAGATGTAAAGGATAACTAAGGATGTGAATGTGGGTGACTGGGAGGTGGAGGGATGCCCCCGACAAAAGTAGGGATGCTTGGAAGAAGGTTGGGTTTGGAGGGGAAAGCTAATGAGTTTTGTGTTTGAGATGCCTACAGTACATTCAGTTGAAGATGTCCATTAGTCACTTGGTGAAGGAAGGTTAGATATATAGATCTGAGAATCTGATTAGAAATGATAACTAGACCTAGAGAACTGGAATCAGAGATTTTCTGGAGGACGTGACATTTGCATTAGATTTTATAGGATTATTATGGTTTAACAGAGAGTATGTAAAGAGGAAAGAAAATCAGATTCAGGTTAGAACAATAATAGCTAATATTTATATGGTGCATGTTATATAGGCACTGGGCTAAGCAGTTTGCCCAGTGCCTATATAACATGCACTATATATTACCCCTATTTTATAGTTGGGGATACTGAGGCAAATAGAAGTTAAGTGACTTGATCAGGATCACACAGTTGGTGTCTGAAGCTGGACTCGAACTCTGATGTTCCTGACTTCTGTCCTGGTTCTCTATTCACTGCACCACCTAGAAGACACCCACTTTTAGGGGATGTAACAAAACTGAAGATCCAGGTGACTAAGAAGGATTGGTCAGACAGGAAGGAGGAAAACCAAGAGGGAGAAATTTTAGGAAAAACCCAGAGAGGAGAAAGTTTTCAAGAAGGAAGGGTGGTTAATGGTATCAGAGGCTGCAGAGAGGTCTAGAAGTAGTAACGCGGGGCAAATAGAAATCCCTCTTTTTAGCCACAGAATTCTGCCCATGGTGATCTGTGACTATAAATCGTGGAACGTGATCTCACTGAAGAATTATAGTGGCAGTTCATTTAAGGGACAGTGAATAGAGAGGCTCAAGGCCAGTGTGAGTAATCCTCTAAAGATGTCCTCAGAGAGGTAGGATCAGAAAAGAAAGTTATTTGTTGCCAGGGAGGGAGAACCAATGAATAGTTTTTGGGCTCCTTTGAAATCCACAAAATCTAGACATGGGACCTAGACCCTGGGGATTTACGAGAAGATATACAGACAAGGGAAGTTTAGATGATTGAAGTGGATAGAGTTCCAGGCCTGGAGTCAAGACCCGAGTTCATATCTGACCTCAGACACTTACTAGCTGTGTGACCCTCATTAAGTCACTTAATCCTGTTTGTCTCAGGCTCTTCATCTGCAAAAATGAGCTGGATAAAGAAATGGCAGATCACACCAGTCTCTTTGGCCAAGAAAACCCCAAATGGGGTCACAAAAAATTGGACATAACTGGATGAAAAAATATAGGTAGCAGAAGATAATGTGGCTAGATTGAGATCTCTACCAGTGGAGAGAGTGGTACATTCCGTACAGTTGTACAGTTTGGACTGGGCAGGTCCTTGTTCTCTAACCAGTGTCTTGAGACTCTTTGTAAAGTTATATGTACTTGGTATGTTGCTAATGGTCAGATTTTATTCAGATGGAGGCTACCCAGAACTTCTCAGAGGGACCATGAAACTGTAGTTGTTTTCTTGTTTCTAAGCCCATCACTGTGTGGTACGGACTTGGATACCCAAGCCCAAACTCTTGACACTCTGACATCCAACAGAGGGCTGCTGTCTCCTTCTTTGGGTTCCTGGACCTCAGAATCAGGAGCTGTTGGACTGATATGCGCCTGGGTCACTGGACCATTTAGGGGCCCTGGGTAGTTGATTTCTATTATTAGGATAAGTTAAATCTGTACTCTTTCCCTTCAAGGTCTTCAATTCTAGGGAACTGAAATTTGGATGACATAAGTGATAAATTTCGATTCTTTCTGTACTGGTCATTTGAGTGGGCTGAAGGTTGGGGGGAGGTCTGTGTGTTTGTTAGAAGGTTAGGCTGGTGTATGTGGCCTTTGGGTCTTTCAGTTCTGCTTAACTCCATTAAAACAATTCTTCCTACTTCTTGAAAAGACAAAACACGTTCAAAAAGTACCAAGTTAGGTGATTTTGACGAAGTGGCATTTGGGTGGTAAAGCTCAGTGACTCAGCCAGCAGGGGAGCATGGCCTGGAACCTATGCTAGGGACCCAATGGAAAAAGGAAGTGGATCCTAGCAAGCAGAGGGGGTTTCCCTGGGTGAATTGTCCCAGCAGCTCCATTCTCACAGAATCCCAGTGTCTTAACATCAGAAGGGGCTTTACTGACCAACTGGTCCAATCTGGAGTTGAACTAAATCTCTTCTAGAATATTCCTGACCAGAATGTACTCCAGCAGGCTTGAAGACCTTTAATGAAAGAGAAACCCCATCATGTCCAAAGGTAGCCCTTCCCAAAGCTCTAATTGTTACACAAAACCCACCGAACAAATGTATTGCCTCTTCTCCATTACAGTCTTTAAAATCTTTGAGGACAGTTACCATGGCCTGTGGTAACTTTGGGTTAGTTGTTTTTTTTTTTTTTTAGCCTTTTCTCTTCCAGGTCACACCTAGCCAGTTTTTTTTAACCACTTAACTTTATATGGGGTGTTTTCCAGCTCTTCCTATTCTGCATTTCTGGACACAATCAGCTTATCCTTCCTAATGTACAGAGTGCTTCAGACTGAACCCAGTGACCCAGCCAAGGTCCAACCATGGCAGACAGAGCAAGACTTTTATTTTCTTCCTTACTATAGCTAAAGGGCATGTCAGCTCCTTAGTTCAATGTGTCACACTGTTGAGTTGTATTAGTGAAACTTAGATTTACTTCTCTTTGGCCATCCTCTTACCCCAGCATAGAAGGAAAGCAAAAACCAACTCATTTTGTAGTCCCTGATATTCATTCCAGCTTCAACTAATTAGGGGTTTTAGCTCAGAATGTCATATTTAGTTGGGCCCATAGAACAGGGAATGTCAGAGCTGGGAGGGCCTTTAGACACAGAATGTCAGAACTGAGAGGGCCCTTAAAAGATACAAGTCAGGGCTAAGAAGATCATCTAATCCACTTGGGAGAAATATCAGGAAACCAGGCAAATTAATGCCCTGTTAGTGGAACTTTGAGTTGGACCAGCCATTCTAGAAAACAATGTGGAACTATGTATAAAATCTCATGAAACTCTTGAGTCAGACATGGCTATACCACAAAGAGATCAAACAGAGAGGGAAAAGACCTATGTGTACAAAAATATTTATAGCAACTCCTTTTTGTGGTGGCAAAGTATTGGTAAATGAAGGATCGCCCATCAGTTGTGGAATGACAGAACAAGGTTACACAGCTAATTAGTATAACTAGTGAGACTGGATTTGAACTCAGTTCCTCCTGATCTGGGGCCTATCCATTGCATCACCTAAGCTATTGTTTTAGCTAATACCTAGCTGCCTGTCCATTGGTGAAGCCCCCACTATGTGCCAGGCACTGTGATAAATACTTTATAAATATTATCTCCTTTCATTTTTCACAATAATCCTGGGAAGCTAGTACAGTTAGTATGCCCATTTAACACAGGAGGAAACTGAGGCACAGAGGAGTTGTCTCCCAGAGAGTCAAGTCAAACTAAGTTGACTAAGTTCCCTTGCCCTAACTGGTACCATGGGGAAAACAAGAAATTTGGCAGAGATCTTCTTGGGTTTAGGATAATGGATTTAAAACTGAAGGGGATCTCTAAAGGGTATCTAGTCCAACCTTCTCATTTTACAGATGAGGAAACTGAGGCCCAGGAAAGTTAAGTGATTTGTCCAGAATCACCCCAGAAGTAAGCATCAGAAGTAAGATTTGAACCCTCGTCTTGAACTCTGGGGCAGGGCTGTCTCCACTAGGGAAACATACCTCCTCAATATAAACAAAGTCTTGGGTCACACTTGAGCTCCCCTTGCTAGTCACAAAATAGGGATTTTTGAGAAGGTGATTTTGTCCCCAAATATGACAAAATATTTCCAGCAATCTCAGCTCCTAGATGTTCCCACTACAGATAGCCAGTCTCAGGGACCTGGAGCTCAGAGAGCCCCAGTATACACCCCAGAAAAATGCTGCAGAGATATGCCGACTTCACCCCAGAGGAGCTGCACTTCTAGGTATGGCTCCAGTAATAATGATTCACTGCTTCAGACAGTTCTGAGGTCAGCCCCTCCCATTGACGATGGCCCAGCAGAAAAGACACTGAGCCAGATTCCATGGATTCATCTACTAGCTCCCTCACTAGTAGACCTTGGACAAATAAGTTGCTTCTTCCTACTGGATCTCAGTTTCCTTTCTTTATTAAAATGAAGAACCTGGTTCATATCAACAGTTTTAAGTTGAAATAGACTCTGGGAGAGATTTCAGGGAGTCTATGAAGTTAAATGAGAAAAAAAGTGACTTCTTTATTTTCACTGACCTTTAACTGAAAAGTAGCATTTCCTTCAATAATGAAGGTTAGCAACACATAATTCTCTGAGAAGGTTTTACTAGACTGTTTAAGGGCATGTCCATGGCACAAAAACAGTTACTACTCCGTGGCCTACATGATCTCTAAAGACCCTCCACAAGGTTCCATCTTCTAAAGCCTCTACCGGCTCTGACATCCTATGTTCTCAAGCCTCTCCCAGCTCTGTCATTGTGTTCTAAGGACCTTCTAGTTCTGACATCCTGTGTTCTAAGTGCCCTCTCAGCTCTGACATCCTGTACTCTAAGGGCCTTTCCAGTTTAGACATTTTGTCTTCTAAGATCCCTTACAGACAAGGGCATGCTGAAATAAACTAGGGGAGCCAATTGCTTGATTTTCAGTATGAGCATTTACACTTCAGAAGTCCTTAAATATAGACTTAATTTATTGTTTTGTTGATTGTTCTCAAGTAGAAACAGATCCAAGCCAGAAGTATATTGATTTAGGAAAACACACATTAACATTATCTATGCTGTATTTTAATTTATTTTGCTAAACATTTCCGAATTACACTTTAATCTGGTTCTGGTAGTCTGGAAGGTTGACGCCTTTAGTCTAGATTATGAAAATGGATGTAGATTAAATTTAAAAGTGTGTCTCCCTCCTACCCACCACCTATCCCCACGAGAGCTGGTTGTTAAATATTTACCAGCACACCCTCACAGATCTATCATTCTCTATGCTAAGGACCCTCCCAGTCCTGATATCCCAGAGTCCTAAAACTCAGACGTTCTATTATTCTAGTCCCTGGCATCTGGAGTCTCCGTTCTGATGGTCCCATGTCAATGTTTCCATGTCCAGTCTCATTCAGCAGCTGAGAAGTCCCAGAGCCTCTTGGGCCACACTGGAACAGAGCAACAGAACCTGCTGGACTCAGAAACCACCTCCAGCAGCAACTCCCTATTGAGCTCTGGGGAAGCCAAGGAATTTCAGGAGGCCAAGGAATTGGAAAATGATCAACATCAGGCTCCAAGCCCCGAGAGGTCCAAATGTGTCCAGGGAGCCAGGGTTGGCTCCATGAACTCAGGTGAGGGGCTTCTTCTCCAATAGAGTCCCAGGCTTTGTTTTTGTGGATTAAAAAGGATTAAGATTAAAAAGTCTAGCTTGTTTATCCATTTGGTGGATTTTTGACTCATTTGTTACCCATTCGACATTAAAAGTACTTTCCTTCTCTTCCTCTGGTCTAAAGTTTCCTCATTTGTCAAATAACGTCCCCTCTCTAGGCCTCAGTTTCCCCATCTATTAAATCACTTTCCATCTGTGGGACTCGGTTTCCTCATCTGCCAAATGAAGAGGAATCTGTAAAGTCTAAGCTCTAAATCCATGATCTTTGACATGGAAGAGATTATCCTTGAAAAAAATTTGCAGTCTTGATTGCCCTTTCCCTGCACCCAGGGACATTTTGATGGTGAAGTGGGACCCCACTGACATTATTCAAGCGTGGATCGTTCCTTTGTATCAAATTATAATTTTCCAAATATACCAGTTACTCTAAAACCCAAAGAGGGCTGTTTGTGTGTGTGGGGCTGGGAGAAGGGCAGGAAAGCACCTGCAAGTGAAAATAACTGTAAACACAATCTCCTGGGGGAATGTTTAAACTACTTAAGAGGAGCCTTTTCAAACACTTTTGTAGCACCTGCTTATATATAATAATGTCGTCATTACAAATAATTCTTATTTTATAATAACATCTACCTCCCTGAGTTGTTGTTAAGGATCAAATGATAGATAGATAGATAGATAGATAGATAGATAGATAGATAGATAGATAGATCTGTCTGTGTTCATCCCTCATTTTTGAAGAAGACTATGACATCAGAAAAATGATGACATGACTCGCACTTGACTTTGTTTTGAGTGAGGGAGGGCTGTGCAAGGTCACCAGCCTCACTTTCCCCTCCTGAGCCATCTGGGTCCGGTGACCAGATATTCAGCAGGATGACTGGAGAAGGCTCAAGATGGAATGGGAAACCTTAGCTTATTCTGGTACTCACTTAGAGTGAGGTAAACCTGATTTAGTGAATAGGCCTCTTTAAGAAGTAATCAGGAAATGGTCCTTTTAATAAGCAAAAGAAAAAAAGAAGTAAATCAAGGTGGGAGGGAAAGAACAACAGTTACTATTAAGAGAAAGAAAGGAAGGAAGGAAGGAAGGAAGGAAGGAAGGAAGGAAGGAAGGAAGGAAGGAAGGAAGGAAGTCATTTTTAGTGGTGAAAGAAAGAAAGAAAAAGAAAGAAAGAAAGAGAAAAAAAGAAAGAAAGAAAGTCATTTTTAGTGGTGTGTGACTCTTTGCAACCCAACTTGGGATTTTCTTGACAAAAATCCTAGAGTGGTTTGCCATTTCCTTCTCCAGCCCATTTTACAGATAAGGGCAGGAACTGTGTTTTTGCCTTACTTTGTATGACCAGGATTTGGCACACAGTTAGTACTAAAGTACATTTTGAGGGTTAGATTGCCTGTCCCATAGGGTCAAAAGATTTAGAGCCCTAAGGGATCTTAGAAGTCATCAAGTCTGATCTGCTCATTTTACAAATGGAGAAACTAGGACTCTGATAGGCAGAGAGTCATATAACTAGTAGGTGTCTGAGGCAGTGCCTATAAGAGGAATTCATAAGATTATTTTATGTCATGGTCACAGGGTTAAGAGTTAACAATCAGCTCTCCAAAAAAAAGTGTTCTATTATAACACACATTTAAATTTAATCTGCCATAATTAACATTTTCTACATCACTTTCTTTAGTCTAGGCAATTAAGAAAACAATACATCAAGCCAAGATTTATAGCATTTGCTGCTTTCTCAGGTGTATGTAAATGCTCCCACTGAAAATTTAACAGTTGGCTTAAGGGATGTTTTGAATCAGCTCTAGCATACCCCTGACTCATGGTGCCTTCCAGCAGACTGGAGGAAACCTATGGACACTTTCTCAGAATAATGTTTTAAAACAATAGAAAGAAAGGCTAGATTTCAGTTAGATATTGGTAAAAATAAAGAAAGATGTGATTTTTTTTTTTACGTATCCAAGTTCACTGATACCCCTTGAAATTTACCCAGCACCCCTTGGGGTACCTGCTCTGGAGTGAGAATCCTGTAGTCCATCCTCCAATCCCCCAGCTCTCCTTGCTCCTGATTTCTGTGGAATGACCCCTCTTTCTTCCTTTGTGTCTCGACAGAACACTCCCACGGTGGAGGGACTCAAGTCAAGGTGACCTGCATCGTCAGTGTGTGTAACTCTGATCACTCCTCCCAGTGTTCATCACAGAGCAGCTGCCCCAACTCTGAGGCCTCCTCAGGCTCCTCCTGGAATGAAGATGTCCCTTTCTCCCAAGAGGAGAGCCCCAGGAAGGACAAGTCAGCCTGCCAGAGTGCATCGCGGACCCTGCTGCCAGATTTAGAGGAGAAGCCATTTCCCATCGGGATACAGGAGATAGGCATGAAACTCAGTTAACAAACTGAGCCCCTTGGCTCCCCTTTACTGGAAGGATCTGAGCAGAAGCTGAGTGATCTCATCAGGATACTCTCTGAGGGATTGCTGTACTGTTTCTGAGGTCCACCTTTTATGGTGGGATTCTGTTGCTTTTCTTGGGTCAGCCTCCATCCTTCCATGGGCCTTGCTCCTCAGAGAACTGTCTCCTGCCTTCAGAGAACGGGGACAAGAAGTGACAGGGAGAGGCAATGAATGCCTTTGCCTTGGTTCTTCCCCTTTCTTAATTTTTTTTATCCTGGTTTGTCTCTTCCAAGATACATCATAGCACCTGAGCAGGGAGTCAGGACATGTGGGTCTCTCAGCTCCTCCCCCAAAGAACTTTGCAATCTCAGCTCAGTCATATTCCCTATCTGGGTCTTGATTTCCTCATCTATCAGATGAAGGAGAGCAACTAGAGGATTTCCAAGGCTACTTCTAGATACCAAATTCTTGGTAAGCCAAGAGTACTCTTAGATTCTGGTTCTTCTCCCCATGAAGATTTCAGGACTCCTATACCCATATTCCTTAGCCAGGCCAACAGGAAGAGATAGCTGGGGAATGGGAGAGGGAACAATGGAGGATCAGAGATGGGATTAAAACCTCTTGGTCTATTATGGTACAGCATGGTAACAATTAATTTAAAACTAACTTAACCAAAGGATCAAAGTACAAACAAAATAAATCTTTTTTTTTTTTCAAAATGGCAATGAGAGCACACCAAACCATTTTAAGATGTAGCAAAAACAACCTTAAAGGTGAAATAATAGATTTAGAGTCGGAAGATCAGGGTTTGATTCACACATTTTGTTACTTACTAGCTGTACAACCTCAGGCAAATCTCTTGACCTCTCTGGGTCTTAGTTTCCTCATCTGTTCAACCAAAAGGTTAGATTAGATGGCTTCTGACCTTCTTTGTAGTATTAAATCTATGATCCTGTGAACTGTAGGGCCATGCTGGAGGTGGTGGTGGGCAGGGAGTCCCTCTCAGACTGAGATTTTAGAACAGTTCATGCTGACAAATTTGGGGTAGAAATGGGAAAGGAATCTCAGATGCTCATGCTGGGGAGAAAGGTTTGACTCTTGGGTTGATTCTTGTGACTCAAGTTCTGTAACACTTGTAACCACTGCAGAAGGTCAGTGACTGACTTTCCTGAACCTGCTCCCTTTGCCCATCCCCTCTTGGAAACCCTGCTCATTTGGGTTTCATAATCTGAAGACATCATTGTATGGTGTCTTGCCCTTAGCAAAGCAATGACCTCTTTCATATGGGAGTATGGTCTAAAGGGACTAGAATGAGTGATCTGGAACCAGAGGGCCAGGTTCAAATCTTGGCTCTTCTATGCATGACCTATATGATCTTGGGTAAATAATGTTCCCTCTCTGGGCTTCAGTTTCCTCATCTGTAAAATGAAGGGAATTCGACTAGGTCACCTCTAGGAGACCTTCTAGCTCTAAATCTATGACTCTGGGAGGAGACAGGAATTGGAGCTATGTGAGGTCCCATGAGCCATTCAGAATCTACCTCAGGTTGGGTGCCTATCCCTGACTGTGTCCTTAGACACTGGGCCGCATTTGTGCCATATCCCCAAAGACCTGAATTTGTGTTGTGATAATGTGTGTATTTGTTCATGCATGCTGGAATGACAGCTGAGTAGAATGTTCAATTCAACAAACATTCATTAAACTCCTACTGTGCACAAGGTGTTGTAGATACAAAGACAGGAAGCTGTTTCTAGTACTGTCTGAACTTTTCCTTCTACTGGGGGATCTGGAAGTCAGTTTGGCCATCTTCTAGAAAACTATCAAACAGTCATAGGCATTGCACTGCAGTGAAGTTGGAGTCAAAGGCCTGATTCTGCTGTTTGCCTGCCTGTGGGACCTTGAGAAAGTCTGTTGACTTCTCTGTAAAATGAAGGGATTGGGCTGAATGATGTCTACAATCTCTTCCAGGCCTAATTGTGATCCTGTGATTGTCCACTACCCTTGCAGAAGATGCTGGGAGTGGCCAGATCAAAAAGTGGAACCAGAGCCCACGTTTTAAGTGAAAGCCATTCTGACCAACCTCAGGGGCAAGAAGAAAAATTCACTGGACTTGAATGTGACCCTTGGTAGCTGTAATAACTGGTTGGTTTAAGATTGACCCCCAGGTCTTTCTTCCTTTTGAGGACTCCATCCTTAAAATAGAACCTGCGTCTTGAACAGCCTAGGACAGATCATTCAATTGATGGGAAGAGCGCCCCCTCTAATGGTCACTGGCAGAAATGCCTTGTTCCCATCTTTGGGGGACATTTCAGTGTCCTGGACATGATGAGAGTTTGCACTGTACAATAAAACAATTTTTCAATAAAATAGTTTCTATTTTTAAACTGCATACACTGACTTTGGTTTTTCCAGTCCAGGCATGGGATTAATTTGGGATTCTACTGCTCAGCGAAAAGCTGGGATTCTGAAGGATTTTGAAAGAAAGATTTTGAGAATGACCATTTGAATTCAATTTGACAGACATTTATTGTACTCCTATTTCTCTTTGTAACATGTGAGCTCTTTGAGAGCAGGGACGGACTTTTGCCTCTCTTTGAAGACTGTGCCTGACACATATTAGGCACTTAATAATACTTGTTGACTATACAAAGTAAATGAAAAGTCTTTGGGGGAGGGATGCAAACTTCTGGTGGGGGAACCAGGAAAGTCCTCAGGCAGGAGGCAGCTCTGTAGCTAAGTCTTAAATGGAGCTGAGGATCCAAGAGGCAAAGGGGAGCAGGAAGAGTATTGTAGGCATAGGTAACAGATGTGCAAATGTCATGTAGGTAGAACAGCAGGTCAGTTTGTGCAATAAGTCTGGAAAGATTGATGAGAGACACCATGGCAAAGGGTAAAGAACCCTGGAATTAAGAGTCAGGAAGCCCAGGTTGGTCTCAGCTCCCTCTCTGTCATTTTTCACCTTGGCTACTTCAAGCAGATCTCTTAAGTAGGATAAGCCTGAGCATACTCATTTGTAAAATGGAAACCATTATTTGCCATACAGGCTTATCACAAGGAGAGTGTTTTGCAAACTACAGAACATGTCTGGGTGCTGTTAGAGTCAGACCTGGAGTTTAGTGACCCAGTGGATAGAGCACTGGTTCTGGAGTCAGCACTCCCTCTGCACTGTGGCCGCCATATCAAGACCCTGTTGACCCAAAATGAGTTTGTTCCTAAATCTCTAAGGGTCTTTTTCAGAGAAACCTCTGTCTAGTCAGCTATCTCTGTCTTGATTTTTTGAGTCAAAGAGTAAAACTTTACATTGATTCCAAATAAATTTAATCAAATTAAATTTAGCCAAATGTTTGAGCCCATGAAGATAATTTTGAATCAATCTTGATTCTGTCATCAAGTGTTTTAGTTATCTTTTCTAGTTTTGGCCTTTCTGCACCTCAGTTTCCTCATCTGGAAAATGGGATAGTAAAATAATATTTATATCTCCCATAGCTATTGCAAGGATCAAATGAGATAATGGAGGTAAAGTGCTTTGTACTAAGGATGTTCAAAAGGAAACATAATAAGTAGGACAATATTTTTACTATCATATTAAAATTAACATGCACTTTAAAAAAACTCAAATTGTAAATAATGGATGGTCAGTTTTATATACTTTTTGATTTTTTTTGTATATTGAAGTGCTTATGTTTAAGTTCACAATAAAAAAGGATATCTATATTTTTAAAAAAATGAAATACTTCATAACCTTAAAGGACTTTACAAAGGTGTTATTATTCTGCAATCAAGTTAAGTTGGGAATCCTGTAATCAGGAGTATGCTAGAGCTAACTGGGAAGCATTACAGTACAAATCAGGGCTTGATTTGTTATTTTGTTAAGCATTCAGACTTAGGAAAGTATTGGAGAAAAATTTTATTAATGCAGATTTAACTTAAAAGTATGTCCTGTATTTGAGAGCTAAACATTTCAGTTGTTAAACCTTTCATTGCCTGTAATATAGGCTTACTTAAAATGAAGACTAGGCAAATTTCAGCCCCCTGGAAAGAAAAATGTCCTTCCAATGAAAGGTAACCCAAAGGGTGGATAATGGGCAGGTAGGGGGAGGGATGTCCCCTCACTAGAAGTCTGGTATAGGAGGGATGCTTGTCAACTGTGACAGTTCCTTTCTGACTTGAAAATTGTGTGATTCGTGATATAAGGGGGAAAAGCCTAAGTTTTGGAGTCTGAGGATCTGAGTTTGAAACTTAGCCATCTAAGCATCTTTGGACAAGTATGCTTTCCCACTCTGGGGCTCAATTTGCTCATCTGTAAAATGAGGGGGGTAGTTAGACTAGAAGAGATAACCTTTAATTTCCCTTCTAAGTATAAAGTCAATAAACAGAGCCAACTCTGGAAATGCCTGAGGGGGCATACCAAAGGCTTGTTTAGGTCTATTCTGGGAATTGGGTGAGCTCTCTGGCTTCTGTGGATGGTTTCTTTAGACGAGTCCCATCTCATTACACATCATACCAAACAGAGTGTGAGACTTAAAAAATATATATTGATATCTTCTGTTTGACATCACCAACATCATCGACATTTACATCATTTTAAAATATATCTCCTCACATGCACCTGTCTTCCCTTTATACTGCTCCTGCTGCTCTCAATGTCTGTCAGAACATAATTTCTGTAAATATTTTACCTCCAATTAATCTTTCCAAGAAAAAAAATTTACCAATCCTAGGAAAGGAAATAAACAAAGCTGGTCATACAACAAAATAAAAAAATAAAATAAAATAAAATATATCTCTAATCTCTTTTCCTTCCAGAGACATTCCTTAGAACAAAGAAAAAAAAAGACCAACTCAGCAAAATAAATCAATACATCAACCCAGTAGGACATTATAACAGTATGCCACACCTATCGTCCCCACCTTGATAAAGAAGCAAGAGGAGGTACCTTGTCCTGTCTCTCTTTTCAGGTCATTATAGTAAATCAGTAGGTTTTGATTATTTTGTGGTCTTTCTATTTACAGTGTTGGTCGTTATTGATCTATTGTTTCTGGTTCTGACTACTTCACTCTGATTCCATTCAGAGAAATCTTCCCATGTTTCTCTGAATCCTTTTCCAAGTAGTAATAAAGTGGAACTTGTTTTTCAAAGGGAAAGGCAGGTTTCTGTTTGGGTTCCACCATACAAATTCTTGGAACAGTGGATAGTGTGCTAAACTTGGAGTCAGGAAGATGTTATTATTCCATTTGGGGTTTTCTTGGCAAAGATACTTGTCATTTCCTTTTCCAGCTCATTTTACAGATGAGGAAACTGTGGCAAACAGGGTGAAGTGACTTGCCCAGGGTCACAGAGCTAGTAAGTGTCTCATCATATAGATGAGTCTTCCTGACTCTAGGCTCAGTATTCTCTCCACTGTACCACCTCCCTGCTCCTGGAGACCTGAGTTCAAATCTCCCCTCACTTATTAGCTGTGTGACCCTAGGCAAATCATTTAACTTCCATTTTCAACCTCCATTTCCTCATCTATAAAAAGGGGATAATAATAGTCGCTACCTTTCAAGGTGAAGATTAAATAAAATAATATTTGTAAAGCACCATGTAAAAATAAGCCACTATCATTATCATCAACACATTATCATCATTATCTCAAGTTCTTTCTATAATGACTCAACAACTCTCTGCTCCAAGGTCACAAACTAGTGTCTGGAGTTGACCCTGAACAGAATTTGGAGCACCTCAGATTACAGTATAATAGATTCAGAGGTAGAAGGGGTCTAAGAGACCATCGAGTCCTTACCCTTTATTTTGCAGATGGAGAAACTGAGGCCTATAGAACTTTGCCAAAGGTTACAGAGGTAGTAAACAACAGAACCAGATGACTTCACATTCAGGGCCCTTTTCAATGTACTAAGAAGTGTCTTAGGCAGGGTCCTCACTCCCACCATTTCCAGGACCTTCTCCTGAGTCCAGTGACAAAGATGTGAGCACTAAGCTATTCCTGGTTCCTGGAGGACCTTCTCAGGGGTGTGTGACTGGAAAACAGACAAGATTTCAAGACCCAACAAAATGAATCCTTCTCTAGTTAGTAGAACATCAGGCTCTGTGGCCTGGACTGGGGAGGTATATAAAGGCAGGAGTGGACCTACCCACACACATGTTATAGCTCTGGAAAAAAGGGGATTTTTCTGCTCTATTCATGGGACTGACCCCACCTTGAAGACACATTCTTCACATAGGCATTTAATTATAATTAAAGGGGGACTCCCCTACGTTTTCACCAACAATTTAATAGACTAGAGAGAGAATCAAGGTACCTGCTCCCCTTTCCTAGTGGTTGATTAACTGTGTGACTCTGGATGTATTATTTAAATTCTCTGTTCATTTAGCTATAAAGGGGTGTCATGAGAGTGAGATGTTTCCTCCTGCCCCAGATGTTGAGAATGAAAGAAAATTATTGCTTAGGTTTGAGCTGGCTGAGAGATTCTTTCCAACTCAGAGATTCTGTGGTTCTAAACACTTCTAAGACTGACCTTGCTCTTGAGCCATGGGACATGACCCAATAAAGCAGTCAATGTTAATAAGCTTTCTATATGTCCTCTCACCACCACCCCCCCTTTCTTTCAAACAATCTTTCTTGGGTTCACTCAAATTAAAGAAAGAAGAGAGAAAATAGACTGAAAAGTGTAAACAACACCAGATTTGGTGTCAGAGAATTAGGGTTTGAATCCTTGCCTTAGTTTCCTCATCTGTAAAATGAAAAAGTCTACTAATGATCTTTAAATGGATGTTTTAGGGTCGGAGGCAGGATTTGAACCCAAGTCTTCCTGATTCCCACACTAGGATTCAGTCAGTTCACAAGCATTTATTAAGAGCTTACTATGTGCCAAACACCAGGAACATAAAAATAAATGGGAAAAAAGATAATCTCTGTCCTCAAGGAATTTACACATAAACAGACACACATAAATAACACATAAAAAGAAACTGAATAAGGTAGAGGTGTGTGTGTGTGTGTGTGTGTGTGTGTGTGTGTGTGTGTGTGTGTGTGTGTGTGTGTGTGTGTGTGTCTTTAGGTGTGTGTTTAGGTGTGTGTGTAGAGTGGGAGTGAAGGTACCAGGTGCTGAGACATGGTGTCAAAAGTTCTCCATTAGAGGCTCTAAATCCTTTTCTCATCATTTTATATTTTGACAGGCTGGGGAATTGACAGTCAGTGACACCTCTCTTGATTACACCTGCCTTTTAAATCTCAGGTCTGTGTTCCTTGTACTCCTATGTTTTTCTTTTTTTTTTTTAAAAGCAATTTAAAGACTGATTTTTTTAAAAGAAGGAATTAAACTTCATTTGAAGTTTTCTTTTCCTTTTTTTTCTGTAAAAAATTTATTGATCCTCGTTGCTTATAAGTCATCTTCATTTCTAATTCTACTCTCCCCACTTACCTACCTTTGACTCTTCCCTCATTACAAAGATTGAAAAAGAAAAAGAGCCAGTCCACAAACCCAACCAATGTAATGACCATTCATATAGTGCATGTAATGTTCCACAGCCATAGCTCCACACCTCTGAAATTGGGAGAAAGATTTTTTTCTCAGTTCCTTTGGGCCACGCTTGGTCATTATAATTACAGTTTTATTGTATAGTCCTTTGCATTGACATTGTTCCTACTCACAAGATCATCTGAACTGTATTTTCCCCTGGTTCTGCTCACTTCACTTTGCATCAGTTCCTATGTCTTTTCATAATCTTTGACTCTTCCATGTTCAATTGTTTCTCAAAGTGCAATACTATTCCATTCCATTCATATATCATAATTTATGCAACCAAACTCAAGTTGACTTTTTGTGCTTTTCTATGGTTGAAGGCTAATTGAAACCTTAGATAAAAATATCAGGTTATATGTCTAATAATGAGCCCAGGCATATCATAAACAATAACCTTGGGCTTCAGGACACTTAGTGATTTATCCAAAGTGGCAGGAAGCACAGGATGAAACATAGCTTTTGAAGCAACATCATCATCATTCAGGTTGTTATTATTTGCTGATAATTCCTTCCTGGGACGCTTCTTGAGGTGTGGCAATGCCCCTGGATTAGTCAACAGTGAAATTTATTCAGTGCAATTATGAAATGTTTTCTGTGTGCCAGGTACTGTTCTCTGTCAGAAAGCATTTGCTAAGCATCTACTAGATGCCAGGCACTGTGCTAAGTTTCTGGGGATACAAAAAAAGGCCAGAAACAGAGATACGAACCAATCCCTCCTTTTAAGGAGCTCAAAGTCTAATGGAGGGGCCAACCTTCAGTTATGTACAAACAGGATATTTCCACGGTGAGTCGGAGATAATCCACGGAGGGAAGGCATTAGCATTAAGAGGAACTGGGAAGTGAGACTTTGAAAAGTATGAGACTTTAGTTGAGACTTGCAGGAAGCTGAGGAAGCCTGAAGGCACAGAGAAGGAGGGAGATAATTCCAGGTATGGAGGATAGCTGGATACTCAGAATTCAGATATGGAATGAAACGTGTTACAGCAAGGAAGCCAGCGTCATTGGGTTCTAGAGTTCATGTAGGAAGTAAGGTAAGAAGACTAGAAAGGTAGAAGGAAGCCAGGTTATGGAGGGATTTAAACCCCAAACAGAGGAGCTTGTATTTGATCCTGGAGGCACTAGGAAACCACTGGAGCTGACTTACTGGTGGTGGTAGGGATGACAAAGTCTGACTTGTTCTTTACAGAGATCACTTTGACAGCTGAATGGAGGATGGACTGGAGTGAGGAGAGAATTCAGGAAGGCAGACCTACCAGCAGGCTATTTTTTGCCTTCTCAAGGTGATGAGTGTCTGCACCAGGGTGGTTTTAGTATTAGTCAGTCAATTAACATTTATTGAACACCTACTACATGCCAGGCATTGAGCTAAGTGCTAGGAATGCAAATACTAAAAAAGAAAGACAATTCTTGTGGCAAGGAGCATACAATCTAATGAGGGAAGACTGATACAGAAAAGGAATTGTAAAGGTGAGGCTGGGGTGGGGGCATGGAGGAAAAATCAGAGAAGTCCTAAAGTAGTACAGTCAAATGAGAAATGAGGAAATGAGCTATCTCCTTGAATGGATGTTTGGAATTCATGATCCCACCCTCCAATCAGAGAGGCTGACAGAGCATCTTGAGGGATGGAGTCAGTAGAGTGAAGGCAGAGCAAAGGAGAGACTTCTCAACCGGCCTTAGCAACAGATAGATGTAAGGGGTGAGAGAGGGATCAAGGATGACATCCAGATTGTGAACAGGAGGACTGGGAAGATTGTTTCTTCAAGGCTGTATCTGTGGACCCTGAGCTCTGGAGTGTGGGCTCAGTGATGGACCCCATGGCTCTCCTGCAGCTTATCTGAGGATGGATAGCTCATCATGATTAGGGATGAATAGTAATCGGTCACAGCAGTTCATAAAACTGTCCACTAGTTTGGAGGTTTAAGGGTGTTTGGGACCCTGAAATTCAAGGACAAATGATGCATGGGTTCTGCCTCAAATGAAGGTGACCCAAGACTTCTTTCAGCCAAAAACAAGGTTTATTAGAACACTGGTTAGGGTGGATATGATTCTAAAAATCTGCCATATTGGCCAGACTCTTAAGGAATCTGAGCATTTTAGTGGGGGCAAGATGGATCTTTCATACAGAAGACTGGGAACAGAGAAGAGGTCTAGATGGAATTAAGGAGGGGCAGTCTAAGGTGGGGCCAGGTGCAGACAATGAAAGGGCAGTTAATTAACTGGGACAGGCTGGTTTCCCAGGGCAAGAATAATAAGTAATAACAACAGCAGCTAGCATTTATATAGCACTTTTTTTTGTTTGCAGAGGGTTTCACAAATCTTATCTCATTTGATCTACACTACAATCCTGGGAAGGAGGTGCTAATATTATCTCCATTTTGCAAATGAGGAAACTAAGGAAAACAGAGGTCAAAAGACTTGGCCAGGGTCACACCAGTGTTTAACTAGTACACATCAGGAAAACTATTGAACTATCAAGGTGATGGATGATAGTTAGAGTCTTTTCCCAATTCCCCATCCATTTGATTGAGTCCGAGTTTTACAGAACAAATCCTTTTAATAAGGGGATTTTGGTCTGTGAGGTTTGGATTCAGTTAAAGGGCCGCACTTGAGGACCTAGAGGGCCAAATGCGGCCTGGAGCCAAAATTCCCCACTCCTGACCCTACGACCTTATTTGCACGTCATTTTTAACCTCTGGGTAAGTGTAACAGAACACAAGTTACAGAGAAGATGCTAATGGGCATCAGTAAAGGGCATTTCCTCACCCTGGAGTTTTCAATATTAATGAACTCACAAGTCCCATCTCTACTCCTATTAAACTGACCAGGATAATACCCAAACTGCCCTGCTTGTCTGCTTTATATGTACTCTCTGCTCTGGTCAAACTGGCCTGCTGGTGCTTTCCCACGCCTGTTGTTCCCTAGCTGACTAGAAAGTAGAGCTAGGATTTGAACCCAGGGACTTTGTCCTCAGATCTAGCCTTTTTTTCTCTGCACCACAAGTTTGGATCTGTCTAAATAGAAGGAGTACCCACTTGGATTACATCCCAGAATCATCGCAGAAGGGACCTCAGAGATCGTCTAGTTCAACCAACACCTGAAAAGGAATTCTAATGAAAGAAAACCCACTGCTTCCCAAGTAATGCCCACTCTACTTTGGGCCAGTATTAATAGTCTGGAGCCATGAAGAGGCTGTCCAATCAGGCCTTCACACTTAGTAGCTGTGGGATCCTGAACAAGTCTACAAAATGGGGATAACAATAGTACCCACCTCAAAGGGTTATCATGAAGATCAAATGAGATAACATATGTAAAGTCAGTCAATCAGGAAGTGCTTATTATGAGTTGAATGTTTATATATAAGATATATGGTAAATGCATAGCTTATAAAGTGATGGGACTGATGCTGTCCCAGTGTTGTAGTGTTGACGTCTAATTTTTATTAGCCTGAAGCCTGGTTTCTTTTTGGTGTCCATTTGCTTTGGATCTGAACCTAGAATTAACTGACCTGAGAAATTCAGTCAGTGTCTTTGGGTGACAGGAAACAAACAGGAAGGATGGTAGGAAAGGTAAACCAGAGTTGGATGGTACCTTAGTCCAAATCCATCATTTCAGTGAGACCCAGGGAGGGAAAGCTGCTTACCCAAGTGGTATTACAGGACTTCTAACTCCCTGGTCCAAAGCTCTTTCAGTAACACCTCAAGAGGCAGGGAAAGACAGGACCCCAAGCAACTTGGTTTTACCCACTATGATCTGCACAATGCAAATTTGGCATCAATTAAGAACAGAGCAAACAAAAACACTTTTCCCACTTACTGGATAGACAGTGGGACTTCAGCACGGTGAGGGAACCACTTCTTCTCCCATCCATAGGCCTCTACCTGCCCCTTGAATTGTTGTGTGACCCTAAGCAAGTCTCTTGGCCTCTCTCTCCCTCTCCCTCTCCCTCTCCTGGGAAAACAGCTGTTATCCATCTCCCATGTTTTTTTTAAGCAGAATGTAAATTCACTGATTGACAGTGAAGAGCCCCATTCTATGGTAACAGAAAGAACACCACTGATTATTTGTAAATGGTGTTGGGAGATTTCAGAAACAATTTCAGAAGACCCTGGTTTCCTAATTCCTTAAAGGGACTATGCTTTTGGTGGAACTAAATGATGGGGGACCTTTGAGGGAGAGTAGAAGGGTTTGCAGTTTAGGAAGCAAAAAAGTATACTTGGGAAAATGTAGTCAGTAACTTGTTAGGGTAGACAGCAGACACTGGAGGAGTCTCAAGGAAGTGTATGGCACTTTCTCCTCTCAATCCCTAGTTTCCTTCAAATGCAGTCCAATCAATCAATAATTTATTAAGCACCTACTATACGCCAGGCACTGATGATAGTACAAAGAACGAAACAAGTTCCTGTCATAAAGGAACTTATATTTTCAAAATAGCTTCATCTCTTCCCCCAGCTCGCAGTATTTTCCTATTAATAATATTAATAAATTAATACACCTTGTTAATTTTGTACATATGTACATATCCGGAGGGATGTACGCGTTTTCTCCTCCTTGAGGTCGGGGACTGTTTCATTTTTCTGTCTGTATTCCCAATACCCGGGTACAGTGCCTGGCACACAGTAGTAGGTGTCTATTAATTGCTTGTCACTTAGTAGATGCTGCCCAAATCGGGCCATTAGTTCTTAATCAGTCAACCCCATTTTAAAAAATAATCTGCAACTTCTACTTCACCTCCTGGCTGCCTCAGTTAAATCCTCCACCTTCAGTGCCGGCACCTTCCCTCTAAAACAATCTCCAGTGACTCCCGTATATAGCTGGTATTTCGTGGTCTCCTCCGTCAGACTGTGAGCTCCTCGAGGGCAGGGTCCGCCTTGTGCCTTACGTGGCTCGCCCGGCCGCCCGCAGCTGGCCCGCAGCTCGCCCAGCGGCCCGCAGCTGGCCCGCCCCCTCCGCAGCTCGCCCGCCCGCAGCTGGCCCGCAGCTCGCCCAGCGGCCCGCAGCTGGCCCGCCCCCTCCGCAGCTGGCCCGCAGCTCTCCCGGCCGCCCGCAGCTCGCCCGCCCCCTCCGCAGCTCGCCCGCCCGCAGCTGGCCCGCAACTCGCCCGCCCGCAGCTCGCCCGCCCCCTCCGCAGCTCGCCCGCCCGCAGCTGGCCCGCCCCCTCCGCAGCTCGCCCGCCCGCAGCTGGCCCGCAACTCGCCCGCCCGCAGCTCGCCCGCCCGCAGCTGGCCCGCAACTCGCCCGCCCGCAGCTGGCCCGCCCCCTCCGCAGCTCGCCCGCCCGCAGCTGGCCCGCAGCTCTCCCGGCCGCCCGCAGCTGGCCCGCCCGCAGCTCGCCCGCCCCCTCCGCAGCTCGCCCGCCCGCAGCTGGCCCGCCCGCAGCTCGCCCGCAGCTGGCCCGCCCGCAGCTGGCCCGCAGCTCGCCCAGTCGCCCGCAGCTGGCCCGCCCGCAGCTCGCCCGCCCGCTAACGCCTCGCCCCTCCCTTCTCCCTCCCCCTCCCCCGCAGGCGCCCCAAGCCTAGAGAAGAGCAAGGTTTGGTCAAGGTCACAGGAGCCGGAGCCCACACCTACGGGTAGGTTCCCAGAGTTCCCGGCGTCCGCCCCGCCTCTCCCGGGGGCTGGCGTGAGGGCTGGAGTGGAGGAGGAGGCTGGAGCGGGGGCAGAAAGGGGAGGAGCCTTGGCTGGCCTGGCAGGTCCGCCAGGAGAGTGGGCGGGGCCCGACGGGGCGAGTCCATCGATGACTCGGCGCTCTCTCCCGCTCTCTCTTGGGTTGGTCTGGGCCCACATCGCAGGCGGGGACTCGATTGGTCAGGTCTGGTCAGGACGGAGCGGCAGCCGGCGCCATTGAGGGGCTGGAGGAGGAGGAGCAGGAGGAGGAGGAGGAGGAGGAGGAGGAGGAGGAAGAGCAGCCAAGACGGCGGCAGGTGGGGAGTCTGGGGGCCCTGGAGGGGAGGGGCGGGGCTGCGGGACCCGGGGGTCCTCCCACCTAAGGCCCGCCCGTCCTGCCTCAGAGGGCGCTAGAGGCCGAGGCGGGGTCCCCCGGGACCACCCTCCCTCACCCCCCCAGGCCAGCGGGAAGGGTGGGGCCCTGGGGGTGGGTGTGACGGTCACCTGAGCGTGTCAGCCTGGGGGACCCCCTGTTTGTGTCTGAGTGTGAGCTCACGTGACTGGGGCCGGGCCAGTAGGGGTGAGTGTGTCAGCGGGCACACGTGACTGGGGCCGGGTCAAGGGTGAGTGTGCCCGAGTGTGTCAGCGGGGGTGACCCTGGCTGTACGAGTGTGCCCGAGGGTGTCAGCAGGGGTGACCCAGGGTGTGCGAGTGTGAAAGTGCCGGTGCAGGCGATCGCCCGAGTGTCAGCACGTGGGACTGTGAGTGTGTCAGGACCTGTGTCGTGCCCCTGGATGCCAGTGTTCCGGAGTGGGTGTGAGCGCCGGTGTGGACGCGGCTTCTGTGCGAGTGGGAGCGGGCCCCAATCTGAGAGTTGGTGCCCCAGCGCTCAGAGGTCTGCCTCCTGAGACCCCCCCTCCCGGGCCATGGACCTCGGGGGTGGGGGACCCTTCCTCTTCATCCCCAGCTCTGCTGTTGGCAGGGTGGCATCCAGGTTCTGGGCGGACCCCCTTGTGGAGCCGACCTGGTGCCCCCTTCTTCAGATCCTCTCCACAGGGACCCCCCCCCCCCCCAGGAAACTAGGACTTCCTCACCTGTCTTATCTGGTAGGTGCCCGCAGGGGTGTGGAGGAGGAGCCCCACTTGTTGATGTCACCCCTCCCTGCTGGCCGCTGCGCCCCCGCTCCGGGCACCCCTGCATCCGTGTGGGGGGGGGGGTCTTCCTTCTGACTTGGGCACTCAGGGTCACGCACGAGCGCTGTGTGCTGGCCGGACTGAAGGGCAGGTTGGTGCTGGTGAGAAAGGGCAGTAGGAAGAGCCGGTGGCTGTCCAGCAGCTTGAGTTTAATAAGAAGTGTCAGTGCTGACCCACCTTGCTTGGCGTGGGAGCAGCTGCCAAGTAGTCTCATTAGAAGTGCCTATGCCTTCCCGTTGCTGACCTGCGCCCCTGCCTCTCCAGCTACTACAACTCTGTCATCCCTGCGTGGGTTTAGTTGTTTGAGATTGCCTCAGGCTGTCAGGAAGGCGTTTGTTTTCATATTAATTTTTGTAATTTCATATCTATATATGGCATATCCAGCGACCTCCATAAAACTTGTTGGTTTCTACAAAATATTGTTTCTCTGAACATTTTAAAAGCAATTATTTAATGTGTGATGAGATAGGATGAAACTTGGACCAGGAGGTAGGAGACATGGCATCTAGTTCTTTTTTTTTTTTTAATTTTTTGGGGGGAGGTTCCTACACATACATTCTTACTAAATACATTTCACATTAGTTATGTTGCATGGTAGAATTAAAATGAATGGGAGAAATCATGAGAAAAAACACAAACAAAACAGAACACAAGAGAAATATTCTGCTTCATTCTGCTTTCCAATTCCATAGTTCTTCCTCTGGATGTGGAAGGCATTTTGCCTCAAGAGTCCATTGGGAATGTTTTAGGTCCTTGCATTGCTGTGAAGGACTGAGTCTACCAGAAAAATTCCTTGCACACTGTGGTTGTTGCTGTGTACAAAGTTCTCTTGGCTCTGCTCCTTTTCCTCAGCATCAGTTCATACAAGTCTTTCCAGGCTTCTCTGAAGTCTTCCTGTTCATCATTTCTTGTAGCATAATAGTATTCCATTACATTCACATACCACAACTTGTTCAGCCATTCCCCCATCGATGGGCATCCCCTTGATTTCCAGTTTTTGGCCACCACAAAAGGAGCTGCTACAAATATTTTATACATGTGGGACCCTTTCCCATTTGTGTCAAAGGGTATGCACACTTTTGTAGCCCTTTGAGCATAGTTCCAAATTGCTGTCCAGAATGGTTGGATCAGCTCACAGCTCCACCAGCAATGAATTAGTGTTCCAGCTCTCCCACATCTCCAACATTTATCATCTTTCTTTTTTGTCATGTTAGCAAATCTCATAGGTGTGTCATCTAGTTCTTGATTTAGTAAAGAGGTGCATGGTTCTGTAGGTGAGTCATTTATGCTCCCTGGGCCTCAGTTTTCTCATCAAATGAAGAGTTGAGATGATAGATGAGTTCAAGGGTCCCACTTGTTTTATAGTTTATTTTCTTTAGTTTTTAATCCAGTACTGTATTTAGGTTACAAACTACCTCAGAACTATAGCCATCAAGACTGACAGGGAGATGTGAACTAACACAATTTATTAGAAATGGATTATATGTTTTTGTTAGTTCAGCAATAGTAGCTGGTATTGTGCATTTGGCTACAGTGTAAATCCTGGGGGTAGGGAGTGAAGAGAGAAACACTTGGAAATGATCCTAAAGATAAAAATGTTCCAAGTGAGATCTGTGCCCTGGAAGATATCATGGATGTCTTGCCTAAGATTGAACTGAGTGGTAGAAAGGTGAAAGTGGATCAGTGGGCTGAAGTAAGATTCATAACTCAGTTCCAATTTTGATCTACTGTGAAACTCATCTAATCTTTTTGTGCCTCATTTCCTCATATGTTGATTGGGTTAAGTATCATTACCCCCTTTTTATACATAAGAAAACTGAGGCTCGTAAATGTGTGAAGTAATTTAAGATTATTGTCAGAGCCAGGATTTGAATACAGATTTCTTGATGTCAAACCCAATTCTGTTTCTATTATACTAACTGCCTTGAAGGTATCCAAGCTTTACTAAATCAGTAATTCAGTATAAATCAGTTAGAACCAAAGAAAGTTCATTTGCTTTCATTATAAATGAATAAATTAGTGTTAAATTTTCTTAGGACTTATTAACATTTTAACTTTTATTAATAGTAATAGTTTTTCTATTACTAGAAATTTATCTGTGGAATATGAATGAATTCCTCCATATTTAAATGTGTGTAATCTCCAAAACAATCACAGAATTTCAGATTTGGAAAGGATATCTCAAAAGTCCATCTAGTTCAACCCAAACCTGAAAAACCTTCTTTCCAGATTCTCATCCCCTCTAATCATAAATAGCTAATTTCCAAAACTGAATTAGGGTGACCTATATATAGGAAAGACTGGTGAACATGAATACATTTTCTCTGGACAGTAGAGTAACTTCAGATTTAATTTGATCCAGAATAATCTAATCCTGATGTAATTCAGTGAAGCAAATTGTTGATGTTCTCATTGAGTAATAAATTGAGATGTTTGTTTTTTGTTTTTTTTAATGGATTTTTGGATGTATTTTGGATTTTAAATCTCTGAACTGAAAGTACTTTCAACTTCCAAAAAATATGGATGTGCTTGAGGGCAACTTAGGGAGATTCACCTGGTAATTCCATTTCTTCTCATATTTTCTTTTCCATAGATTCTTCTGTAACCATGTGTGCATGTGAGAGAGAATGACATTAGAATTTTAAACATCCCTCAAGACACAGTCATGTTGGAAGGTCTTGTAGCCTGGGTTCTCAATACGTATTTGGGCAAATATGTCAATAATTTGAACACTGATCAACTTTCTGTAGCGCTTCTAAAAGGTAAGGATATATTTGCTTTTCTTTGGCACTGTATGACCTTTTATAGTTATAATTCCCATTTATATTCAGTATAATAAAATGTCTAAACTTTTTTTTTAACAAAACACATCTAAAAGTCACAATGTGCTTATGTGATAGTTGTCATTTATAGTAGTTCACATTTGAATTTGCAGTTTATATGCATTATCTCATTTGATAAAGTAATTTAAGTTTACCACTGATTTACTACAAATTTTATAGATGACAAGTTTTAGAAGTAAGATTTCATATGTGGCTTTGAGTTTTTGTCTTTGTAAAACATATGCTACTTTATTAATGTGAAATTTAAAATAGATTTTCTGAAAGCAGGGTGGAATAGTGAAAAGTCAAGTCAGTCAGCAGCATTAAGCACTTACTGTGTGCCAGGCACTGTGTTAAGCTCTGGGAATACAGATTCCAGTAGAAAGACTGTCCTTGCCCTCCGGGAGTTTACAGTCACAAGAGAACCCATGGAAGGAATCTGAGAAGTTATGTGGGGAGGAAGGTGTGAAGGCATGCTAGAGAAAGTCCAGGAAGTGGGGGTGGCTACGGAGAGCAGCCTGGAATGAAGTCAAAGTAGAGGTTCTGGCAGGAAGCCTCGAGTCTGAGAAAGGGGCTGTGGAGGTGTAGTGAGCTTCCAGAGTGAGGAGTCCTGGATTGGAAGGGGCTCTCAGGGTGAAGTCCAGGAGTACAGAGTAAGGGCTTTCAAGGTGCAAGGCTTATAGAGCCTTACAGAGAACATCTTGAACAGTTAGCCGCAGAACCTGGCAAGGAATGGAAGAGCCTTAAGAGGATCCAGGTTCCAAAGCCAGCCGTGCTTCCAACCCACATTTGGGACCTCAGAGAAGAGACTTCATTCGCCTCACTCAGTTTCCTCATCTGTAAAATGAGGGGGTTGAGTTAAATATTTTTATGTTTTTTTAGTAGAATATTTTTAAAAAATAGATTTTATATTGTACCTTTTAGTTTTTGTGCTACAGTCATTTTTGGACATATTCTTTTTCCTTTCCAGATTTTGAAACTGAACCTTCCCTTGAATCTAATAGAAACAGTTAAACAAAAGCCATTGACCACTTCTGTCCTGAGTTGTGCTCCTCACTGCTAGCAGAGGGAGATAGGTTTCATCATCCCTTTGGGGGCTTTTATTGGCAAACACAAGGAGATAGGTTTCATTTTTTATTTGGGGGTTTTTATTGGTTTTTCATTTACTGAGAGTCCAACTGCCTTTTAAGGATCATTTCATTTATAGTTGTAGTCATTGTGTATGTTGTTCTTCTGTTTATCTTATTCTGCATCTGTTTATATAAATTGTCCTGTTTCTTAAGTTCCTCATACTTTTTTTTTTTTTGATGTTGTTAAGTCGTTTCATGTCCAATTCTTCATGACCCCAGTTGGGGTTTTCTTGGCAAAGATACTGGAGTGGTTGCCATTTTCTTTTCCAGCTCATTTTCCAGATGAGGAAAGTGAGACCAACAGGATTAAGTTACTTGCCCAGGGTCACACAGCTGATAAGTGTCTGAGGCCAGATGTGAACTCAGGAAGATGAGTTGTTCTGATTCCAAGCTTGTCGCTCTATCCACTGTGCCACCTAGCTCCCCATTATCATTTCTTACCAAACAGTTACATTCACGTAACAAAAGTTATTCATACATTTCTCTACTGATGTGCATTCACTAGGTTTGCAATTTTTTTCTCCCAGAAAAAATGCTAGATATTTTTTTAAGATACCTTTCAACTCCTAATCCTATGAACAACTCTGAGTCTAAATGTGTGTCTAAATGTGTAAGATATTGTATGTACTACCTAGAAGACAAACATGGTTCCCGTCTTCTGGGAGTATACATCCTCATTATTGGGTATTGCTATTGGAAAAGTTGATTGGTGAGAAAATTTCTCCTTTTAAATTGCTCTCTTTAAAATTTTATATACTAAATTCTTTTTTAAAGTTATATTTTTATGTATTTTATTAAATATTTCCCATTTACATGTAAAAAAAATTAGCAATCATCTTTTACAGATTTGAGTTCCAAATCCTTTCTTTCTTCCACCCTTCCCCCCTTCTTGAGAAGGCAAGAAATATGATATAGATTATACATGTGAAGTTAATATATAAAACATTTTTCCAGATTAACCATGTTGCAAAAGAAAACACAGACCAGAACCCCCAGAAAAATACAGGAAGTAAAAAAACAAGTGTGCTTCAGTTTATATCGAGTTCATCATTTCTCTGTTTGGCAATATCATTTTCCTTCATGGGTCCTTTGGAATTGTTTTGGATCATTAACTTGATCAGAGTAGCTAAGTCATTCACAGTTGATCATCTTTACAATATTGCTGTTACTGTGTATGACGATTTGGTTCTGTTCACTTCATTTTGTATGAGTCATGTAAATCTTCCCAGGTTTTTCTGAAACTACCTTTCTTGTAATTTTCTACAGCACAGTAGTATTCCATCACAGTGATTTACCACAACTTGTTCATTCATTCCCCAACTCATGGAGGTTCCCTCAATTTCTGATTCGTTGTCAACACAAAAAGAGCTGCTATAAGTATTTTTGTACAAAGAGGTCCTTTTCCTTTTTCTTTGATCTCTCTGGGACACCTACTGAGCAGTGATATTACTGGATCAAAGGATATACACAGTTACATATACATAGCCCTTTGGATGAAGTTGCAAATTGTTCTTCAGAATGGTTGGATTTAAACTATACCCTTTAAATTAGGAAACAGGTATAAGTTCATAGGTCTAGAGTTGGAAAGGACCTCAGAGACTATTTAGATCCACCTCATCATTTTACAGATAAGAAATGGAGGCCCTGTGAGGTTGAGTCACTTGCCCAAGGTCATCCAGAGATGAGATTTGGACCTGGATTATTTGACACCAAAGTTAATGCTCTCCCTACAGTGTCTGAATGCTGTGTAAAGAAAAGGATGATTTCATTTGTTTGGGGGCAGAGGTCATGGAAAATTGAAAGTGTCTGTCCTGTTCAAGGTATTTATTTCTAAGAAGTCAACTGTACTTCAAGTATTTCTGCTAAGCATATTAACTATGGAAGATGAACTTTGGAGATTGGAATGCATCCTTAGGAATTAATTAGCAGTTTTAAATTAAATTAAAATTTAGCAATTTAGGTGATGGAAGGATTCAGCTGGTCTTGCTTGGTCTCTTAAGGCAAAACTAGAAATAATTGGTGGAAGTTGCAGACACAAATTGGCTTGATGTAAGGAAGAATTTTCTAAAAATTAGAGCTGACTTGGGAGGTTGTGAGTTCCTTTTTCCTAATTCAGATAGATGTCAGATAGCTACTTGTCAGGAATGTTGTCGAGGTTGTTCAAGTATGAATTGGATTGGATACTCTCTGAAGCCCCTCCCAGCTCTGAGATTCTCAGATTCTAAATACAATGCCAGAGAAGTGTTTGGATGGAAATGTACTGAGAGAACATAGCTTTCCTAAAGGTTGACCATTAGGTATAGGTTGGATGTTTGCCTTGCTCACTCATTCAACAAGTTGTGTAAAGGTCTTGATGACACAGTGCCTGTATTAGGGAAAATAAAAAGGATCTATGAAGAAGAATAGGCAGTAGTATGGTATAGTGAGACAATTCTAAACCAGTGGAATGACTGGACTCAAAAAATTATCATTAATGATTCATTGTTAGTTTTGAAAGAGATTTTAGTGAAGTGTCTCAGGGATCAGGCATTGATGTTGTGCGCCTTCACATTTTTATCAGTGATTTAGATAAATATACGTATGACATGCTTATGAAATTTGTAGGTAACATAGAATGAATGGCATAGGATCCAGAAAGATTTTGATAGACTAGAATATTGAGATAAATATATTAAGATGGAGTTTAATGGGGATAAATGTACGGATTCAAAAAATCGACTTCATGAGTATAAGGTGGGGGAGGCATGACTAGACTATTGTTTATATGGAAAAGATCTAGGGGTTTTATTGGCCTGAATGCTCATGGAGTCAGCGCTGTGTTTAATGAAATAAAAATGCCAGGTTAAGAGAGTTGTGGTGTCTAAAGGGAGGTAATAGTCTCTCTGTACTTAGTCAGTATAACATGGGAGCCAAAGAAGCTAACATGTTGTTATGGTGCATTAATAGAAGGTATTGTTCAGAACAAGAGATATAATACTTCTGTTGTATTTCACCCTAGTCAGACTGCATCTGGAGTATTGTGTTCAGTTTTGGAGGGCCACATGATAAAAAGGACGTTGACGAGCTGGAACTCATCTAGAGATTGGCGAAGACTTCCATCATGCCATGGGAGTATCAAGTGAAGGAACTAAGGATGTTCTGTTCTAAAGAAGAGAACACTTGGGGGTGAGGAAGAACAATAATAAAGCAGGGGTGGGGAACCTGAGGCCTTCTAGGTCCTTGGGTATGGCCTTTTGACTGAGTCCAAGTTTTACAGAACAAATTCTTTTATTAAGGGAATTTATTCTGTGAAGTTTGAATTCAGTCAAAGTACTGCGCTTGAGGACCTCAGGGGCCACGTGTGGCCTCAAGGCTGCAGGTTCCCTACCCCTAGACATGATATTTGTAGGGCTATCATGTGGAAGAATGATTAGGATGGACTGCAGATGCCTGAACTTAGAGTAATGGCTAGAAGTATCAGAGAAGCAGATTTAGGATCAATTTACCTCAAGAAGTATTAGATTCCACATCAAGTGAGAGCTGAATGACCAGTTTTGGGGAAGGTCATAGAGAGGATTCATATCTAGGTTCATGTTGGACCTACTTGGGCATGGTTCTGCTGAACTTGCTTTTCTTTCCTTCATGCCTCCACTGGACAGCTGAGGTCCTCTCAGCTGAGGACCTTGTCTCATATTTCATTGAGAAAAATGGGGCATTTTTCTGTGAGCCTCCTCTTTTAGTGAGAAAGTTAGGGCATTTTACTGGGACTGTCTTCTTTGTCTCACAATTCCTTGACATCATCTTCTACTCTCTCCTCTTTAGTCTGATGAGAGGTGGCCTTTCTCTTCTCCAAGACCATCCTTTATACAAGCACCTCCTATTTCATGCCTTCCCATCTTTTCTAGCAGATAGCTCCCAGTATCTTCTTTTTCTCTTTTTCAGTTTCTGTATAGCTACTGATTCTTTCCCTGCAGCCCCAGAAATTTCCCATCTCCTTATCCCTAAAAACTCTCACTAATCCTACCATACCCACTAGCTATTGGCCTACGTCCTCAGTTTCTCTGCCACACTTCTTGAAAAAGTTGTCTACACTCATTTCTTCCATTTTCTCTCCTCACGAGATATCTTCTGCATCCTTTTCCAACCTGGTTTCCCACCTCATCGCTCAACTGAAACTTCTCCAAAGTTACCTCTTTTTCTTAGAGCTAATGACCTTTTCTCAGTCCTCATCCTTTTTTATCTTGCTGTACCTTTTGACACTTTTGACCGTCTCTTTACAGATAATCTTTCTTCTCTGACTTTTCCTGATGTTGCCTTTCTTGGTTCTCCTCTACTTGTCTGACCCTCCTTCTCAGACTTCTGGGATTTTATCTCTGTCATTCATACCCCTAACATGGGAAGCTCTCAAACTTTTCTGCTGGACCTTCTTGTCTTTTTACTTTACATACTCTCCAGGTGACTGAATCAGCTCCCAAGCGTTGAATTATTATCTCTTATCATATGTTTCTGAAATCTGTGGACAGTTCTAGTTGCTCTCCTACATGCCAGTCCTACACCATTAATTGCTTATAGGACATTTTGATGTAGATGCCCCGTAGACATCTCAACTCACCATGTCTCGAACAGAGCTCACTCTCTTTTTCTTCCAAACCCAGCTCTCTTCTAGATTTCCCTCTTTTTGGCAATGAAGTCACATCATCCTTTTGGTCTCATGTCATCCTTTATCCCTCACTTACATATCCAGTTAGTTGCCACATCTTGGTCTTTTTTGACACTGCTGCCACCTAGTTTAGGCCTATCACCTCTTCAATGGTCTCCCTGGCTCATGTCTGTCCACACTCCAGTCTCTTCTCCAAGTGTCCACTAAAGTGATTTTCCTGAAGTACATGTCTGACTGTGTCATCTCCTCACTCTTCAAATTCTGGTAGCTCCCTGTCATCGCCATGATCAAATATAAACTTCTCTGTTTGGCATTTAAAGATCTTCTCAACTTGGCTTCCTCATATCTCTCATATCCTCTTGTTACATATTACCTTCCTCTGTGAGTTCTGTGGCCTAGCCGTCCCAGCCTTGTCATCCTTTGTTCTCACACGTGACGCCCTGCCTTCTCTCTCCTTGCCTTTGCTTAGTCTCTTCTCCACATGGAATGCATTTCCTTTACTGTTCCATTTCTTAGAATCCCTATTTTTCTTCAAGACAGCTCAAACACCACTAAGAGCCTTCCTCTTCAAGCTTTCCTTTGATCTGCTTTGTATATGTATTTTGTATTTACTTATAATTGTGCCTGTTCTCTCCTCCATTAGAATGTAAGCTTCTTTATCTTTATAATCCCAATTCTTAGCACAGTGTATGGCACATAGTAGTTGCTCAACAAGTCCTTGTTAGTTGATTGATTGATTGATTGGGCTAGTTTGCCTCTTCGGTTTCTTGTGATTTTGTAAAATTTTTAGTGTGGGATTATAGTAATTATTTTATAAATCTTAGCTATCATCCATAGGCATAGTTTAAAAATTTATTACTTCATTTACAAAAGGCATTCTGCTTCTTTTTACTGAGATAAAATTATCAAAAGGGAGGTAGAAATTTGCAGACATCCACATTTAGTAGATATGGATAAAAATAAAATGATTTGGACTGAGTAGGAAATACAGGTGATAGACCTGTATTGAATAGAATTCAGATAAGTTTGCATGTAACTAAATCTACTGCTTTCATTGTATTATAATTGTGAATGGTTTTCTTTTTATAGTTATAGGTCATCCAGGATAGGCCAGTGGATTGCCTTGATGTCCCAGCTTATTTGACCAGCTGTTTCATTAGTAACAGATTTTTACTAACCCTGTGAATTTAATTAAAAAAAAAACCCAAAACTTTATTCCTGCTTTAGCTCTTATTCTGTCACTATTCCCTTTCCCTCTGATCTCATGTTACTTTTCTTATTCCACATGCAAATCTACCAAATAAATATTGTTCAAAGTTGACCTTTGTTTGACCATATACAAAAACTCAAATACTGTTAACCCATTTACATGGGTTTTTGTCTGACTTTCAGAACAGAAGAGAGAGGAGCCTTAAGGACGTAGCTAAAATTTTGGAAAGAACCGGTTTCTAAATTCACTTCAGTTCTATTACATAGATTTTTTGCTATTCATAGATGGGGAATTTTTAGATTACAGGAAAATGCTATACATGGGACTTTGTGAATATGTTTGGCAGTGAAGTAAATGAGGATAGAGATAGGCATTGGATCTGTGATTTCTTTGATATAGGAAATTTAAAAAATTAAAAAACATGTTTAGAAAAATTTTTTATAAGGTTTATTTCCTCTCAAGGTGAGGAGTTATACAAACATTTATTAAGTCCCTACTGTGTGCCAGGCATTCTGTTAAACTCTGAGAGTACAATGAAAGGCAAAAATCTTCTCCAAGATCTCACCATCTAATGGAGTAGACAGTATGAAAATAATTATATAGAAGCAAACTACGTGCAAGATAGATTGGAAATGATCCACAGAGGGAAGGAACTAGAATCGCGTGGTATCAAGAAAGACTTGCTCTGGAAAGTGAGGTTTTAACTGGGACTTGAAAGAAGCCAAGGAAGATGGAGATCAAGAAGGGGGCATTCAGTGCTTGAGCCAGAGAGAATACCTGGAGTCCAGACATGAAATGTCTTGTTGGAGGAATAACCAAGGAGCCACTTCACTTGAGAGAAGAATGCATGATGGGGGATGCAAGGAGTAAGAAGACTCCAAAGGAGAGATCAGGGAGCCTAGGAAGGGCTTTGAACCCCAAGCAGGATATTTCTTCTTTGGTCCTGGAGGGGAAAGGGAACAGGAATTTCCTGGGTGGAGGGGGGCAGTCAGAACTGTGCTTGAGGAAGATCACATGGACAGCTGAGTGGAGGGCAGATGCTTGTGCTCTCCTGAGGAATCAGCATGGGGTAGAGGCAGTGGAAACGTTGGATCTTTAACAACCTTTCCCACCCCATGAATGAAATTTAAAATTTTGTTTTTCATCTTCCTCTCCATTTATTTTGGAGTGTCTGGCCTTTTTTTTCCCTTTCCTCTTTTTCCCCTAACCTGAAGTCAAGTTGAACTCAGGCCAGTCAGTGAGCATTTCTTAAATGCCTGTGATGGGCCAGACACTGTGCTTAGCACTGAGGATATTAAGAAAGGTTGGTTAGGTTTCCACCTACCCCCAAATCAATCAACCAACCAACCTCAAAACCAGCCCATGCTCTCAAGGAGCTCACACTGTAATAGGGGAAACAGTATGCAGACAACTGTGTACAAACAAAATATAGACAAGATACATTGGAGAGAATATCAGAGGGAAGGTACTAAGATTAAGGAGGATTCAAAAAGCTCTTCTTTGGTTTTTATTTAGCTTTTAAAATATTTTGATTGGCTACTAAAGTCTACTTCCACAAGGCTACAAAGCAACCAAGGCAATGTGGAGTTGGCCTGCCTTTGTGACAGATGAATTTATATAGAGAAGCCAGGTGTAACTCCAGGTAGAAATGATAGAGATCAAAGGGGGAAAGGAGTCATGTGGTTTTTCCCATTTTTTTTCTTGCTTTTTCCCATTTTAAGCTGATTTAAGAGATAAAGGTTGAAAATGTCAATCTGTGTGTCTAATTCTCCTTCCATCCCAGATTGGGGGTTGTCATTGAACTCTTTGTATCTTTGACTCTACCTTTGGTTAGAGTGCATTTGATTCCATGTAAGGGTCTTAAAAATGAGATGACTGGACTTAATAAGGAATAGCCAAAATATTCTTTTCCACTAGTTCATAGAATTGGAGTTGAAGGGGCCCTTCAAAGATCATCTCCACAGTGACCACTTCTCTCCATCATTTTATAGAGCAATACCCTGAGTCTCATAAAAATTAATTAATTTGCCCAAGATCACACATGTAAGAAGTATTGGAGCCAAACCCTGTAACTCTTCCAGATTTAGTACTTTCCCCTTTATTTCTCCTTTATTTGGATACAGTACTAGTTTTATTGCAGATCAGTAGCACATAGAATAAACATACAAGTACAAAAATATGTAATAACCATTAAAAGAAAACATGCAGCTTTCTTAGTCAACAAACATTAATTTAGTGATTTCTGTGTGCCAGACACTTTCTTCCACATCTTATTCTTAGAGTAAAAGGCTTACTGACCTGTTGGATTTGGATACTACTTAGTGATTTGCTCTAAGAGATTAGTTGTGTCTGGAGGATTGCTGTAATAAGAGGAGGGGAAAAGTTGGCCAGTCCCCATCCTCAGATTTATTCCAAACTTTGTAGTGGTGGCTGGCACTTTGAGAGAAGTAAAAGTGTGTTTTCAAAACTGTAGCTTCTCTGAAAACACAGGTGACATTCCAGAAGGGAGACCAACAATTCTTGAGAATGTCATCTAAATTATGAGTTTATTTTATTTTATTGATGGCATATTACTTTTTATTGTTGCTTTCCATTTCCTAGTTCTTCACTTCAGCTGTTTGGATTGCAATTTGGAGTGGTTATTATAATCTTTTAATTTTTTGTAGGTGCAGTCGAATTAGAAAACTTACCCCTCAAGAAAGATGCCTTAAAAGAACTGGAATTACCATTTGAAGTAAAAGCAGGTAGGTTGGGCCAATATTAGGTCCCAGGCCAAGCCCTACTTGGTCATTGTTTGGGTTCAGATTGACTGATTGGTTCAAAGTGAATGTAAATAGCACCTGTTTCTGTTGTGGCTAGAAACCCAGATTTTTTTTTAAAAGAGGCCATTCTTTGCCTCCTGTCTTATTAAGTGACAGTCGTGTTAGTCATTTAATAAGTATTGTCTCAGTCAAATTGAGACTTGTTAAAGATGTTAGCTTGAAAAGGCCCAAGTTCCTCACTTCATCCTGGGACATCTCCAAGTTGTCCTGATCTATACTGGCCACTAGACCCAGATGGAAGAGAAAGTGAGGTTTTGCACAGCCCTCTCTCACTTGCATGTCATGGTGTCACCTCCCTGATGTCATGGTCTTCTTCAAGAATGAAGGACAAATAGCATCAAGCATTAAGCTAGGTTTGGCTAGAGGAGAGGGATTAGCCTGGTCTTTATGAGTTTCTTTATGGCTTTAAGGGTCTAGACTCTTCTCTTAGATCCCCTTAGCCCAGAGGAGACCTGCTAGAGCCTGAGGCCAGCATCCCTTCCCATCACCTCCTCTGCCAACTTCCATTCTCATCTTTGCTTTTGGGTTTCCTGCCTGGTCACACAGGGCCATTAGCTGTCATTTATTAAGTGCCTTCTGCGGACCAGACATCATGCTAAGTGCTGGTGTACAAAGCAACAAATCCATTCTGTAGGGAGAGACATGGACACATCAAATTTTTTACAAAATATGTAAAACAAAAAGAATAAGGTTTTTGGTTTTTTTTTTTTGGTGTCATGGGTGAAGGGAAGAAGCAATTAAAAGTTGCAAAACTGTTGAATTAAAACTAAATGACCCTTTTAATTTATTTTTTATTGCATTGTTAGGTAACCTACTGAATGGTAACTTTAAAAATAGCAGTTAATCAAACTGGACCAAACTTAAGGAAAATCCCACTCTGTATTAGCAACTTTTTAAGACGTATCAGTCTGTCAGTCACTAAATAGTTTGTCATCTGTGATCTTATATTACAGTTTTGGGTCATAGGAAGCTTACTGTCTCTAATTGAAGAAGGGATTCAATTAACAAAATATTTATTAAGTTTTACTCCTGTCATACTTGTGGCTTTAAGAGAATTAAAGAATGTATCCTAAAAGCTGTCCCTATAACTCAAGTATAGGAATAGGCAGGCCTCAGTTCTGGGGAAGATAAAAAATATAATATTGCACAAAATAAAATATAATATTATAACAAAATAAAATAAAATATAAGATTGGCAGTGAAGGTGAAGAGGCAGGGTGATGGGGAAGGATGCTGACCTCAGGCTCTAACATATCCCCTCTGGACCAAGGGGTACTTGTGACCTTGGTCAGATCATTTGAGACCTGGATTCAGCCCCAACCAGATTAAAATGTAATTGGGGAATATTTAATAAAATAAATAATGCAATAAAACACAGATAATGATAATAGATGGTTTTCTAAGTCCATATGTAGCCAGCAGGGATCCTTATGTCTGGTTTAGGGGCTTCTGTTTCTATTTAATTTTGGTACCACTGGACTAGATGTCTCTAATGGCCCTTCTGGCTCTACATGAGCTTTGTTCTTGAAACTTAAAATCTGTCTAGTAGGGAGTTGACAGTTGTACAGGTAATGCACTATAAGAGATCGTTTTCATGTGGAAGATGTTACGTTTGAAGTAATGGAACTCACCTTAACTTTTTGTGTTTCGGTCTTCAATTTTCTGTCTTCTGATCTCCTCTTACTGTTCCTATCCGTTAAATGCCTTTGCTATTATCTTGTCTGTGGGGAGTGTTTTTAAATTTTAAATAGGCCTTTTCTATCTCTTCTAGGTGTTATTGGGAAGATAACCCTTCAGATTCCCTTCTACCGTCCTCACGTGGACCCTTGGGTGATCTCTATTTCAAAGCTTCATTTAATCGGTGCCCCTGAGAAACCACAGGATTTCAATGATGAGCAGGAGAGGCTGTTGGAGAGGGAGCGTAAGAGAGCATTACTTCAAGCCCTGGAAGAAAAGTGGAAAGTAAGGCAGGACCCTGACAGCCTTTGTTAAATGAGTGCAAGTGTGGGAAGCCACCAACACCATGTCTCTCCCTTTCAGAATGAGCGCCAGCAGAAAGGAGAATCCTACTGGTACTCTGTCACGGCTTCTGTGGTCACCAGGATTGTGGAGAATATTGAAGTGAGTGCTGCTGCATAGCTTGGCTGCTCTTGGGAAGGGAAGGGGGTTTCCCAGATTCATAACTTGAGTTTTAGGTGAATTCAACTGGTATAGAATGCTGGTCAAACTCATATGTTTTTCAGAGTGTGCCTTATACAAAACCTGAAAATCAATCCTTCTGGAGCCCCACGAAGGCTCTCTCCCCTGCCTCCAGTGCAGTGTTCACTTCCATTCTGTTCCATCTCCTTTTTCTTGCTGCTCAGATATTAGTCAGTTGCAGTGAAATAGATCATGGTGAAAGGTTTGGGTGTTGGACAATGCATTTTTTCCTGGCACTTTCCTAAGGTAGCAGTATGGTACAATGGAAAGTGTTACTGGAATTAGAATCAGAGGACCTAATTAGAATTCCTTCTCTTCCACTGATGGGACCTTGGGCAATTCTCTAACCTCAGTGGACCTCAGTTTCTTCATTTGTAAAATGGAGAGAGGTGAGGTGGGTTAAATTCTTAAATGCCTATTGTATTTTAGGCAAATGGGATTGTTGTTCAGTCACTTTTTCAGTCCTGTTTGGCTCTTTGTGAACCCATTTGGGGTTTTCTTGGCAAAAAGACTGGAGTGGTTTGCCATTTCCTTCTCCAACTCATTTTGTAGATGAGGAAACTGAGGCAAGTAGAGTTAAGTGACTTGCCCAAGGTCACATGGCTAGCTGGATTTGAACTCAGGTTTTTCTGACTCCAGTCCTGTGCTACCTGGCTGCCCTGGCAAATGGGATACAAAGAGAAAAATGAAAAACCTCACCTGAGTTCCTGTCTAGCTTTAATTCTTGGATGCTGTTGACATTTGTACTGTAGTGGTTTTGTTACATAGTTATAGTTGTTTTAAAACAACTGCAAGACAAGGAAGACCTGTTGAACATTAAAATTAAACTTGGTTGTTCCATATTTTTTTCCATATTGTAGTTGTAATCGGTATGTGCATAGTTTTTTTATTTTTGTTTTCTGTTTCTGTTTCCATTTTTTTCTGTTTCCATTATTTCAGGGTTGATTTGTTTAACTTCCCTGGTCCTCAGTTTCCTCATCTATGAAATGAAGTGATTGGACGACAAGTTCTCTTATGGCCACTCCTACCTCTTAATCAATGAGCCAGTGTATATATTTCCATATTTGGTGTAGTTAAATCTCTATGCAGTACACTGTCATTCTAAGTGTAATGTATTTTGGATTATGAAAAGCCAGCTAAGTTACTTCACATCTGTTTTCCTCCTAATCAGCTCAATTGTGATGATGTAGCTAATGTCAAGGAACAGTAATAATCTGAAAAGTGACAGTCTCGGTGTTGTTGGCCGTACTTGCTGTTCTGGCCAGATTCTGATATTCTTCAGCCCTATTTCTTTAGACATTTTTCCAATCTCATGAGATTCTGTGCTTATTTGCATGATTGTTATGAGGATTAGACATGCTTACAGTATCTGGTTTTTGTTTTTTTTTTATGGTGTACACAAGCAACAGAGAAACAGCAACTATTCCATTTGTAAGTGTCTGGAGAGAAAGGGAACACTGAAGTCATGGTGTTAAATTCTATTTCAGGAAGTTTTTAATTTTAGATACTATTGATTTTTTTGTTTTGCTGTTTTGAGGCTGAGTGCATTTTGACTTTTAGCTCCTGTGTCCTTACCATAAGGAAAGAAGATGTATTACCAAACCTGAAAAAACACATCATCACTTTAAGCATAATGTGCAACAAGTGGGGATGACAGAAAGGAAAAACTTGACAGGTCCTGTTGATGGTTGCTTGTCCCGGGTGACCTATGGCACCAGGCAGAAGTAGAGAGGGAAGACCAATTAATAGTGTGCCACACATTACTGTGCCAGGGCATAACTGACCAGACAACTAAAAAAAAAAGCAAAAGCAAAACTTTTAAATTATATAAAGAGAATCCTCTTTCTTTGTTCTCACACTAATCCAAAGGCAGTATCTTCTATGCCAGATTTCATGGTTTAATTACGAATGCCATAAAATTCTGGGCATAATGGGTATATTTGAAAAGTGTGAAAGTTATGCTGGGTTTTTTTTTTAAGTACTCCAAAGGCTTGTTGGCCTTTGCTCGTAATAATTTACTAGCAACTAATATCTTAGTAATCTTTCTTCTCTTTCCCATTCAGTTAAAAATTCAAGATGTCCATTTGAGATTTGAAGATAACATGACCAATCCTTCCCACCCTTTTGCATTTGGTATCTGCATAAAAAATGTATCTATGCAAAATGCTGTGAATGAACCTGTAAGTATAAAATACTAAGACCAAGAAGGTAGCAAGCAATGGACTAGAGAACTGATGATTCTTTGTCTTCTTTTTGGCTTGTTAATGTGAAGCACCTCAGACCAGGATGGAAAGAGTATTGTGCTTATGGTCAGGCTGACTTGAGTTCATATTCCACCATGACCTCTTATTAACTGAATGACTGTGGGCAAGTCTCAGCCATAGTTTTATCATCTATGAAATAAGTATAACAATACTTGTGGTCCCCATCTTAAAGGGTGGTGAGACTCAGTTGAGCTAATGTATAAGGAAGGTACTTTGCAAACTTTTAGTCTATATGTTAATATGAACGATCATTACTAAAAATTAGTGTGAGACTTATTCTACTCTGTGTGTGTGTGTGTGTGTATGTGTGTATGTGTGTATGTGACTTTTGTTGGTATAGTCTAACCATGGTTTTGCAAAGGAAGGAAGCATCCACTGACTCCCTCCATCTTCCCTGTGTCTTCTACTTTAGGTACAGAAATTAATGAGAAAAAAAGAGTTACATGTGGCTGAATTCAGTATCTATTGGGATGTGGATTGCACTTTATTGGGAGATTTACCTCAAGTGGAGTTACAGGTAAGTGGCTGTTAGAGGGACTTGGCTCGTCAGTGGTGAAGGACAGTGCTGGAGAGTCAATCACTGGCCTTTTGAATCCTCACCAGGATTTTTAATGAGTACAGCAAGTATTTCCCCTTGTTAAGAGTCAGTCCTGAGGGAACATATCAGCTGGCATGAATTTAATAAAAGGGTTCTTAGCCTGGAGTCCATCCACTTAAATAATTTTGATGACTATTTCAATATTTTGACTGCCTTTGTAATCCTTTATTTTACTTCATGAACTTAAAAACATCTTCTGAGAAAGGATCCATAAGGGCTTTACCAAAGTGCCAGAACACAAAAAAGGTTAAGAACCCCTGTTTAAAGAATAAGGAAAAGTAATTGTAAGAGATTTTTTTTTAAATATATAATATATATTAAGGATAACTCTAGCAATGTCATTTTAAAGCAGTTGTAGCCTTATGTATTATAGTTTGTGACAAAAATCTGAAAAAATTAGTCACACTTAAGTGGTCTCAGAAATATTTTTGCTTATGTGCTGTTTTGCAAAATTTTTTTTTTTTGGCTATCTGATTAAGAGATTTAAATATTGTCATGTAGTTCAGTGGAACTTCCTTGTAAGTTAGCTCATTATTTCCTGTACTCAGGTATACTCTAGGTTAAATTGCACTTCCCCAAATGTAATCCTGAACTGGAAAAGTCTGTTGGAACACATTTAGCCTCCAGTCTAGCTTAGTTTAAATACTCGTAGATCACAGTTGTTAAAACAAAACAGAAAAAAAACAGACATTAGCAAAACCCAACAAAAATGCCCATTCAAAAGCAATTATTTAAACAATCAATGTGCTTATGACTTAAAGGAAGCTATGGACAAGAGCATGGAAAGCCGTGATCATCACTACATCCTAGAGCCTGTGTGTGCATCTGCTCTGTTGAAGAGAAATTGTTCCAAGGAGCCTTTGAGGTCCCGGCACACTCCTCGTATTGAGTGCGACATCATACTGGAGACCATACCCCTGAAACTTTCTCAGGTAGGGGGCCTTTGTTCTCCCTGTGAGGTGGGTAGGGTGGAAAACAGGAACCCAGCAAGGGCTTACACTCTTTCTTTCTGGGGAGGAAAGTAAATATGTGAATGTGAAAGTTGCCCGAGCAGTATGATTTTGTACATGGAACATCTGTGCTATGGAATATTTCAGTGTGTGTGTCACCACACACACACACACACACACACACACACACACACACACACACACACACACACACACACACACATACACCCTCTACTTTGCTCTAATTATTGAGTAAACATTGATAACTTAATGTTTGACTTGGAATTAATTACCTGTTATGTATTCTTCCTCTAAGATGCATGGGTCTCTTGATTGATGAGAAAAAAGAAATTTTTTTAACTTGATTTTCCTCTACTTCTTATGAAAAGCTGCAGTATCGGCAAATTATGGAGTTGCTTAAGGAGCTGGAGCGAAAGGAGAGGCAGCTGAAATTTCGAAAATGGAAACCCAAAGTAGCAATATCTGAGAAGTAAGCATGTTTATATTTTTAATAGTCTAGAAAATAGGTTTTATAAAATTGATCTGTTGTATTTTCCCTTGACCACACAGAGTTCAGGAATAGGCCATGCATGCTTTTATTTAAGCATGTAGCTCATGGACAGAAGAACCTGGTAGACACATCATATTTGTAGAGAAGCATTTCTGTTTTATTGTCCATTGATGTAGTTTTGGAGGTTCCTACTTTGAGAGTGTCATAAGAATTGGTGAGATTCAGTCAGTGTAATTTAGGTTGAAGATTACTTTTATTGAAGTTTGGTCCAATCATTTATTCTTTCAGCTTCTTCTTTATAGCCCTTTACCTAGATGATTTTGGTTGATAATTTGGAATATATCCAACTTTCTAACTGGCATTGTAAAGTGCTTCTAAGAGTTTCCAAGTAGTAAGTTTCCCCCTTACATTTTCTGGGTTCTGTGTATTTTTCATTTACTTCTGAGTTTTCCATGTTAGATCTTTAGTAATAAGTTTCTTGAAAATGACCATAAAATAGGTATCACCATTGTAATTATCCTTTTATTATAAGTCACTGGAGAGAAATCATGACAAGGAAAATAAAAAGTCATTGATTTTTGGTTTGGGAAATCTAATATAAGATTGGTAGTCATTGACCTTCCTGGCTAGATATATTTGGCTTAAGCTAGTATTAAATTAAGTGTTCTGGGAACACAGACTTAGGAGTAGCAAGGGAATTTGAACCTGTAATTTCCCTCGTAGTTTCCTGAAAATAAGGGAAAAAAATATTCCAGGTAATCACCTGAATCAGTTGTATTATCTTTGTTCACAATGTAATCTGTTATTGTGAAATATTTCAGTTGCCAGGAGTGGTGGTACTTTGCATTGAATGCTAATCTGTCTGAGATCAGAGAGCAGAGGAAACGATGCACTTGGGACTTCGCATTGCATAGGGCTCGTGATGCCATCTCCTACACCGATAAGTATTTCAATAAGTTAAAAGGAGCCTTGTTATCTGCAGATGAAGAGGTGAGAAAATGTAAAATGATGGCTAAATTGACTTCTTGTGAATGACTTGGCAGTGGAGATCATAAAAGAAATGTTATTTTGCATTGCTGATCTTTGGTTGTCAGAGAGGATAAGGATGTTAACACCAATATTGGACTAAAATGGCTCCACAGCCAGCATTTCTTACCATTTGCTAGGCTCTCTTCTCATTCCATTACAAGCCAGAGTTCTTAATGCAGGAGGAGTAAAGGTCCTGGATCTCCTGCCTGGAGGAGGCTATGTGGACCTCCTATTAGTCCTGGCCAGGGAGCAGAGATGGTGCTGGGTTACCCTTATTCACATCCCTCTGCTTTCTGAAAATGTAGGACTTAATGGACCCTTGTTCATCCAGGCATCTGTGTTCTAAAACTTGCCCACATTCCTGACAACCTCTTCTCTATCCTCAGTTGCCATAGCTGTCCCCGTACTAAATAGTACCAAATAATAGAAGCTTTGGTTTGTCTCTTCCCAAATCCCATTCATTTTGAAGAAAGAAGATGACTTTGGGTCTGGGAACTGCTGTAATGGTAATGATAGTAATGACAGCAGGAGTGATAATGACAGTTGGCATCCATATAGCACTTTAAGGTAATTAAGCACTTTATTTATATTATTTCATTTGATTCTCACAGCAACAGTCCTCTGGGTTGGATGATATTCCAGATAGCTTTAGTTTTTGGATGAGGATAGTTAGGCAGACAGAGGTGAAATGACTTACCCAGGTTATACAGTAAGATTCTGAGGTGGGATTCAGACTCAGATCTTCCTGACTCCAAGTCCTGCTCTTTTTCCACCATATCTCCTAGCTGCTCAGAGCTCCACTCGTGGTTGAGCACCTACTGTGTGCCAGCCACTATGCTAGACACCAGAGGTAGAAGTATAATGAGTAAGAATATACTTCTTCCCAGGCTCACTGTGGGTAGCTGTAAAAGGATCTAAGGAACACAGAGCTGCTGCTCTTGCCCCACCTTCCTCTGCCATCAGGCCGTGATGATGGGAAGGTGCAAGGCCTTTTAGTGGCTGTGCTTTGCTTTTTTCTTTGCTCTGATTTTGTAAGAGGGATTTTTTTCATATAAACCAGTGAATTTTTCTTCATTATTTTGGTTTGGGTGATGTCTCTTAATAAAGCATTTTCTTAGCACAAAACATTGTAGAAGCATCAAACTATTCCAGTCAAGAAATGTCCTTCCCTCCCTCTTTAACAGGGCTATTAAGACAGGATTTGAATGTCTTGAAAATCATTCCCATCATTTCATGCTGGTGTTCTTAGACTTTAGTGGCAGATGTGTGGCTTGTTAATTCTTGAAAATTCCTTTGATATCAATGCCATTGACATTTGAAACCTAATTTCAGAAGTTATGAGAAGAAACTAAATATGGTTCTGCTTCATGTTGTGTTCTTAAGATACAGCTAAGGAAGTATGAGGAGATGAACAGCTAATTTATAATGGCTACAGCAAATGACCAAATATAATTTCCCGTTCCTTAACTTCAGAGGCCCCTAAAACAAGGGCTATAAAGAACTGTTTGGGATTGTGAAGTATTCGAGTGTGTCTGCTCTTTGTTTTCCTCATATATATGTAGTTGACTGTCATGACAATTCAGGCTACAAAGACTGTCCTGACTAATTTGCTATATGAATTATTAGTGGCAAAGACGTCTGCTTTTAGAGGCACAAATGTTCTTAGCTCTTTGTTCATACTCAAATCCTTTTTAAAACAATAACACGTTAAAGACTTCAAATGAAACATCCATACATCTAATTCAAGTTGCAATTATTTTGCAACAATTAAACTGTAGCTGTTAATGTTTGACCAAATGAATTTCAATGTAAAAAATGCTATAGCTTGTCAGACATTCATTCTGAGTCTCTAGATGTTTTTGTTCATGTAGTCATCCTATTTACGTTTCCTTTTACTTAATTGTCACTAATATATATCATGTTTTTGATCTTTGTTTTAAGAATACTGCTTTTTGATTATTATTTTCTTACTATGCCTTTCAGATATTGTATTATTATTACCACTCTTATTATTATCATTATTTTATGTTTGGTCTGAACCTGTTGCTTCCCTGATCCAGGGAACTCTCAGTGTGGAAGCTTCCCCACTGATGTGAATGAGTGACTTCTCTGTAATGCTGGCTGTTGTTTGGGGCACTGAAGGTTTTAGCTGATCTGCCCAGGCTTATACAGCTGGTCTGTGTCAGAGACAGCCATAGAGCCTAAGTCTTCTTCCTGGGTCAGCTCTCAAAGCTGCACTGACTCTCACACAAGATATTGTTTGGGATCAAATGTAACAAATGGTTCATTATGTGGGAAGGCTGTTTAATAACAAACACAACAAATATATACTCATCTGATAAGGAAATGTAGGAGAGACATTGGTTTTGGAGTGTTGAGGGCACATTTACTTAAGTGGTTTATGAGGGTGTCCAGTTTGACTGAGCCATGAAACCTGTTGGTATTTCTATGGACTAGGAGGAAATGTGTCGAATTGAAGAGGAACAGAGCTTTGAAGAGCTAAAGATTTTACACGAGTTGGTTCATGACCGATTCCACAAACAGGAAGAACTGGCAGAGGTAAGAAATTACTCTTCTCTTGACAGCTTATTCAGACTGTTGTACACCTCGAACGCTCTGTAGGCCTTCAGTTATCCCACAGAGTTTCTGATCCTATTGCTTGTAACCTGTCTGCTTGGGGTAAGCAGTGGTGATGGATCCTGAGAGCACAGAACAGTTCTCACTTTTCCCTTTGGTGCTCACATTTGCTTGTGTTTTTGATTGGAGCAGAGCCTACGAGAACCTTTATCAAATTCTCCTGGAGAATCCCCCATAGACCCAGAAACTGGTGGAGGCAGTGGGATGTTACAGTATCTTCAGTCGTGGTTTCCTGGATGGGGAGGCTGGTATGGTCAGCAAACTCCTGAAGGAAGACCAATTGAGGGGCTAGTCCCAGAAAAGCAGGAACAGTGGAATCCTGAAGAAATCCTCGGTATGTTTGGAGCTGGATTTTACAGTTCCCTTCTTTTAGGGAATATTTGCTTAAGGTGAAATAACTAATTTCATTAATGAGAATTGAATGAAAGAGTAGAGAAGCATTTATTATGTGTATTATTACATCTAACATCCCCACCTACTCTTTGACCCCAGGATATTGGCCTCCTTGCTATTCTTCTCATAAAATGATTGACTTCCCAACTCCAGATTTTTTCCCCATGCCTGGCATCTGTTCTCATCATCTCTGATTTCTGGCTTCCTTGAAGTCCCAGCTAAAGTCCTGCCTTCCACAAGAACACCCTTCTCAGTGCCCCTTAATGTTAGTGCTTTCCCTTTGTTGATTATCTCTAATTCATCACATCTATTTATATCTTGTTTGTACCTGGTTGTTTTCATGTTGTCCATTAAACTGTGAGCTCCTTGAAAGCAGGGACTGCTTTTTGCCTTTCTTTGTATTCCCCCAGGTTCAGCACAGTGCCTGGCATAAAGTAAGTGCTTAATAACTATGGCTGACCATGTGGTAAATGCTGGGGTTACAAATACAAAATCAAAGACAGTCTCTGCCCTCAAGGAACTTATATTCTAATAAGAGAAAAGACATGTACAGGAATGGGATCAAGGGAGAGGTGCTTTGCTTTGGTCTTGAAAGTTGCAGCAGTAGAGAGTAGGGCTGGAGGGGAGTAGCTTGACAGACCCTATCTAGGACCAGTGGCAGAGTTCCAGAACTGGAGAAGATTATGCATTTGGTAGTGAGGAGGTTAGCCAAGGTTTTGGAGGAGATGGGTGGAGAGTAGAGAAGCCTGGTGACTGGTGTTTTCCTGAAACAGTGGTCCAGGAGTGGCAGCTGCTTTTCTGCTCAGTGGGATTCCGTGATGGAATTGATGGTTCATTTGTGGATATACCCTCAGATTTTTTTTCATGATTTAAAAAAAAAGTGTTTGGAAATCATTTACCTGGGTAAAAAGAGCCACATCTTAAACCACTGTAAAGAATCACAGTAGCAATTGTTGCAGGAAAATAGATCAGAAGAAGATGAAAGTTTTTAGACTCTAAACTGGCTACTGGATTGTTCGTCCTAAACCTCCTACCTAGAAACAAGTATTAGTGTAGAATGGATAGAATATCAACATCTTGTCTCATTGGCTTTATAATAAGTTGTTAAAAGTCCTTATATAAAGTTATTTCCTTCCCCCCACACCCCAAGGAATCCACATTTTAATTTAACAGATATTTTCCTAGTTTTTTCCCCTGTATAAGTTGAATTCTCCTCTTCTAATTATGAAGGAAAAAATTGAATTTTCATAGATGAACCATAATAGTTCTTTATTTGCTAAATTTGAGGCTCCTTTTGACCTTAAAGGCTAAGGCTAGTGGTCCTTCTCTGTTCTTTTACTATTCTTGACTTTGCTCACAAGCCAGTGTGGTATTTTATGTTTAAATGAAATGTACTAAAAAACTTGCTATTGAACATAAATACAACTAGACATGCTTAGTGTAAATACTTACATTTAAATGAATTAATTTCATTATATAAGGTATCATAACTTTTCCTCATCACTCTCTGAGTCCCCATCAGAATTATTGGTCCATTGTCATTCACTTTTCCTCTTATCTGGTAATAGTGTGTATTCCATTCTTCTAGAGATGGCTTGGCTTCTTGGGTGGAAGACTGGACTTGAAGTCAGCATGATCTGGATTAAAAATCTTTCCTCTGATATTTGCTAGCCGTGTGACCAGGGGCAAATCACTTACCCTCTCTGAGCCTTACCTTCCTCATCTTCATCTCTACAGTAGAAGTGATATGGCCTGGAATAGTTACTTTAGAAGGTTGTTAGGAAGATCAAATGAGATAGCGTACACAAAACTCTTTACAAAACTTTAAACTACCATCTGTATATTTGTTGTAATTGTTCTGGTTGAACTTTTTGTCATCATCACTATCATTATTGTTTCTTTGCATTATTTCATAAAAGTCTTTCTGGATTTCTTTATGTTCCAAAGAGCTATTTCTTACACATTGAGGTCTCCACCTGCTCCCTGTGAGTCCCTCTCCCTTCTTCTCCCATTATTTCTGTTGTAGTCGAATAGTGTTGCCATAACTCTCTTCAGAGTGCCTGAATTCTTGTTCATTAAAATGCTTCCATCTGAAGGATTCTCTTGCTCCCATTCTTCAGGCACCGAAGAGTTTTTTGACCCAACTGCAGATGCCTCTTGCATGAATACATTCACAAAGCGAGACCATGTCTTTGCTAAACTGAATTTGCAGCTACAGCGTGGGACAGTGACTTTATTACATCAGGACAAAGGGGCTCCTCCAGGGAACGAGAGTGCTTTCATGCGGCTTGAATTTTCAGGTAGGGGAGAGACATTCACCCGTTGACTTTCATCTCCCTAGGCATTGTACACTTATCTGCTTCTTAAATATTTGATCAGCTAGATGACTTGGCATCAAAGCCATCATCTTATTATTCTTATTATTTCTTTTTATTCTTCATTTCAGCCCCAAAGTGGCCACTTGCCCAAGTTCAGCAAGAGTTTGTGAAGGCTGAATAATAATCTGTGCCAAATTGTTTAATTATATTCCCTGCGTTAGCCTTTGCAGGGAAGGAAGAACTGGGTTGACATGAACTTTTTGTGAACTAGAAAACTGGGCTTCTTTGCCAATCTTTACATAGTAATTATGTTAAGGGAGTGAGAGTGCAGAGAACATGATGTGGTATCAAGAAATTGGGCTGACATCTTGCCTCTGTCACTTAATTGTCTGTGTGATCATGGGCAGGTGACCTTTGTTATGTAGGCTACTTCCTCTGTAAAATGAAGAGAAAGGCTGAATTAAGTTCTGAGAGCTCTTCTAACACCAAACTATGTTTTAGACTGTAAGGTCTTTGAGAACAGAAGCTGCTTTTTTTTTGCCTCTTTTTGTATCCCTGGGACTTAGCACAATGCCTAGAAAATAGTGAGTGCTTAACAGATGTTTATTATATGAATGAATAGTGTAGGTATGCATTCTGCTTAGGTAATGCACGTGAAATTTTAAGACATGTCTCTGATGAATCTGGCTTTACAGAATTGTAGCATTACAAAATCTCAGAGTTGGAAGGGATCTCAGGGGCCATCTAGTCCTGCTTGTCACTGACTGAGGTTCTCTCCGTGGTCTCAACAAGTGGTCATTGGACCTTCACCAGAAGACCACTTATTGAGCAGAGTCCACTGCCTTCCAAAGCCCTAGTAATGGGCTCTTACTGTGTGGTCTGATGGCAGGTGCCCAGCTATACTTGAGAAGACTCCTAAGTGAAGAGCTTTCTTTATCCTGACCCCTCAAGTCAGTCAGCTGTTGAGAATGAGAGGACTTGTGATCTGCCTTGGCAGAATTTAAAACTTGAAAGTATGAGTGATATGTTCAATTTGACGGGGCAAAATACCAGCTTTCGCCTTTGTCTTTTCCAGATGTGAAACTCTTAGCAGAATCCCTGCCTCGGAGGAATTCTTCTTTACTTTTGGTTCGGTTGGGTGGATTATTTCTCCAAGACCTGGTGACTGAAGGAACGATGTTTCCCCTTCTTGTCTTCCCTAACCCTGTATGTACTACAGTATAGTTTGACGTGTGCCCATTATCCCTTCAAGGGTGTTGCTCATTATCCCTTCAAATCCCTAAGACAAGTGAAAATTTTTTTAAGCAGGTGATAATGAGTGGTAATTTTATTCACTCCACCATCTGGCCACCTCTCAGGGATAGATGAATTGACTTAAATTCATTTGTCACAATTTTGGTGATGGTACTTGTTGCAAGATGAATGTTTGTATCCTTTCCCTTCTTGTCCTGAAGTCGCCCTATATGATAGAGTAGGGTACATTTTCTGACTTGGAGAGGAATTGTGTGAGCGCACCCATCCTGCTACATTTGGAAGCTCATGTCTAAATTTCTTTCTTCCTGACTCCAGTTCGTAGGCAGTCTGTCTGCTGCTTTCTGGGTATACTTTCTAAACCTAACAGGAAAACATATCTTTCCAAATCAGGGGAGAAATAGAAATATCTCAAGTGACCTTTGGCCCTATCCAGCCAAATGTTATTAACTTTGCCAGAGTTAAGTTAGTAGCTACTGCCCTGGTCAGGGCTACTTTGTTCTAAACTTGGAAGAATGCATTCCCCTTTCATGTTTAATTCAGTCAGCTGTGAAATGATGGCAGTATGTAGAGCAGGCTGCTGCAGAAGGGCTATATAAGAAGTAGCGTGTACAGCCTCTGATTTAGCAGGAACTCGAGTTCAATATAAACCCATGAAATAAGAAGAAAATAATATAAAGTAGTTTTTCTCTAAGTGCAGCATGGATATGACCTCTGATTTTTTTTTTTATATTTAGCATACATTTGAGTTGCATTAAAGGCATGTACTTCCTTACGAAGTTGAAGAAAAATATATATTGTTCCTAGCTTGTTTACCTCCTATGTATTCTGTGTTGTAAAACAGCAAAAAGAAGTTGGCAGTGTCTCCCAGTCTCTTGGTCTCCAAACAACATCTTCAGACAGAAGTGATCAGTGTCCTGGTAAGTTTTCACATGTTTTTGAAATTGCAATTTCTTGTATCAGATATGCTTTTTATATCAGATTAAATATTGTATGTTTCCTTATTGGACTAGCTTAGAGATTAGAAAAGTAGAAAAATGTATTCAATTTCGAAGGGTGTTACTTTGGTGATGCAAAATGATCTCAGCCCAACTATTCTTGTTGTGGTTTGTTATTGTGGCCATTTGGCAAGTCCTTCACCTAGGAATCAATAAAAGTGCCTTATTTTCCTCACTTGTAATAATGATGAAGACTATACCAATTTTGTTTTTGGTGCTACCATTTAGAATTAGTCAGTAGAAATCATTGTAAAGTCCTTTGCCAATACAGTGTTGTCATCATACCAAATAGCTGAAGAGATAATTTAGTACATTTCATCTCATTTACAGATTTCCCCCAGACATGAGCTCTGTGTTATTTTGAGTAAAGGAAGAATATCGTTTTGCCATCTTTCCTTCTTAGTAATTGTGCTTTCTCTTTAAGCTCCTGATCCCGATGCTCCAGTTTTCGAGATGCTCTATGAGAAGAATCCAGTACACAGCCACTTTGAGAGGCGACTGAATGTCAGCACCAGGCCTTTGAATATTGTTTACAATCCCCAGGCCATTAAGAAAGTAGCAGACTTTTTCTACAAGGGAAAGGTTCATACCTCAGGTTAACTTTTTTGGTTTTCTTGTTTTATGTTAATATTTTTTTTTAGTTTTCTAATTATCCAGGTCATTTTCAGAAGCTTTAACAGTATTCTTTCCTTAGCAGTAGTAGAAAAATCAGTGCAGTAAATAATTAGGGTTTCCCTTAGTTCTTAAATTATGGTAAGAATCCTCGTGTTGCCACTTTTTTGGAGAAAATACAAGATCCTAAAGTATTATTTTCTCCCCTTTTGTCAACTTCTCATTAACATTCATTTCCTCAGAGCCCATATTTTATTTTGGTGATGAACCTATTTGACCTCCGTTGATTTAAGGCCTTAATGGAAAGGTTCAAGGAATTAGGCCTAGAGGACAAGAACAATGTCTGATGTTGCTTCCTTTGAGCTCCACTGAGAGCTGAATAACTGAATAATATGTATGAAAGTTGATAGTGACTAATAATAATGGAATAATTGCCATTCACTATTCCCAACTTATTTGATGAAGTTCTCCTAGACAGTTTTTGTCTTATTTTTGAAGCACTCCATGAAAAAAGAAAATTTAGCTAAAATATGACTATTTTTTTCAGCCCTAGACCAGATACATAATATGGGAGGTATTTCCTCTGCCACTAAATTTTGATGTTTTAGTCATTTAGAATATAGTGACTTAGGTCCCGTGTAATGTGGTTGAAGAAACTGAGGACCTTTTGATTTGCTATCTCATTTGTTAGAGATGACTTCAGGGAATATTGCTGTAGAGAACTCTCATTGTTGATGCCCTTTCCTGAGTTTGGCTCTCCTTAGGGTGGTAGCAATTTCAGGAAGAGACTTCTACCAGCTCTTCTGCCCATCTGGCCAGGCAAAGGTCCATTTGGTTTCTTGTCTAATTTCAATCTTCCAGGTTTTGGCTATCAGTCAGAACTTGAGTTGAGAGTTGCTGAAGCTGCCCGAAGACAGTATAACAAACTGAAAATGCAGACGAAGGCAGAAATCCGACAAACTATTGACCGTTTGCTAGTGGGTGATTTCATTGTGAGTGGTCATACTTAAATGCTTTTGATTTGTTTGATTGTTGCAAAGTGCTTTAGCAACTGGTTCCAGTGTGGAGTTAGATGTAAAAATTAGACATGTGATCTCTTAAGGCATGCTGTTTGATGGCTCAGGGACCTCTAGAGCTGACACCTAGCTTCAGTAGGCCATGGCAGACAAGGGTCTGGGGCCACCATAAGCAGGCATTGATTTGTAGAAATGAACACAGTGGAGCCGTGTTTGACCCCAGTGATGGGGTCAAATGGCATAGGCCTTAGCCTCTGGCTCCGTATGGCTGTGGAGAAAACATTTCAGATCTGATCTTTATTCAGGTTAGGAAGATCCTGTTGTACTGGCTTTGGACATGTATTTGTTCAGTAGCTACTTATTAAGTACTCACGATGTACAAATGACTATGCTCAGTACTGGCAAATAGAAAACATTATTAAGACAGGGTCCTTAGTTTCATGGAGCCAAATAACTGAGAAAAAAAATATCCTTTTCTACTTTGTTGGAATGGAGTCAACTCCTTTCAACAAATATTTATTAAGCAAGCACCTACTGCATTTGTGGCACTGTGCTCACTGCCAGGGATACAGACACAGCAATGTCTGTCCTAATGGGAGGAGTACAACACATATGCAGATAAGCATATATAAAATGTATTTAAGAATAATTTAAAGTCATTTCAAAAGGAATAGCACATTAATAGCTGGGGAATCAGGAAAGGCCTTGTGTAGGAGATGGCATGTGGCATTCAGGCTGTGTATCGAAGAAAGCTGGGCATCTGTGAGGCCAAAGGGAGGAGAGAGGTCACAGATCTGGGCCAGAGTGAGAAGGAAACCTGCCTGCAGGGCTAGTGGGCAGTGGACTAAGAAAAGAGGCATTTCAGAGGGAAATAGCTGCCGTGAGGCTCAGACCCAAGCAGAATTGTGGGGCCTCAGTCTTCTCCCCTCACCTGCAGAGGAATCACCAGGGCAGAGATCCCAAACCCCAGGGGAGCCAGGGGTCCTGTCTGTATGACCAGGCAGAGCTTCAACTCCAGTGTTCAATTGATTCCCCATTTCAAGAGTTATAGTAAGAAATGCTTACTGGTCATTTGACATATTTTCACAGGAGGAGAGCAAACGTTGGACAGTTCGGCTGGATATTTCTGCCCCTCAGGTGATATTCCCTGATGATTTCAAATTTAAGAATCCTGTATTAGTTGTCGTGGACTTGGGCAGGATATTGCTCACCAATACTCAAGGTATGGTTAGCACTAAAGGAAATAGGGTAAACCCATTCTTAGAGTGATCTGCTATTTTCTCCTAATAAGATTTTGATATTTTGTGTGATTAGTGTTTTTAAGTTGTTTTATTAGAGAGCTAGAGATTTTACTTAGAGTTTGTTTCATAAAGAGACTCTAGAAAGGTAGATCTTGTAACTATAAGTAGATTTAAAAGGTACTATTTTCATTAGTACGTCTGATACTCTTTTCATTATTAGTATATTTAAAATTCTTTGTAATGAATCACAAAATTTAAAAATGGGAAGAGACCTCAACTTTTATCTAGTTTAACCCCTTCATGAAAGGTATCTCCTTTACAATATTCTTTTAAAAAAAATTTTTTTTCTGTTTGGTTACATTTGAAATCCAAGCTGTTTCCCCTTTCTTTTTCTCTCTGAACCCTGTACTAGAGAAGGCCAACATTTGACCCAGATATGTATGTGAAACTACAATCCATAGTTCCTTCTGTCAGCTCTTTCTCTTGAGGTAGAGAGTGTCTTCCTTCATAGTCCTTTGTAGTTGATCTGAATCTTCATGTATCTCAGAATAGCTTAGTCATTCACAATTACTCTTTGAACAGTATTGCTCTTACCGTATACAACGTTCTCTTGGTTCTGCTCGTTTCATTCTGCACTTTTTCATTCAAATCTTTCTACATTTTCCTAAAATCAGGTTGTAACATTCTTGATAAGTGGTCATCCAGCCAGCCAGCCAGACTATTCCACTTTTAGACAGTTTAAATTGTTATAAAGGTTTTCCTGGAATCAGACTTAAAATTGGCTGCTTTGCACCTTTCACCTATTGTTCCCTGTTCTGCCCTTGTCCCCATAGCAGCCCGTGGATACTTGAAGACAGTTATCATGTGGCACCTCCCCCTCTCCCTCCCAAGTCTTTTTCAACCATCCCCTAGCCTAGTTGTCCACTGGACAGTCTTTAATCAGAATCCTTTTTAAAATGGGACATCTCGACCTGAACGCAGATATCTAGATGAGGCCTGATGAAGGCAAGTAAAGTTGGCCTGTCCTTCCCCATTCCTGAAAGCTCTGCCCCATGCAACTCAAGATCACAGTGACTTTTGATGGTCGTATCACACTATTCATTCGTAGTGTGCTGTGCAGGCTGCTAAAAAGCCTAGATCTTTTTTTAGAACTGCTGTCTGTCCATGCTTTCCCTATTTATGCTTGTGGAAATGACTTTTTTAATACCCATGTTTAAGCCTTTACATTTTTCCCCATTGAATTCTTGCTTGATTCAGTCCGGGGCTCTAGCCTGTCAAAATGAAGCCTGACCTGGTCATCCAGTGTGTTAGCTCTTTCTTCTAGCTCAGCGCCACTTGCAAATTGGGTTAGCATACTATCTATGCCTTTATCTAAGTCATTCATAAAAATGTTCAGTAGCACAAAACCAAGCACAGCTCCCTGGAACTGGACACCTCCTGACTTTTGGATATTGAACCAGTTCTGAATCCTTCAAATTGTTTTATTGTATAATCACTATCTCCATTTTCTTCTCTAGAACAGTGGGTGATACTTTAGGAAAAGCTGTCTTTTCAGCAGTCCCCTGGACTACGAATTTAGTAACTTTGCCAGGAAAAAAAAAGAGGTTAATTTGGCATGCTCTGTTCTTGATGAAGTCAGGCTAATTCTTTGTAATCACTGATTTCCTCTTGAAATGCAAACCAGCCATCTTTTTAATGATCTGTTTTAGAATTTTCCCAGGAATCAACAGCAACTCACTAGCGTATGGTTTGCAGACTGTTCACTGCCATTTTTTGAAAATTGGGAGCACATTTGCCGTTCTCTAGTCTCATGGTACCTTCTCATTGTCTCATGATCTTTCCAATATTAGTTTCAATGACTCAGCAGTTTCACCTTCCAATTCCTTCAGGACCTGTGAATATAGTTCATTTGGGCTGGGGAACTTGTATTACCAGTGTTCTCTTATTATCTCTGCTCATTTTGGGTACTGACTCTGAGTTATTAATTTTCATAGAATCTGAACAGCTCTGCCTAGTCATTTTTGTGAATTATCATTGTCCTGTCCACCCCTAGACCGTCTTTGATCTCATCTCTCCTTTCTTCCAGTGTAGCTTAAAATATAAACCAACGCTTCTTGCCTTGCCAGCCTGGGCTCACTCTGGACTTTAGTTTTCCTGACCCTCTCCTCACAGGACTGTGCCACACTCTAGTGTGTCGTTCGTTGTCGCCTAGCCTCCCTGCCGTCTTTTGTACATTTGTGTTGTTGTTCATCTTTGTTCTCAGAGGACCAATGACATCGTGAGGATGATGTCTTGATTGGCACATGAACTGAATTTGAGTGAGGTGGAGCTTTACAAGGTTGTCAGCTTTGCTTTCTTCTTGAGTCATTGGAGTCCAGTGGTAAGACAAGGGTCAGGATGACTGATGATGGCAGGATGCAGATACGTTTGTTTTAAAATCTGTGTTGATCAATTAGCTCCTGTCACTGGAATTATTTTCCTATATGTCTTCAGAATTTTATTCCAGAGTGTATCTTGGGCTGACTTCTTCCCCTGAAGAATTTTATTCCATGGGAGCCCATTTACTAATCTGCTTTCCTAAAATCTACAACTTTCCAGCTCTGATGTGTTGATGTGAAGGCTGAAAGTAATATGACATTTTGAACCAAGTTTATCAGACTTATTTAGCAAAATCATCAATAAAATCTGGAGTAAATTACAACTAACTATTCTATAAGCTAAATATTTTAATTTATCAGGCATTAAAAATGATTTAGATGATACAGGAAGTAATTAACTAATCATATATAGCATGGGTTTTATTTTTGTTTCTGAATCTATGACTATGTCATGACTATGCAGATTATGTAGAGGAAGAACTGTTTAAAAATAAATTCTCTTTTTAATTTATTTCTGAACTTAGTGAATATCTACAAAAACATTTAAATATACAATAAAATTTTTAAAAAATGTACGTTATAGTTATAATTTGTTCAAACAATTTCTACCTTAATTTTAGTAAAATGATAACAAAATCTTCCTGTTTGCTTTTGTATCTCTTTGTAATCTCTTTTACTTCTGCTTTGTTAGTATTTTTATAGTCATATCCAATGTGCATATCATTGCTCTAATTCTGTTTTCTTCACTTGGCATAATTTCATATGTTTTTCTGTATTTCTCTGTACTCTTTGTGCTTTGTTATTTCTTTTGGTGCAGTAATGTTCCTTTATGATCAAGTTTCACAATGTGTTCAGCTTTTCCTCAGTTAATAGAGACAATTTTTGAAAGGAATTGTATAGTTCTTGAGTCTTCTTTAAAGTCATGTTGAAGGAAAGAAGGCCACTGTTTATCAAAATGAAGAAGAAGAGTTTATGTTGGTTTTTCTGCTTTCTATCTACAGATGATTTTAAGAAGAAAAGTACAGAAAGTTCCTCTTCTGACATGAATGAGCTTAGTGATGATGAATATAAGACACCTCTTGCCACCCCTCCTAACACCCCACCCCTTCAAACAAACAGTAGGAATGGAGTGAAAACCCCACCATTTCCTGCAGTTGAATTCAGTGAAGAGCAACTTCAAGCCCATTTAATGAGCACAAAGATGTATGAGAGATATTCCTTGTCATTTATGGACCTTCAGATCATGGTTGGACGAGTGAAAGACAATTGGAAGCATGTTCAGGACATTGATGTGGGACCAACCCACGTGGTAGAAAAATTCAATGTACACTTACAGTTAGAACGCCGATTGATATATACATCAGATCCCAGATACCCGGGGGCAGTGCTCTCAGGTAATTTACCAGATTTGAAAATCCACATCAATGAGGATAAGATATCTGCCTTGAAGAATTGCTTTGCCCTCTTGACCACTTCAGAAGTGAAACCTTCTGATGTACTGATCAAGGAGAAGATTTTTCATGAAGAGGAACAACGAGGGAGCTTACAAGACTCAGTAATGAATTTAACTCAGAGCGTTGTGGTTTTGGAACAGCACACAAGGGAGGTTCTAGTGGAATCACAGCTCCTTTTAGCTGAATTTAAAGTTAATTGTATGCAGCTTGGTGTTGAGAGCAATGGTCGTTATATTTCTGTGCTCAAAGTATTTGGTACTAATGCTCATTTTGTGAAGAGACCTTATGATGCTGAGGTGTCACTCACTGTCCATGGCTTACTTCTGGTGGACACTATGCAGACTTATGGTGCTGATTTTGATCTCTTAATGGCTTCACACAAGAACTTGAGTTTTGACATTCCAACAGGGAGCCTCCGGGATAGTAGGGCCCAGTCACCTGTCTCTGGACCTGATGCAGTCACGCTGAGTGATCGATGTATTACAGCCACTAATATTTCAGTTAACAATATAATCACCAAAGATCAGGAGTCGCTCATTAAGTTAGAATACCAGTTTGTTAGTTCAGAATGTCCCTCAATGAATTTAGACAGCACTCTCCAGGTGATATCATTACAAGTAAATAATTTAGATATCATCTTGAATCCAGAAACAATTGTAGAGCTGATTGGCTTTCTTCAAAAATCCTTTCCTAAGGAAAAAGATGATTCGAGCCCTCAGCCTTTAATGATGGATTTTGAAAGAAATTTTGGGGAACAAGAAACATATCAGTCTACTTACGAGCAAAACACAGAGGTTGCAGTGGATATTCATAGACTCAATTTGCTGCTCCTTCGGACAGTGGGAATGACAAATGGGGAAAAATACGGCAGAAAGATTGCAACTGCAAGTATAGGTGGAACCAAAGTTAATGTCTCCATGGGTAACACAGTTGATGTGAATGGTTCTCTTGGTTGCTTACAGCTCATGGACTTGACCCAAGATAATATCAAGAACCAGTATGTTGTCAGCATTGGAAATTCTGTAGACTATGAAAACCTTGTTAGTGATATTGGCTACTTTGAATCTGTCTTTGTTAAAATGGAAGATGCAGCCCTCACAGAAGCATTGAGTTTCACATTTATTGAGAAGTCTAAACAGGAGTGTTCGCTTAACCTCAAGATGGCATCCCTGCATTATAATCACTCTGCTAAATTTCTAAAGGAATTAACACTGTCCATGGATGAACTTGAAGAGAATTTCCAAAGCATGCTGAAAAGTGCAGCCTCCAAAGTCACCACAGTTTTGGCCACCAAAACTGCAGAGTACAGTGAGATGGTCTCTCTCTTTGAAACACCTCGAAAGCTTCGGGATCCTTTTATCTTTGAGGAAAATGAAGTCTATGGTGCTGACCCATCCACAGCTGTCAGTGACACTGTGAAGCTTATTTTAAATGTCAACATAGAATCACCAGTTGTCTCAATCCCTCGAAAGCCTGGAAGTCCTGAGCTCTTGGTAGGACATTTAGGACAGATCTTCATCCAGAATTTTGTGGCAGGTGAAGATGAATCAAGAAGTGATCGGCTTCAGGTAGTAATCAAAGACATTAAACTGTACTCTTTGAACTGCACTCAGTTGGCAGGCAGGAAAGGTTCTGGATCTGAAGTAAGCCAGTCTCTCCACCCTCCTTCTGGTCCTGCGAGTGTTAATAGCCAGGAGGAAGCTCATTTCACCCGACATGATTTCTTTGAATCTCTGCATAGAGGTCAAGGTGAGTTGCGTGGCTCCTTGGAATTCAGGATCCCAACCCCAGGTCATTTAGTAGTTTGCTTTTAAAAGCCAATTTTCCTAGAAGAATTTGTTAACATACCACAGATAATGAATTTTTATTTTAGAGAAAAGATAATTAGAATTCCCCTCACTTCAAGTCATATTCACCAAAAAAGATGTGTTTTAAATGGCAAACCATAACATCTTAGAGGTCATATACTCAGATTTCACTCCTGAAGTAGGAATACTTTCTGCAAAATGCATGAATGAAAGTAGCCCGGCTTCTGCTTGGACATCCTAGGGAAAGGAGCACACTATGAGGTGAGTTAACACTATCTATCAAGGTGATTTTATGAATGATTATTTAGAGAGACATCTCAATGAGCAATTCTTTAGAAGTACTGAATGTAGAAAGATCTGATTTTACTCTGGCGCCATCTACTCCTCTTGATTACATATTCCTGTCCACATAGACTAGATTGATTGACAGTAAGATGTGGAATTGCACTGTAACTGGCTGGTCATTCTTGTTAACTTTATAAGGCTGCTAGTACAAGTCATCTGGTATAGGATCTCATTTTGAATCCAATCAGAGACCAAATGATTTGAGATATATCTATATAAATGCATGCACACAACACAGAGACACAGACACACACACACGCACACACACATATATATATATATATATATATATATATACACATATGTATATAGATCAAATATATATATATATGGAGAGAGACAGAGAGAGAGAGGGAGAAAGAATTCAAATAAACCTTAGATTATGACAGTTGGATTTTTTTGTTGTTTTAAATAAATTTTTATGGATAGCTTTTTTTTTAATCATTAAATTTTTTTTTTACTTTTCTGTTTTAGATAAATTTTTGTCGATAGCTTTTTTTCCATCACCAGATTTTTTCCCCCTAGTATCTCTCTTTTCCTCTCCCAGAGAACCATTTTATAGAACAAATAGTATTTGTAAAGAAAAGGAAGAAGGGAAAAAAATCTGGAAAACCAGTGAGTCCATGGGAAAAGTCTGAAAATGTATTCAAAGCACCATGTTTGGTGCATTTTTTTCTGACCTTTGTTTGTCCTCAGTCTTAGGTGTTAAATTTTCATTTAAAAAGCCAGTATATGAATTTATTGCTGTAGATTATTGTCATGTGAATAGAAGCTTGTAATAAAATTACTAATAATAACATCATTATAGGGAAATATTAACATTTATTTAGCAGCCTAGTTTTTTAAGTGCTTTTATATGCTCATTAGTCAAGTACAAATCATAAGAACATAAATTAATAGCCTAATAGGATTTATAAATAGAAGGGATCTCAGAGATCATCTGGTCCAAACCCTTTATTTTATAGATGAGAAAACGAAGGCTCAGAGAGATTAATTGCCATCATGATATGCTTTGAAGCAAAGTATTGTAAAGCAGCTCAACTGGAGGTGGGTGGGATCTTGAAAAGTTACGGATGCTGACACTGAATGAGTGTAATGTCCACCACGTGATGTACATGGTCTTATACGCAGTTGGAATTTAATACTTGTAAACTGAATTGAATTGATACCACCAAAGTGCTCATCCTCATGCCAACTGGCTTTGGTCTTTTACTGTTTCTAGATACTAGTCGTGGGATGTACACTACAGACTGTTTTTCACTATAATCTCCATGTTGTTCTTTTTCTGAACAACCCTCAGTTCCAGGCTAAACTGCTCCATTAGCCAAATTAAACTCATGGATGCAACATTTAGTCATTAGTAATACTGAGTAGGATAAGGTGTACATTGTTGCTTTAAATATATGCTATTCTTTGAACTTAGTTATTTTTCCCCTCTTGTCAGCTTTCCACATTCTGAACAATACCACTATCCAGTTTAAACTTGAAAAGATCCCTATAGAGAGAGAATGTGAACTGACCTTCACTCAATGCCCAGATGATGTGGGAACCTCAAGTATTATGAAGATTGAAGGAAAATTTGTCAATCCTGTTCAGGTAAAAACTTTTTCATTTCCAAAATGTTTGTTTTGTGATTTTAAATGACTACTAGTAGTAAAATCCCACTGTCATGACTATCAGGACAAATTTCTAGTTTTAAGTAGTAATGATGTAACAGCAAGGACCCTGCCATACACAAGAGGGCCTGCTGTACAGGTTCTTAGATCTGCTTTTCTGAAAGGAAAGCAACTTTTGAGGAGTCAATAATCTACTTTAATCAAGCATATATATCATTCGCTTAGTTCAGGGGAATAAGTCAGCACCCTGAACTTCAGAGAAAATACAAACAGAAATTACAAGCAGAAATTACAAACAGAAAGACCTACTCTCTGACCATATACAATACACGCGTTGTTACCAGAGAGAGAAGCACGAACATCTGGGTTTTCAAAGCTGTGGGGCCCCTTAGTGACTCCCCAGAGTTTCCTCTGGTACACTAACCTTCTTCCAAAAAATAAGCCCCAAAGTAAAACCTCATCTCAGAGTATATGTACACTTTTTAGAGCTGGAGGGCATGACCCTCATGACCCAGTACCTTATTAGAAATTAACAAAAGGTATTTGAGACCAATGAATGGGCAGTGAAGATCTTCAACTTTCCTGTACCCACCATTAACCTTGCATTAACATTACAAATGTATAACACTAAGATTCTGCTGTCAATCAGTAACAATATATTAAATGTCTACTCTGTATCATGTGCCAGTGGATGCAAAATGATTCAAAAGAGAGCCCCTGCCCTTAACAAGCTTTCAATCTAATGGAGAAGAAAACATGCAAACAAATATATACAAACAAACTCTATATAGGATAAATAGGAAATATTTAACAAGGTAAGTATTGGATTAAGAGGGGTTAGGGAAGGCTTCCTGTAGAAGATGAGGTTTCAGTTGGGACTTAAAGGAAGCCAGGAAGGTCAGCAGTTTTTTAATTATTTACTAATTATACTGTATAGGGCAGCTACATGGTACAGTGCATAGAACACTGGGCTGGAGTCAAGAAGACCTGAGGTCAGATCTGGCCTCAGACACTTACTAGCTGTTTTACCTGAGGCAAGTCATTTAACCCTCTTTGCCTTAGTTTCTTTATCAGTAAAATGCGCTGGAGAAGGAAAGGGCAAACCACTCCAATATTTTCGCCAAGAAAACCCCACATGGGATCATGAAGAGTTGGACATGACTAAAACAACTGAGCAACAACAATTATCCTATGTATAGCTTGTTTTGTATATATTAGTTTGCATGTTGTCTCCCACATTAGATTGTGAGCTCCTTGATGGCAGGGACTGTCTTTTGCTTCTTTTTGTATCCCACACACTTAGCACCATGCCTAGCACATAGGAGGTGCTTAATAAATGTTTATTGATTGAGAGACTGATCAACAATGTTAAAGGCTGCAGAGAGATCAAAGATAATGGTGATTGAGAGAAGGCCATTAGAATTTGATAACTCATTAGTAACTTTGGAGAGAACACTTGTGGTGGAATGATAAGATTGGAAGCCAGATTGCAAGAGTTAAGAAAAGAGTAAGAGGAGAGAAGAAAACTGAAGAGATATAAGATGATATGTAGCAGAGATGGAAGGATTGAAGTTTTTTGATGACAGGGGAAACATGGAAATGTTAGTAGGCAGTAGGAAATGAGTCAGTAGACAGGAAAAGATTAAAAATAAACGATAAGAGTGGAGAAGACAGGAGACAGTCTGTTGGAGAAGGGATGGAATGAGATTGCTTGAACAATAGAGGGGTTAACCTTGGTAAAGAGTAAGGCCACTGAGATCAGGGTGAAGGAGGAGATAGTGGCAGAAGGCATCTGAGTGAGAAAGATGGGAGAGGAGTTGGTTCATGGCAAATGGCCTCAGTTTTTTTTTTCTGTAAAACATGAGACAATATTCATTTTGAGTTTTTGTGGTACGTAGTATAAGATGTTGGTCTGGATCTAATTTTTGCTTGATAGCTTTCCATTTTTCCCAATAATTCTTTTCAAGTAGGAAATTTTTCTTTGGTAATTTATGTTATAGGGTTTATTGTATATTGTATTATTGAGTTTAATTATTTTTAATTCTTCATTGTCTAGTTGATTACATTAATCTACTTTTTTCTGTTCCTCTCTTAAAGTATAATTGGGAGAGACATAACTTTTAAACAAGAAATACTATAAGAAATCTCACAGAAATGTTCACATCAGTTTAAATGTGGGAGAAACTGAGTAACTGTCTATCTCTTCAAATGCAGGTGGTGTTGGCAAAACATGTATATGAGCAAGTTCTACAAACATTGGACAACCTAGTCTACAATGAAGACTTGAATAAATTTCCATCTAATTCTACCTCATCGCCTAGCCCTAATTCTCCTCTTCCTTCCCTCAGTACTGGTGGTGAGCCCTGTATTGAACGGAAAGAGAATGGATTGTTTAGCCATTCTAGCTTTTCCAGTACTTCTCAGAAGTCATTGTCCACGAGGGAAGTAAAATCATTCACACAAATCCAAGCCAACTTTTGTATTTCAGAGCTTCAGGTTCAGCTGAGTGGAGATTTGACCTTAGGAGCCCAAGGTCTTGTGAGCTTGAAGTTTCAGGATTTTGATGTTGAATTTAGTAAAGACCATCCCCAGACTTTGTCCATTCAGATTGCTTTGCGTTCTCTGCTGATGGAAGACCTTTTAGAGAAGAATCCAGACTCAAAATATAAGAACCTAATGGTGTCTCGAGGAGCTCCCAAACCGTCTAGCTTAGTGCACAAGGAATATCTTTCCCAGTCTTGCCCCTTGGTATCCAATGTGGAATATCCTGATATGCCCCGATCTCTACCTTCCCACATGGAAGAAGCTCCAAATGTCTTTCAGTTGTACCAAAGGCCCACCTGCACGTCGCGGAAAAGACAAAAGGAAGACAAAGATTACACTCTGACCCCGCCTCCTTCTCCTGTGGATGAACCTAAGGTCTTTTGTGGAAAGAGTAAATTTGATGACTCTTTGGTCCACATCAATATATTCCTTGTGGACAAGAAGCACCCTGAGTTTTCTTCTTGCTATAATCGAATCAACAGGAGTGTTGATGTTGATTTTAACTGCCTTGATGTGCTGATCACTCTGCAGACTTGGGTGGTAATATTAGATTTTTTTGGAATTGGTTCCACGGCAGACAATCATGCAATGAAGACAGAGCCTGCCGATGTCCAGCAAACAGTAAAGTCAGAGTCCAGCGCTGTGCTAGAGGCTGATGTTCAAGATCCCGTTAATACCAAGCTGGATCTCAAGGTACATGGGCTTCCCCTGGCTCTGTCAGGTTCTGAGGAGCAGAAGAGAAGAGGGAGTGACAAGGGCCCTTCTCCATCTTCATTTGAAGTTAGGAGTGTTTTACATTTAAAGTTTCATGCTGTGGTCCATGTTGCTATTGAGCTTGGGTCTCTCTTCCTTGGAGACCTTTAAGTGAAGGACAGACTTTGTGCAGTGTTACAATTGTAACTTGGTCTGGAGCCAGAGGGATGGACAGCACTGCTCTGAGCCCCCAGATTCTGTGCCACTTCATTATTACTGGACTATTGGTTTTGAATGCTCAGTCTGCTCATTTTTAGATCAGTTGGTCAGCAAGTGTTAAGTACTAACCATCTGCAGTCACTCTACTGGGCACTGTAGGGGGACACAAATACAGAGAAGAGAACAATCCTTTCTGGCAAGGAGCTGATGATGTAACGGGGCAGAAAAGTACACATAAACATATACTGAGTAACTATGAAGTTAATGAATACTTATTAATTCAAAGTGATGAAATACAAGACAGATCAGGAGGGAGGAAAGGAGAGAGCCAATGTTTGGGGGAATCAGTTAAGACTTCATGCAGAAGATGGCCCTTGAACCGCATTTTAAAGGAAGACAGGGACTCTGTAAGATGGAGATAAGGAGGGAAGACATTCCACAATAGTAGTATTATTATTTTTAACACTTTGATACTCATAAAAAGATTTTTATTTATTTTTTAAGGATTTAATGTTTCATTTTGTTTTTACATCAGAAATGTTTCCATATAAACACTCCTCTTCCACACTCCTCACAGTATTCCATTGTGTCTAAGACAAAACAGTTAAGCCAAATGACATGGTAGCTTTGTCTGATGTATCTAACATTCTGCACTCATAATTTCCTACTTCAGCAAAAGGAAGGAAACTTAGCATAATTTCCAAAAAAAAACACCTGAAAAAGTAAAATTGTGAATCTTAACATTTTAGAGCTGGAAGTGCACTTAAATGGTCATCTAACCTAACCTTTGTTGATCCCTTGGATAATTGCTTGAGGCAGCTGGGTGGCTTAGTAGATAGAGTTGGACTTGGAATCAGGAAAACTTGAGTTTGAATTCTGCCTCAAACATTTACTGCTGTGGACAAATTATATAACCTCTCTGTTTGTTTCCTCATCTGTAAAATGGAGATGAGAACACACTTACCTCGCAGGATTATTACAGGATCAAATGAGTGAATATAAGTAAAGCACTTTGCAAACACTGTGATTATCATTGTAAATGAGTTTTCACTTCCATCTTATTCTTTGCTATTTTTTCCTGTCTTTCCTCCCTCCCCTTCTTTGTTATTATAAAGAAGGAGGTGGTGAGAGAAAAATGTATTTAACACTAGTGGTCCCTAATTGAAGCCATCTGTTTCTGATCTTGAGCTGGCTGCCTTCTTCTCCTTGCACTGCCTCTTGATCAAAGTTTTTTAATCCCCTCTTCATGATCCATCCTTCTAAATTGGAGTTAGGTTTTCTTACGATTAATCCCTTACCCTTCCTCTTGCGGGGAAGGGGTGGGCTTATTTCTCTGTTGAGTTTAATGCATTTCTACAGCAACTGTTTGTCTGTGTGTGTGTGTGTGTGTGTGTGTGTGTGTGTGTATACATACATGTGTGCATGCACACCTATTCAGCTCTCCTCTGTCCAATCTAGTTGAAAGTGAGGTTCATGTGATATATATTCCCTCTCCTGCTTTCTGTCTTGTGTATCCCCATTGTGAATTTCCTGTTCTCTCCCTTTTCTTTTCTTAAGATCCTCAAAACACACCATTTCCCCCCTTGTCTTATTTAACCCCCTCTTTGCCCTTGAGACCTTTCACTTCTGAAGACACATTTGTTCTTGCTGCTCTAAAACTGTAAGCATTGCACTCTTCTCCTGTTCCTTCCAAATACAAAATGCTATTTATATTTTTTAGTTTACTTGACTTTTTTGTATGTATTTCAAAGGTTTCACTTAACTCTGGTCTTTTCCTTGGAGATTTTTGCAAGTCCTTTTTTCTATTAAAGGCCCCATCTTTTTCCTCATACTCACTTTTATAGTGTTATTCTTGTTTGCTTTTTAAAAAATTTTAAAATTAAATTAAATTTTTAAAAATTTATTCGATTGTAAACTTTTTTTTTGCCTTTTTGAATATTCCAAGAATTTCTCTTCTTTATGGTGGTAGCTAACAAGTCTTATGTGAACCAGGCTATATTTACTTGGTGCTTGAATTCTTTCTATTTGTAAAATTTTCTTCTTTGACCTGGAACCTCTGGATTTTGATCATGAGATTTCTGGGAGTTTCTCTTTCGGAGGTGACTGGCAGAGTGTTTTTGTTTTTACTTTTCTCTCTGGTTCTACAAGATTTGGACAGTTTTTGTTTAAGACTTTTGTATGATAACCAGATTATTTTTTTAAGTCACATTTTTCAGATTTACCTCTTGTGGCTCTATCCCTATCTCTATCTAGTCCATGTCATTTCTTCTTTTGGTTTGGTATTTTCTTCTGCTTATTTATCTCTAGCTTTAGCAAGCCTTCCTCCTTCCCATACTCTTAGACGTTATGTTATGGTGGTGAAGACTAGTTCCTGCTCTTTGCAGAACTCTCTGGGTTTTGGTTCATTCTTTTTGTGTCAAAGAGAAGTTCTTCTTGGTCATTTCTCTGTCATCTTTTCTTTACGTAGCTCCAAACTTGGAATTTGGCTCTCTCTTTCAGTGACACAGACAGGGTCCCATATGATATTGTCATTTGCTCTTTTAGCAGACTTCCTCCTTGACCTTTGTTGGCTTCCCAGGTGCTGCCCTGGCCCTTTCTCTTGTGACTCAGGTATGGGCCACCACTCTGCTGTGCAGAATGCTAGTCTGGCCCTGTCTCCTGCTGTGGCTTGGGTGTTGGCAGCCTAGAGGCTGTGTTGCATGGGTGCTGGTCTTGTTCTTCCTCTTGCCATGTTTAGATGTGGGCCTCTCTGGTCTGGTCTGATTTCCAACTGGGGATGCCTTTTGCCTACCTTGGCTTGTCTTCCCTCAACCCTGCCTGAGGTTTCTGCCAGTCTTGTTGTTCAGCTCTGGAATAGATGGTGGAGTTTATGTCCATTTCTCTTTAATATTCTTTACCATTGTTCCTTTTGCCACATTTTTAGAGCATTTCTGAATTGTTTGTCAGGGTTCTACGCTCCTCTAGATCCTTTCACATTGACATCTGACTAGAAGCCCCTAACTACTTTTTTGATATGAAGGGTAATTGTCGCTAGCAACGATTGAGCTACCATATCTAAAATGATACTATGCATATAAATCCTTTGTAAATTTTTAAGTAGCATGTAAATGTCAGTTGTTGCTAAATGAGGATCCAAAGTCATTTCTGTGAGCAGCAGGGTAGAATTGTTGAAGTACATCTCTATCTCTCTAACTCTTATCAGCTCCATCTCTTATCCCTACCCCCACCCCATTGTTTGTGTACGTGTGTATGTCTCTCGTTCTCTATGTGTGTGTGTATATATATCTATTCTGTCTTCTCTCTGTCATCTTTTTTCACTTTTCATTAGCTGGCATTTCTTTTAGAAGTAGGAGGGAAAAGTATATATTTCATTTGAGTGCTTTTGTAACACTCTAGGCCTCTGGCCTTTTAGGTTAAAAAGATACATGCGGTTTCTGAAGTTATCACAGTTGATGGTATTTGTTGGCTTATTTGCTCCTTTGACCTTGTACTATTTGTACTCATAGCAGCGTGTTTCTTTACTTCCTTGGACTTTGCAATTGAGTATTTAACTTGACTTCATATATTCTACACATAATTATTTCTAGAAGAGAACAGCCCATCTAGGTTGGGCAAGAGGCTTGGGAGCAAACATTTCTGGTCAGTTTTGGTATTTTTAGACTATGTGTTATTCTTTTTTCTTTATTAGGGGAGGTAGATTCTAAATGAGTGCTGAGATTTTTTTCTAACACTTATGTTTTAATAAAGATCCTTCCATTTTGGATAGACCATCTATGGCATGGTTATGCCACTTAGTGAATCAGTGCTCCCTCCTTTCTCCAACATCTGGTCCAAATTTTTCCTCTCTTCTTCCTCTCCCTGTCTAAACTTCCCTTATCTTTTTCTATATTCTTTCATCTGCTCTCTTCTGCTTTTCTCTTCTCTCTCATCCCTTTTCATCTTTCATTTCTTTCTTTGCCTCCGTTTTGTCCCTTCCTCAATCAACATAGTGCAGTAGCATCACTGGTGAACTTCTACGGCAAAAGAGACCCCTGCTTCAACAAATTCTGAATACGTTGTCATTGTCCCTTTGGAGGATTTTTCATGTTACTTTGAAAATAGCCATTACTTTTAAAGCTAACTTTTTGGCATGTAGTCAGAACATTGGTTTTTTGTTTTGTTTTCATTTATAATTGAAGAAAAAAAAGACCCAGTGCTCTGGGAGGCTTAGGAAAAGGTTTCTGTAGGTGTTGCTTGATCTGAAAAAATGGAGGATTGTATGATGTGGAAAGAAGAAGGAAGTGTGTTTTAGGCATGGAGATCACCAGTGTAAAGGCTCATAGGTGGAAGATGAAGTTCTGTGTGTGAGGAACCGACTGTAGAAGGCAGAAAGGGAGTATTGTATAATGAGCTTAGAAAGGTGGTTGCAGCCAGGTTGGGAAGGGCTTTACTGCTGCAAAGAAGAGTGTCTATTCAATCCTAGAAGCAGAAGGGAGTCATGAGATTTTATTGAATAGAGCAGTGACATTATCAGATCTGCATGTAAGGAAAATCACTTTGGCAACTGTTTGGAAGATGGGTTGGAATGGAGGGGTTCTTGAAGCAGGGAGAAAAATTAGGAGGCCTTGCAAAGGTCCAGACAAGAGGTAATGAGGGCCTGAACTAAGGTGGAGGTTTTGTGGGTAGTGAGAAATTAAGAATGTTGCAAACACAGATGGTAGATGATCCAGGGTTAGAGTTTGGTGAGGTAAAAGTGGCAATAGGATAGCAGGATGAGGGATTTAAGAGTAGAGGAGAACAGTGTTGAATATTTAACTCTAGAGTTAAAATAGAGAAAGGAGGAAAGTGAAGTCAGATCTTGGCTGATGGCATGGGAGAAGACTGAGGTGTATAGGGGCTGGAGATCTTAGTGAAAGTAAAGAATAGGTTTAGGAGGGGTAAGGCATACAGAGAGATGGAATGCTAGGAGATCATCTTTTAGAGGAATATTATAAATCACGTCAATAGCCACATGTGGCCTCTCAGTCCTCAAATGTAGACATTTGACTAAATCCAAATTTCACAAAACAAATCCCCTTAATAAAAGGATTTGTTCTATGAAGTTTGGATTCAGTCCAAGGCTTGTCATTAAGGAACTAGAGGGCCACAGGTGACCTTAATCGCAGGTTCCCCACTCCTGGTGTGAGGTATAACCTAGATGTGGAATCACTGGAGTCTGACTCTTGGGCTTAATGTATTTTTGTTCATTCTCTACATATCTTGGTGATCAGAACCTTTATCAGAGATATTTGATGCAAATATTTTTTCCCCAGTTTATCACTTTCCTTTTTATCCTAGTTGCTTTGCTTTTTCTTCTTGCAAAAGTCTTTGAGTTTCATTTGCTTATTGAATCTTTGGGTAAGATGTAGCATAGTAGTAGTAGGAATGAAAAGTACTTATTCAATTCCTTGCTTCCCATTTCCACCACTAGATCAGGATTTGGAAAAAATGAAGTGCTATTAATTAACACCATTAGAAATTATAATTTTCAGAGTTACTTTCTTTTTTCTCTAAAAGATATTTTTTCATCTTTCATTTTCATTCATATAAATAATTACCTTGCTTTCTCTTTTGCTTTTCTAGGTTCATTCACTTTCTCTTGTGCTAAATAAGACTACCAGTGAGCTGGCCAAAGCAAATGTGTCCAAGCTAGTGGCTCACCTGGAAATGATTGGTAAGCACATTTTTGGGTGAACCTTTCATAAAATGGTGAAGGCTTTAGCATTCTAATCATAAATCTAGTTAACAATATAGGGTGATAGGTGGACTGATGACTTAGATTGATTATGGTTATAGGCCTAGCCATAATCCATTGGGATAGGGCATTCAGGTAGGTAAATAATGCATACTCACCAGTGGCATTTTCTGCATTGGAATATTTTCTTCTTTGTGTAAAAGTTTTATCAACTATTTATTGAGTTTTCACTGAGTAAATGCACTGGAGGTTTAGAGTGTGAAGTAGACACAATTCTTTTCCTTGTGGATTAGATAATAATGGGGAAGATAAGAGGTATTATAGTAGCAAAGGAAAGGATGTCCTAGAAATTAAGCTTGAGGGTTAAGGAGAAGATTCCTAGAGAAGTTGGGTATTCTGACAAGTAGGACATAATTCAGGGAACAGAAAGGAGGCTGCCTATTGTGGGCAGTGGCTTTCCTTTCTTTAACCTAAGAGTTCCCTGCTGAGTCTTATGCAGAAACTGGTGCCACACCCTGGTGTAGACATTGGCTCTGCCACAATTGGATGGATGTGATTTCCACTGAGTCTTTCATATGGACGCTTAGATTTCTGTTGAATAGAACTGGTGAATCTCCAGGGCTTGGGGCTTATAGGACTGGAATAGAGTGTTCGTTGGGAACATGGTCAGAAATGTCTCTGTGTGGTGGGTCACTGTCTCATTTCGGGCTCCAGATGCTATCTAGCTTACCTGCTGGAGAATTCCCTCTACAACCAACAAATGGTCATCCAGCCTTTGTTTAAGGTCCTATTGGTTGAGAGGCAGCTCACTAACTCCGTCAGTCAGTCAGCAAACACTTAGTAAGTACTTGCCAGGTGCTGGATACTGTGCCAAGAGATGGGAATAAAAGAATGTGAAAAACAGTTTCTGACCCCAAGCAGCTCGCGTTCTGAAGGGGTGATTATGTGATAATCATAACAGTAAGAACAGCCGCAATGCCAGCAGCAGCCACTGGCGTTTATAGAATGCTTCGAGATTGGCAAAGTGCTTTACAGATACCTTGTTTTATCCTCACAACAACCTGGGAAGTAGGTGCTCTTATTATTCCCATTTTTACAGATGAAGAAACTGAGCCAAACAGAGATTAAGTGACTTGCCAAGGGTCACACAGCTGTCTGAGGCAGAATTTGAACTCAGGTCTTTCTGACTCCAGGTCTAGTGTTTTGTGCTACCTGGCTGCCTTATGTAAATAACATTATATAGCTAGTTAATTATGAGATATATAATAAAGTGTAGATAGTTATTAATCTCAGTGAGGAGGACACTAGAGACTGGGGAAGGACCCTGCAGAGTCCTTTACTTAAGTTATGCAGGAAAGCAGGGAGACTTTGAGATGGGGCTAATGAGGGAGAGCATCCAAGTATGGGAAGCAGACAGCCAGTGCACAGGCCCACCAGCAGGAAGTGTCACATCTGAGATCAACTTGTTGTAGAGGTGTAGAAGGATATAGTGTTTGTAAGGCAGGCTGACATCTGACTCCCTCTGCCCCATGTTCCTCCCTCTCAGACTGCAAGCAGAACATGCCCGGCCCCTTTTTCAGTCAGTAGGAAAGCACTTAAGTGCTTTCTAGGCTCTAAGCATTGTGTTCAGCCTTGGAGATAACAGCAACAGGAAAAACCAGGCCAAGCACCTTTAAGACAACTGTCATGTCTCTTCTTAGTCTTCTGTTCTCCAGGCTAACCATGCCAGGTGCTTCCAACCAATCCTCCAGTGGAAAGTTCTTGAGACCTTTTACCATTCTGGCTTTTCTCCTCTCATTTAATGTGGTGCCCATAATTGTACACAATACTCCAAAATTGTCTGATAATGGCAGAGTATGTTGGGGCCATCACTATTCTTGTTCTGACCACACTGATTTTCAATTTTTTTCATGCTTTTGTGTAAAAGATGAAGAGATATGGACTAGATAATTATATAGTTAAGTGAATCAAAAACTAGTTGGATCCAGTAAGTGCTTATTAATGTTTTTTCCATGAGGAAGGGAATGATACAGTGGAAAGAGTCCTTGCTCTGTGCTCAGAACCTCTGGGTTCACATTCTGCTTTGGGCTCTTCTTATCTCCTGACCTTGGGTAGGTCCCTTATCCTGCCTTAACTTTAGTTTTCTCATTTTCAAATGAAATGATTTAGAACTGATGGCTACCTCTAGGTATCTGACAAAGTTGCCTTTGATGGGGTGCCCTGGGGATCTGAGGTTGACCCTGTGCTACTTAACGTAAAAGCACTGGTGGCCTACTTGTCAGATTTGCAGACAACATTTGAATGATTAGCTAACACTTTTTCTATATTCTTGTTTAGTCATTTCAGTACAACTCTCCTTAACCCCATTTAGGGTTTTCTTGACTAGGATATTGGAGTGGTTTTCCACTTCCTTCTCCAGCTCATTTTGCAGATGAAGAAACCAAGGCAAACAGGGTTAAGTGACTTGCCCAGGGTCACACAGCTAGTAAGTGTCTGAGGTGAGATTTGAACTGAGGTCTTGTTTCCAAGCCCAGCCCTTTTATCCGTTGTGGCATCCAACTGCCTTAGCTAACACTTTAGGCAGGACTCAAAAACATGATGGGCTTGGAATGACTCTACTAACATGAAATTTAGTAGGCATACATATAGTCTCAAACAAAATTCAGCTTCATAAATATATAATGGGAAATATTGTCAAGTCATTTTATCTGATACAGATATGAGGTTTTTAGTGGATTGCAAGGTTAATGAGGTTTCAGTGTGGTATAGCAGTCAAAAAAGCTAAGGTGATCTTAAGACTGTAAGAGAAGTCTATTGTTTAGGATCAAGGTGTGATAATTTTGCTATGCTCTGCCTGATCAGCCTGTGTCTGAAGTAATGTATTGTAGGAAGGACACTGATTAGCTGGAAAGCATCCCAAGGAGGGCATGGTTAGAAGCCTTAGTTCTTCTATATGCATCTCAATTAGAGGAACTGGGGATATTTAGTCTGGAGGAAATGAGATACCGGGAGAGCATGATAGTTATCATGAAGTACTTGGAAGCTAGTCCTGTGGGAGAGAGATTAGACATGATCCACTTGGCTCCAAGAGAACATAGAACAATTGGTGGAAAGTGCAAAGAAGTAAGTTTTTAGACCCATACAACAAGAAACTTCCAAACAAGAAAATGGTCACCTTAGGTAGTGGTGGGTGCCACCTCCTTGGGGATTTTTAAGCAAAGGTTGCATGAATGCTTCTGGAATATACTTAGAGAAGATTCTTGTTCTTATGGGTGGGATTTAATGGCTACTGAGGTTCTTTCCAGACTAAAATCTAGCCTAAAGTAATACAGTCTTAAATTGCATGAGTGTTTTTAGCTATCACCTCATTGGACTCTCAGTCCCCTGTAACTTGGCAAGTTGTCAGTGTCCTAAGGCAGTTTAAGTCTCTCATTTACTTTGGGTTTTACTGTTCACCAAATGCTTTCTTCATTATAACCCTGTGAAACATATAAATACTCACCAGTAATTTATTCTTTTTTTCTTATAACCCATCCTTAGAGGGAGATCTTACTTTACAAGGAAGTATTGGGAGCTTGTCTTTAAGTGACCTGACTTCTCATGGAGAGTTCTACAGAGAACGGTTCACTACAAGTGGAGAAGAGGCTCTTATCTTCCAGATATTCAAGTAAAATGCTTGAATCTTTTCTCATTTTGCACTTTTCCTGTAATTGTGTATTGACTCAAATCGTTCCTTGAGCTAAAAAATTTAAAGACATTGAGTCTTTAAAATGTTATTTTGGAGACTAGATCATTTTTTACTTTTAAAATTGTCTAAGTCCCATTTATGAGAAGGCCCATTTTATGCCAAATTGCATCAACCTGGAACTCCTTTTAAGTGGGTCATGCTGAAATGTCATGTAGGAAATTTAAATGGTTTCTGTGTGGGGACTGCACCAGGATTTTCTCTAATAAGAGAAATAATTCTAATTCTAATAATTCTTGAAGAATAAGAAAATTTCAAAGATCTTCCCCCCAATTTTCCTGTTTCTATACATTTCTAAGAGTTTAGTAATGATTGTACTAATACTTATGTTTTCCTGTCAGGTTTTAAAACAATCTTGCTTTTATTGGTTCATTTATTCCTTCCAACTATTCTAGGAGATAGGCACTGGTTTTTCGATTTTTCCCAGGGAACCACACTTCAGTAAGTGTTTGAGATAGGGTCTTTCCATCTCTTGAGTTCAGTGCTCTGTCCACCATACAAAGCATCTCTAATTTTACATTTATTATACTACAGTACCTTAGGATGGAGAAAAGAAGCAGGGCAGGTGTGGAGTTGCCTCTTGGATATTGATGTTTCAGTTAGAGTCAGGAGTGAACTCTGCGTCTCAGTCCAGGGACCTAGGTACTGGACCAGATTGCCCAACTGCAGAGATTCAGGATAGAACAGTAATGTTGGAATTTGCTTTCTAAAATGTGATCCTGAATTCCATTTTGGTGATTAAAGATAGGGATGGAGTGGCTCCGAATTGGCCTAAGAGGTTTATCGCCAATAGAACATTGTAATTTGGTCATAGTGGATTCCCATTTTGATCACTTTTCCCAGATATGGACGACCTGACCCATTGCTTCAAAGAGAGCATGATATCCGAGTGAACCTCCAGATGGCGTCAGTGCAATATGTCCATACTCAGCGCTTTCAAGCTGAAGTGGTGGCCTTTATTCAGCATTTCACTCAGTTGCAAGATGTCCTTGGACGCCAAAGAGCTGCTATTGAGGGGCAAACGGTAAGGTCTTCCAAGCATATGACTCTGAATAATAGAATCCTCATTCCTCTTTTAAGTGCTAGGCTAAATATTTTCACTGGCTTAGTAGCTATAATTTTGTGTTTAATAATGTTTGTTTTCTATAACATTTAAAAAAATTATATGTGTGTATTTTTTTTCAATCAGCCAGAATTTCCCTCCTTTCCCTCCCACTGCCATCCCCTAACTGAGAACTAAACAAAAGCAAAACTCTTATATAACACTCCTTTCTTCAGTGACTGGCAGAAATGTTACTGTAGCTGAATTATTTATATTATATTGTACGTACATGTATAAAATTATAATATATTTACACACACACACGCCCCCCTTTATGTCACTGTCCTTGTAGTTTCTATTTTATAAAGCTTCTATTGTATTAGATATTTTATTATCTATTTAATAGCTTCTATTTTATATGGTGCTTCAAGGTTTCGTTAGACTTTACATACTACAGGTCATTTGGCCTTCTCAACATGCGTTTGAGGTTACGCTTATGTGCACACACACACGTATAAATGATAAGAATGACTTAAGACAATATCTTACTGTATTGTTAGGGATTCAGTTGGATCAGGGAAAAACGCCCTAATGTCTTGCCAAAGGATTGAGTTTCACTGTGAGTGGTGAGAGGAGGAGACGTGTTAGATGAGTCTTTCCGGTCTTGTTTTATCAAACTATATGAGGATTTTTTTTTCTCCTGTTTGTGCTTACTTCATTTTTTAGCATTTCATACAAGTCTTCCTAATCTTCTTTGTATTCATTGTAGTGTTTATTTCTTAAAAAACAAGTGATATTCCACAGTATTCATGTAGCACGTCTTGTTTATTCATTCCTCAATTAGTAGGCATCTGAGAACTTAGGATCTACTTTGTTTCCTAGTTCTTTACTACTACAAAGAGTGCTGCTATAACTATTTTCCTTGTTCATGCACACTTTCTTTTTTGAAATGATGTTCAAGTCCAGGTTCCTGTCAGTTCTAATTCTTAACTAGAGTCAGAAATTTAATAGGAATTAGATTTTGGTGTATTGTTTTTTTTCTTACTATCATGTGATCTTAATACTGATCACTTTTTCTTTGTGCCTTTCCCCCCATTTTCAAGGGGGAAGTGAGGATGGTAATAGTTCCTAATTTATATACCTCACAGAGTTATGGTAGGCATTGTTAAATATAAGGTATTGTTGTTATTCCTGATGTGCCAAGTTGGTATACAAATTCCACCTATAATCCACCTTTGGATAAGTAACAAAACTTATCTGCTCAGTCTTTTTTCTTATTATGTTTTACTTTTTAATGAATACATTTTCAATTAAATTCAAATAACAATCCAATCACCACTGGAAAAGAAAAAGAAAACTTTTGTAACAAATATGTGTAGTTAATGAAGATAAATTTCTGCAGTGACCGTGTCCCCAAATCTCTGACTCAGTCCATCCCCTGAGCCCATCCCTTCTCTGTTGGGAGGTGTGGGCATCAGTCATCTTCTGGACTGTGGTTCTGATTGTCATGATCAGCATTGCCCTGTCTGATCATAACTTGCTGTCACTCCAATTCTTCACATACTTTACCTCTCTTAAGCCTGTTCTTGGTCCTCACTGAAGGCTCCAGTGCGTATATCTCTTCAGATTCTCCCAGGCTCCTGTTTCAGTTTTGACATAGTTTTTCCCTCTTTGTTATTTTGACCCATGTTAAACTCCATCCACACTGCCTTATTCTCTTAAATCCCCTGTCCTGTTTCTTCTTGGGCCTTGACAAACCTCAGGCTTGGATTACCACCTTAGTCTTCACTGTCACTTCAGTGCTGCTTCATGGAGGAAGTGATATTACCCAGCTGACTGAGTCCGCTGTGAATTTATCTTATCTAACTTCAAGTAGGGTCTCACTATGGCAAGGCAACAGTTTTATTCCTCTTAATTGATTCTCTATCCCACTACTCACAGAGGTTATTTTTTTCTCTCCTCAAACCTCCTCACTTTTGCTACATCCTCCCGTAAGAGGAGAACCTTAACCTTATATTTTGCTAAGAAAATGGAGATAATTCACCATGAGCCACCTGTTTCCTTCACATATCAAAACTCCTTGTCATTATCTCCCTCCTCCTCCATTCTCTGATGATGAAGTAGTCTTCTCCAAGACAAACCTCTTTCTACATGTGCTCTGAATCCTATGCTGTCTTTTCTTTTCTAACACATTGTCCTGATAATCATCTCTCTCCCTGCCCCCTTCCACTACATATTTAATATCATTTTTTTATCGTGACCTTTTATACTGGGCATCATCGTATTCATTTGGAATATATATATTTCCTGTGACTACTTATCAGTTGGGGAATGTCTCTTACAATCTGTATCAGTTCTTTATATCTCTTGGAAAGACCTTTATTAGGGAAATTTTGCTCTGAAGATTTTTTTCAGTTGTTTCTAACTCTACTTATTTTGCCTGTCCAAAAGTTTTTCAGTTTTATATAACTGATATATCACGTTCATTTTTCTGTTATGGTCATCTCTGTCTCTGAGCCATAGTTGTTAAGGGTATCTCTTTCCTTTCTCCTTTGATAGAAGAGAGATGCAGAATTAGCTGGACATTCTTAGCCCTTGGTTTTGCTATGGTTTACATATTTGTTACAAAGGAGAGTTTAGCTCCGGCAGGGGAGGTCAGTGGGCAGTCACAGATATGCCAAAAAATGTCATTTTTTATGCACAAAAGCTACTAAAAAGTGTAGAAGTGAATACAGATGAAATAACTTTATTGCTACCACGTTAACCTTTTTTCTTTTATTTGCTTATTGAAATGCTGGTGCTAAGTTTAAAACATCTCTAGTCTCTCCTTATCTACTGCTTCTTGTCCTGCTGTCTGCCGGTGTGGTGTGTCTGTGCTCATGTCCTTTAGCAGACTTGATTGTTCTATCCAGCTGTCATCCTTTTTTCCTAATGTCTCACTCAGCCAGTCTCCTGGAGAAAGCTAACTCCATTTTTTGCCTTTACTTCTGCTGCTCTCATTCATTTAGCAGCTTTTTGCAGTCTTGTTTGTGACCTCATCACTCAAATGAAGCAGCTGTCTCCAAAGTTAGCAGTGACCACGTAACTGCCAGCTCTGATGGTTTTTCATTGCTTCTTGTTCTTCTTGAGTCCCCTGCAGCCTTTGGCAGTGTTGATCACCTTGTTTCTCCTCCTATCAGTAATCTAGCTCTGGTTCCCCTCTCTCAGTCTTCTTTTCTGGTTTAATCCTCCATATCACATCCTCTAGCAACAGATGTCCTTTAAGGCTCTATCCTGGGTCCTCTTTTCTTCTTTCTCTGTACTTTCTTAGATCCTCATCAGCTACCATGATCTAATTATCATCTCTATGCAGAGACTCAAATCTCTAGCCCTAGTCTCTTCAGACCCCTACACCCTCATCCCTACTAGACCTTACAAATTGGATGTTTCTTTGACATTCCAAACTATGTCTAAAATATGTCATCTTTGCTTCCAAACCACTCCTCTTTTTGCAGTCTCCCTATTTCTATCAGTGGCACCAGAATCCTTCTGATCTCCCAGGTTCACAACCTTGGTGTTGTCCTTGGCATCTGCTTCTGCTCCACCATAGAGAGGAAGTAGCTTGAGTAGAGTCAGCAGCTCATCGGTAGCAGTGCGCCCATCTCTTCATTCCCAGATTTGTGCTGCTCCAACACCTCATCTTCCAAAAACTGATGAGGGAGGAAGAGGAGAGTTCTGCATTTGAGCAGGGGTGTCTTCACCTTGTTGTGTCATGGGACCCTTGAACTGTCTGGTGAAGGTGATGGGCTCCTGCTCAGAACAAGTGCATAAAATAGAATACTTAGGATTATCAGGAAAAGCAATTATATTGAAATACATTTATCCAGCACTGACTGATTCTTTTAAGGATGAATAGATCACTGACCCCTGACCTTGAATGACTTAAATGTTGAAGTCATTTAGTTATAAAGTCATCATATCTTGGAGTTTGAGTATTTGAACAGTAATTTTTTTTCCTGACCATAGGTGAGAGATCAAGCCCAACGTTCCTCTCGGGTTCTTCTAGATATTGAAGCTGGTGCTCCTGTTCTCCTCATCCCAGAAAGTTCCAGATCAAATAACTTAATTGTAGCAAATCTGGGGAAACTGAAAATCAAGAACAAGTTTCTCTTTGCAGGATCCCCTGGGACCTTCTCCTTGCAAGGCAAGGTAAGCCTTCAGTATTTCTCTTTTCTGTTTGGCCCATTTTAAACAATCCTTCTCACCCCTCAAAAAGCTTTCTTACTCTTCTTATTTCATTACTATGGGATCTGAAAGCATTTTGAATTGTAAGTTGGACACCTCAAGCAAGGATGGTTATTTTTTTTATCTACCTCTGAATAATACAGTTGTGAATCTCTGAGGGATGTGAATAAACAGAGGCTATTTCTGGTGCACGCCTTAGTATGGGAAACCTCAAGAATAGATGCTGCTGTCTTGAGTTTTGGGGATTGTGCAGCAGGAGAAAATGGCTGAGGTTGTAAGAGAGTGGAGTAGAGATGAATTGGGGCGGGTGTCTATGGTTGTGAGGCTCCTGCATATTGGCATGTAGTTGGTATAGGTTGAGAATTTGCCTTTTGATGGTATCACAGGGTCTGCTGCTAGAAGGGACTCACTAGATTATTTGGCCCAATGTTCATATTTTAAGATGAGGAAATTGAGGCTCAGAGAAAGAACTTCATTTAAGATTACATAGCTACTAAGGCCCAGGATTAGAAATCAAGTTTTTTAGTGCACCACAGTCATTCCTTTTGTTGAAAATGTACTATGTATCATGCATTGCACTGTATACAAGGGCTTATAATTCATGTGTTATTGACAGTCAGTGGTGCCTCTGTATGTGTAAGAAGACAAGGGCGGATCCTAAGGGATGAACACATGATCCTGGAATGGCCCCATGGGAATAGTATAGGAAGTCCCTCAGTTCAAGATGATCTGATGCTGTCGGGGAAAGATAAGAAAACCCAAAAATGAAGAACAAGCTACAGGTTGGGGCAAAGAGCACAGGTTGGCAGAAGAAGGGAGAAGGCAGAATTGCTCCAGGGTTGTCTTCTCTGCCAGGGAGAGGCCAGAACAGAGCTGACTGAAGGGGAGAAGATACTTATAGTCAGTGAGAAGTGACTAAGAGCATGCTTGGTGCTCCTCTTGGTCCAGACTCATGTGAGTGATCTCTTGGGGTACTGAAAGAAGTAGGCAGCAGGATGGTCAAGCCGCCACTACTGAATTTGGAAAGGTAGTGGAGCCTGCCCTGGAGTTTCAGAAATAAAAGATGCTGGATTCTTGAAAGGTAGTTGTGTGAGTCTCCCTTCACTTCCTGTCACCATTCTAGAACATATCTTTAAAGGCACAGTTAGCGAAAGTGAAGAACAGGCCACAGGAGTCCCAAAGAGCTAGTGCAGCTCTGACAAAGGCAAATCATGCCAGACTAACTTTATTTCTGATAGCACTGTTCTCTCTCTTCTACGACCCTCCTTTCTTCCTCACTTGGCAAACCAAACAAAGCAATCAGAAAGACTTTCATCTTTTTGTTATCCTTGGCTATCTCCAACAGCATCATCATTTGACACTGTTCTTGTGAGATATACTTCCGTATTCATCCTCTAGTAATATACCTGGGGAAAGAAGGAAGAAAGTAAGCATTTGTAAAGCACCTAGTGTGTGCTATGTGTTTTGTAAATATCTTATTTGATCTTTATAACAGGTGGGAAGTAGGTGCTATTATTATGCTCATTTTACAGTTAAAGGAACAGAGGGCAGGCAGAGGTTGCTCAGGGTCACTCAGTTGGAAAATGTCTGAGGCTGGATTTGAACTCCGGGCTTCCTGACTCCAGGCACTGCACCATCTCTCTGCTTACAGATTAAACTTACCTAGGTTTTAGCCAAACGTTTTGAAAAAATCTATCATTACTATTTTTGTGGGAAACCTGGAGATCTATGGCTCCAGAATTGGTTGAGTTGTTAGGCTTGGAATGTTCCTTCATCACTTCCCTTCTGCTTGGAAATGGCTCCAGTGGAGCACCCCAAGTCTTTTGTCCTTGTGCTGGTTTATTGACTTGGGATTCTGTGACCGAGACACTTGACCCCCAAAATGTCCTACAACAAGCATAAGGGTGGCTTAAAAAATCATAGGATCACAGGGTTGCTATGTATGGGTTCCTTTTTTTACGGTAAGGATTAATTGGCCACTAGGGTTCTTTCCAGTTCTCAAAATCTGTGCTTCTGGTTTAAGGGCACTTTAAGGATCACATCATGATAACCCCTTATCTTTACCACTGAAAAACTAAGACCCGTAAGGCAGTCACTTGCCTAGAGTCACAAAGGTAATAAGTAGCAAAGTTAGGATTTGGATTCTGATTCTTGGACTCTAAATCCAGTGCCTTTTCTGCTTCTGTGCCATGCTCTCTCTACTTATAGAGACAGAGAATCTTGAGAAAAGTGAAAGGAAGCCAACATACAGCACATTGCCATCCCCTAGTAGTCCCTTGGCTACAAAACTGGGTTAGAAAAGGAAAGTCTGAAGACAAGGAAACCAGAATCGCTTCCCTGGCAGCATCTCTCACAAGCCTAACTGGGAATCCTTTCTCATGAGCTAGTGAAAGAATGGGAAAAGGCAGGGCAAGGTTGGTTAGTGAGCCATAAAGAAGAATGAGAGGAATTATGTTAATTAGTAAAAAAGCATTTATTGAGTTGGGCAGTTAGGTGGCAGAGAGAGTAGAATGCTGGTCTGGAATCAGGAAGACATTTTCCTGAGTTCAAATATAGCCTCAGATAATTCCTACATGTGTGGCCTTGGGCAGTCACTTGTCTGCCTCAGTTTCCTCATCTATAGAATGAGCTGAAGAAGGAAATGGCAAACCACTCCAGTATCTTTGCCAAGAAAACACCAGATGGGGTTTTGAAGAGTCAGACACAAATGAAAAACAACTGAACAACAGCAGATTTATTAAACTATTAGTTTACTCAGTCTGATTAAGGGTTCATAGATATATCTTCAGGTATATGGTGATGACTGAGAAATTTGCTGTCTCTAAATTCTAGAAAAGAGGTTTCAAGGTGGTTTTATAAATTGACATGAACATTGGCTGCCCTTCTGTTGGGATGACAGCCTCGCTGGTCAGAATCTGCTCTGTGTGTGAGTGAATGGTTTCCAATTATGTTTTGTATAAAGCTCCTCTTTCTAGTCTCATTAGATTCGAGAGATCAAGAAATATCTTGATTTTAGATTGTGACATTAGTTCTAGAGACATAATTTCTGGGTAATTAGTCATTTTAATAACAATGCCAGTATTCTGATAAAAAGAGGTCTGTGACACTCTTGAATGCCAAAGACAGTCATGGTGGACTTGAGTGACTTATATGTCCTTGGAAGAGGGGTGTTCTGAGGGTGACAGGCAGCCATGATGAGAGAATGATGGTTACATTGAGAAACTGAACCTATTCTAATGAACCTTGAGTGTGTCATTTACTTCTAAGTTACCCTCAGCCTTGGGCAGTCTGTTCAAAGAATTTATCCCCCACACAAGCCTGAGCAGAAAGGAGTTTCATCTTAGATTAGTCTGAACTACTTAGATTAGTAGTTGGGTAGAGTAGCCGTACCAAGAATAAGGAAAATATTAACCCTATCTTTTATCAGCCTTGTCTTTGAGAGATTGGAGAGGGAAACAGGACAGGGAAAAAAAGTTTGGGTCTCCCGAATTTTAATAATTGGCTGTTAATGTCTCCATCAGCCAATTTAATATGGAGAAACTTTTTGATAATGCTTTCTTTCTGCAAATGATGGCACTGCTGTAGTGAGTTTATGTAGTTATGTTTTAGGAGACATGGTTTGCTCCCTATTTTCCTTCTTCCAGAATATTTATTTTTCAACTAAATATTTAAAAATTAAATTTGAAAAATTTCTTCATTCTTCATTTCCTGACATGATGAACAGCACTACAGAAAAGCATGCTTGCTGAGAGGCTGTTTGTGCAGACTGACTCCTCCACAAGATTTTCTGACTTGGTTTTCCCTAGTCTCAGGTGTGACTTTTTAATTTTTTAAATAAACATACCATAACTTAACCATAAATCAGGATGAGAGCTGTCTATTCTAAGGTAGATATTGTGGATAGCTGTGTACATTTTCCACCCGACTAGAGTAATAATGACCCTAATTAGAGCTGACATTTGAGTACGACTCTCATTTGATCCTTTGAGCAGCAGCTACTTCAAGTGTTACTCTTCCCATTTTACAGATAGGCATACTGAGGCTGACACAGGTGAAGAGATTTGTCCAGGTCATTCAGTGAGAAAGTGACTGAGGCATATTTGAATCCAAGGCTTCATGACTCCAAGTCCAGAGCCCTATCCATCATGTCACCCAGGTCTAGAATTCTTTGGGAATCAACTTTAGCCTTTGCAGTACAGTTTTTAGAAGATCTTCAGTTTTTTTTGGATAAATTCACTTTTGAAGAAATAGATAAAATTCTTCTGAGTTGTCAAATAAGGTGATTGGTTAATCAGGGTAAGAGTATTTTGGGTCCAAAATATGTGAACCCCAAAATAAATTGGGGTTTTTTTTTGGCAGAGGTGGAACAGACTAGGTCCAGCGTGGTTATTGTGGGAATCTTTTAGCTTGAGAAATCCCTCCATAAATTCAGTTAATCTCTCTTCTGTAACTTGTGATCTAAGAGAGTTCCTGGGACACCGAGGGGGTAAGTGGTTGTCCAGAACCACACCATCAGTACCTGCCAGAGATGGGACTTGACCCTTGTGTCCTCAGTACAGGCTGTGACTTTCTGTTGTTCCCTGGGTCATACTGGGTTTTGACTTTACAGTAAAGATAAAGATTTCCATTTGTGCAATCTTTACCGCTTTGCAGGTAAGATGAGGAAACATTTCAAGTCACTTAGCATTGTTGAAGTGTGTCCTGGCTCCTCAGGTGACTGTTTCTGAAGGGCAGCAGAGTTATCAGATCCTGGATCTCGGAAAGGTGCTGCTGCCTACACCCACTGTAGGGCCTGGCTCATTGTTAGGTGTGGCCTCAGAGGACCTACGTGTGCCCTGGAGGGTCCCTCTGCTGTCATGGATGCCAGTGTCACACTTAGGTGGCCAGCTCTCACTGCACGACCTTTCTGGTCACCCACACTTTTGATGATCTGTCTCTCTCCCTCCAGTTTCCCCATATTAATCATTGTTGCTGGTGCTTCAGTCACATCCACAACATTCTCTCCATTCCCCTCTGACTCTCCAAAAGATGTGATTCTTCTAAATGTTACATTATTCCCATTCATATGGCATCCTTGTGAGAAGATATTAAAGAAGATGGGCATTTGAGGGAGACTGCATACAAGCAGCCTCAGAAATACTATGTATTTGGATATATAATGTAGGAGTTCTGAGTTGTTGGTAAGGAGAATGGAGGGAATCTGCCTGACCACTGTAGAGTCACACCTGTAAACTCCTAGAGGGCAGGGACTGTTTTGTTATTTTGTCTGTGTCTGCAAGGCTTAGTGCTGTGTCTTGTGTATATAGGCATTCACTTGTAAGATTGTCCACTGTAGAGCTGAATTCATTATGGGACTGTCTGTCTTGGGCCTCCTTTCATGTCCATAAGAACCATAGAATGGTCTGCTTTATAGTAATGATCCCCCCCCCTTTTCTTCTTTTTGGTCAAGAGGCCTTGGGCCACTGCTCGTTTTTTCACCTTAAGTTATTTTACATTTTGGGGCTTCTCTTTGAGGTCTTCCTATTTATTGAGCTTTTCCCACATTTCCAAATTGAATTGGGACTTTAAACGTTACCACATATAGGTAATTCCCTTTCTGTACATAATAAATATATTCCAGAAAAACATAGGCTCATATATTTTAAATCTAGAAGGGTCTTTAGGGGTTGAGCAGTTTGACCTAGTTGTTATATAAAAAGTAATAAAGGGACATGCCCAAGTTTCTATGGCAGAACCCATTGGTGTATGCTTTTAGAAAATAAAAAAATCTTTTGATGAAGTAAAATGCCCCTTAGTTTGTTTAATTAACTTGAGTTTTCATATACATTGACTTAAAGTAAGGTGTGTTTTCAATTGGAGTAGATCGTACTGAACTTAATATGTTTATGAGAGGGACTCTTTTTTCTCTAGTGAACTAAATAAGAGCAAGTATTTTATAGTATTTTAATGAAAATTATTTTCCTGTGTTTGTTTTTGAGGATTTGATTTTAAGTGGCAGCACTTACAAGGATCGTTTGTGCTTCAAGGTATAATACCATAATATCCTTCTTTGACATCCTCCCAAATTATGATAAACTTTATGGGATTCAACAGTCAATTGATGTATTATCACCTAAAAAATAAAAATCTTAGAAATATTTCGTCAGTAGAGAAATCTCTTTCTTGTATTGTCTGGAAGTAATTTCTCATATTTAAAAGCTCTCCTGATGACTCCAAAGAACCTATTACCTTTTTGTCCCTAAATAGATTTTTCTTGATAGTTTTATTTCTTAAAATGCTGTAAAAACATTCATTATTTTTGTCCCATTTCATTGATTGTTCTGTGGAATTCCATAAGGGAAGTTTGGACTGTTTCTCTTGTTATGGACTTTGTATTTCAGATAAATGTCTCTAGGAAGTACACCCAATTCTGCATAGTCAAGTGTGGTTGTTGTAGTTTAAATATTTAATAAATGAATAAAGGATTGGGTGATTGCTTCCTTCTCATTGCCACTAACGATTGTTTTACATTACTATTTGCCCTCTAATAGCTTGCACGTGTGTTGTTCTTCTAATAGGAATTCCAGTGGTTTGAGAACAGGAAATCATCCTGAAATCAAATCTGAAAGAGTTGGAGTTGTTTGTCCTTGAATTTCATTACTCCTGTGTGTTTGGAATTGTTTTACACAAATCTATGTTTTAATGGGAGCAGGTCTGAATGTTTTGCATCTGCCTCCTTTTTTCTTTTTCTTAGTCATCTCCTAGTCCTTGATTCATAACCTCTGTTTCCTATTCCACAAGAGCCATAGCCCAGTCTCTTCTCAAGTCATTTATTTGTTTTAAGGAATAATGTAGAAAATGCAGAGATGAAAGATACTTGAGTGTCCTGAAAGATCAACAAATGCAACCAGAGTATAAATAAACACAAATAAAAGGAAGAATTTCAGGCTGTCAGTTAAAATTTAGCAAATATTAATTAAGTGCAAAACACATTAGCATTTATTTAGTGATTTGTTTTACAGATGGATTGCAAACGTAAAAAGTTCTTTTTTATTTACTGCCCAAGATGTCTTCAAAGGTGACGAGTGTTGTTCTCCATTGAAACTAAGAGGAAAAGACAAAGTGACATTAAAGATAAAATCATTTTCTGATTGTAACAGATACAGGAAAGGACAGAAAAAAGACGCAGGAGGAATCTGGTAATTTCATAGTAGAGAAACACTATCTGCATTTAAAAGCCACAAATCAGTTTTTGAATTTAATTCCAGGTGTCTTGAATATAGTTTTTCCACTGTATTCTGTTTGACCTTATTAATGACTGACTGAAGCTTTTCAGACATTTTAAGGAAAGACAAATTACATAATATTGAGTAGATTTTTATTGTCTTAACTATTTCCTAGTATTTACATTTGCCCTCTTTATTTTTGATCCTGATGAACTGAGATTTAATAGCAGCTCACATTTTAATAGTGCTTTACCATTACAAAGAGCTTTTCTCACTACAATCCAGAGAGGTAGTAGGCATTACCAACTATTATTATCCCCATTTACAGTTAAGGCTCAGAGAAACTGAATGACTTTGTATAAGGCTTTGTGTAAGGTCACACACCTAGGTCCCAGAGGTAGAATTGGAATTCAAGCCTCATGTGACTCTGAATTCACGTTCTCCCCCCACTCCCCATAAATTTGTACTTCTCAAAACAAGTAATTCATTGACTTGTATTTTAAGAAACTGTGTATGTGTGATGTTTGCCTGGGCTTTCTATATTTAAAAGGAGAGATTGGAAATTTAAATGCATGAGTTTGCCCTTTTCAGAGATTTCCGTAAGGTGAGCCTTTGAAAACAAATCCCACTTAGAGCGATAATGTTTACAATTCGGCCTAATTTTATTTCTTTTAGAAAGAGTGAATACCTATATACACATATGTACACACCACATACATATACATGTGTGTATGTGTTTTTTTACAGGTATCAAAAATATAGACATGAGAACTGTGCTTATGCTCTGTTTAATGAGCATTTAGTCATTTGCTTTTGGGTTAAATGATATCTCCTTTCAGAAATTTTTTAGTGTTCAGTAGGTATTGGGTTATGTTCCTATAAAAAAATATACTTTGAAAAAAGTTATGTAGGCAACAATGTTTGGATATGGGACCTGGAGGGTGAAAGAAGTGCTGCATTTTTGGGGGTTATTGTGGTTCTTAAGTCCTGAGATTTCCTGGGAATATCAAAGACATGGTAATTCTCATTCCTAGCCCCCCTACCTGGCCCCCTAATTTCTGTATTTTGGTTTTATTTTGTTTCATTCCTAGGAATCTGCCCCTTTGTCTTCCCCATTGGGCACTCCCAAACACAGCATGAAGAAAACAGTGAGTGTTGAAGACTCCAAGGGTATCCAGTCTGAGGGGCTTTTCATGACACCCCCTGCTGGAACCAGCTCTGCACGCCTGAAGAACGAACCCATGGTCAGTGCTCTGACCAACCCGCCGGGGCAGCAGGCCCAGTCCCCTGTCAGCTGTGCTCCCAGTAGTCCAGGTGAGAGAGCACAGAACCCACCCAGGAAGGGCTGGGAGAACAGCCATTCCCAGCAGAATGCATTGGTTTGACAGGCTGAATGCAGTCATTCAAATCAACAGCATTTTGTTGGTAGGAACCGCTGCTAGGATGAAACAGCTTTCCTCTGTTTTGCTGCTGTTCTTGAGGGCACATGAGGTTTGTAGTTGAAAGGGAACTCTGTGGCAGTCTGGTTACTTGTGCCCCAGTCTACAACATCCTGGGCAAGAGGGCATCCAGCCTTTATTTGGAGACTTCAGAGAGGGGACCACATGTGCGGTCACTAGGCAGACAGGAAGCAGTTGTTTAGGGCCTGCTTTGTGCCATTGCTTTGTATTCAAGATTCCAAGAAGTGAAGAGAGGAGCCATGATTCCCAGCACAGAGTGTAGCCTTTGCAAAGGCAAGGAGGCGGGAGATGGAGCACCCAGAAGGCCAGTTTAGTCTTAAGGAAGGGGAGTTTGGCAACCCATCCTGCCCATCATTTAGCTCTGATCATTAGGAAGTCTTTTCTGATGTCTAAGCCAGGTTGCCTGCCCTCTTTGCAGCTTACACCCCCAGCTCCTTGTTCTGCCCACTGGGGGCCACAGAAAACAAGGGGAATCCTTCCTGTCTCCTGCTGCCTTTCAAGTACGTGGAGGCAGATGTGCTGTCCTGCTGACCTCTTTAAGCTAAAGGTCTCTTTAGCCAAGTGTCCTGTGCCATGGACTCCGAGTCCTTTGCCATTCCAGTTCTCCAGCTTTCTGGGCATTCATTGGCTTGTCTCTGTTCTTCCTCCCTGCGTTCTCAGAACCAAGCAGTACTCTATCGGTGGTCCGACCAGGGCAGAGAGCGGCAGGACTCTTGTCTCTTCCCTTCAGTCTGTCCTTCTTTTTCTTCTTCCTTCCTTCCTTCCTTCCTTCCTTCCTTCCTTCCTTTGGTGCTTCTTGGTGTTTCCCTTAAATTTCTTGCCTCTCATAACACTCATAATTTCAGCGAAGCTTATGATCTACCAAAACCTCCATTGCTTTTTGAGACACATTTCTGTCTAACAGCCTTCCTAGTGAGGTTCTTCTGAAGCAGAGGTCTTGAATCTCCATTCACAATTTCATCTTATTTGATTTCACAAAGGTTTTAGCCTGCCAAAGTTTTTCTTGGATCCTGACTTTCCCATGCAGTTTTTTTTTGCTCTCCCTATCGTCTTTTAAGTTATCTGTGCATTCTTATGAGATTATGGTTATTGCCACCATTTAAACAGAATTGACTTGACAAGGCATATGCAAGACACTTAGTTTTTTTTCAGGAACTTTGTATCTACAATTCAAATCACTGATGCCGGGTGGCAGAAATATTCTTGGCTGTTAGAATTTAGGTTGGTGATTTTGCTCTCAGTTGCCATGTATAAGTAACAGATAGGATAAAGTTTATAATCTTATCAACATTGTTTAGTTGTGTTTTTTTAAAAAGGAAATAGAACTCTTTATTAAAATGTTAAATTAAGTCATAAGATGAATTAAACATCTAAAATATAATGGAAATACCATTAGAAATGCTACTTCAGAGAAATAAAAGTGCCAGCTACAAATGGATGCCCTTTCCATAATCAAGTATCAGTTACTTTTTAACTCAATGCATAACACCAGACTTAGTTTTGTTCATTGAGTTTGGAGCCTATTGTGACAGCTACGCTTCTTGATTTAGCTGCTTAACTCTCTTGTACTCATCAGAGTGGCTGTTGTTCCTAATTTTTAATTAGACTAATCATTCTCATGAAACTCAGTGATCCAAACTAGTCACTCAGTACTGCTATGTGTAGCCAGCTCCAGCTTATCTGCAAACCCTGAAAAAAGATATCCATGAAGCCAGTGTCCCCCAAGATGATTCTTTCACGACACTGGAAAGCCTGATCTTCCTTTTGTGATATTTCCCATCACTTTCCCCCTGCCCTGCAGCACAGGATGAGTTAACATACACTCAGTCTTGCATTTCTCTATTTTTCTACTGACAGAAATGACTTTTTTTTAAAGGGGCAGGCTTTTTTTTTTGAACAGTTTTAAGCGTCACAGAACATAAACAATTTATAAATATTTCTCTTGTTGTTTCCCTATAATGAGTTTGTAGTTGCTATGATTTTGTTCTCTGCCTATAATTTTTTGTTTTGGCTAGTGTTTGATACTTTTTCTTCTGTAAAGATTTCATCTACCTAGTATAGTAATCTCCAGTATAGTGTGTCTTTGGGGAATGAGGTATTTCATGAAAATAAATTTTTCATAAATTTTATTTTCCTAAAAAAAATTTTTTTTAAACCATTTTAGACAGAAAATCTTGGAAAAAGTGTAAGTTTACAGTGTCTTTAAATGGAGAATATTGCCCATGGTTTGATTTTCTTCTAGTTGCCCAGGGACCATTATTATGAACATGAAGTTATTGTGTGGGAGTATAATTTGGTGAAGCTTTCTTCTGGCTATTGCAGGGTTTTAAGTTTGTGTCTAGATGTGGCTTTTTTGTTATTTTTTATTCATTTATTCACTTATTTGTTTAACTTTTCTATTCAGATCAAAGTTTTTATTTATTGATTTCTTACATTTAAAAAATTCTTCGGTAACATCTTTGGTCCAAGGTTGCTTGCCACACTCCTAACCAAGGCACCAGCACCAAGCAGTTCAAGAGGCTCTCTGTTTGCTGTCTCCATCTGCTGTGGACTAGAAATCCAGATAACCATGTTGGTTAAAATTGTGTGTGGAGTCTCTGTGAGAAGTAAAAGTGGACGTACTCAAAATGAAGAGGCCTCGAGGTGCTCTTCAACAACTGAAGTGGCTGAGCTTGACCCACAGGGCCTCTGTGACAGATGTTTTGTCTGTTCAGAGACTTTCTTGCTCCCATGCTGTTTTTTGGCTGCAGAGTGGAGTTCACCAGGGAAACAGTTTGAGTGCAGTAGTCACGAGTGTCATGAGATGAGAGAAGGAATGCTTAGGCTGTGTTCAAGGGCAGGGCAGATCAGCATGGGCAGTGGGAAAGAGTTCAGTGTCAGCTTAAGGAAGGAGCGTGGACCTTTAAGGCTGTAGGACTTTAGACTGGGGACAAAGTGAGGCTTTGGAATAGCCCTTATTGAAACTTTAAGGAAAAGATGAGAACTTGATTTGGGTTAAATGCAGTCTTTCCTAGGAATAGATCGATAGACTATTCCTGAACAATGCCTTCTAGCCTTCAGATTGAGGGAAAAAATGTCTTATGAAAGCTCTGACCTGTTCTTTGATAAGAGATTGATTCAGTTAGGTGGATCAGTGGATAGAGTGCTGGGTCAGGACTCAGGAAGATCTGATCTTTATTAACTTTGTGACCCTGGGTAAGTCACTTAATCTCTGCTGCCTCTGTTTCCTCCACTGTAAAAGGAGGATAATAATAGCACCTACTTTCCAGGATCAAATGAGATTATATTTGTAAAGTGCTTGGCACATAATAGGCACTTAATAAATGCTTTTTCCCTCCCTTTTATCCTTCTGCATCTGTTCTTTGAGGCCATGTAGAACAAATCTAGTCTCACATCCACATCATAGCCCTTAAACTATTTGAAGAAACTAGTACATCCCCTGTGCAAACATCCTGAACCCTTGATAGCACAGTATCTCCTCACCATCTTGGTCCCCCTCCTCTGTACTATTCCTGAAGTATTACTGAGTACAGTAATTCAGTTCTGGTTTGACCAGGGTGGGATAGAACAGGACTTTCACCTTCCTTCTTCTTGACACTGTGTCATGATGAGTTTCTCCATTCTCTCCAGAATGGATGGCTACTTGGTTGGGATGTTGAGGGGGGGGATGCATACTTGGGTGTGGGGTAAGACTAGGCAGTATCTGAGGTTTCTTATTCTGATTTTCTCTGGTTCTATGCAAAGATCATTGCCTGGACAGGATAGCTGGTCCAGGTTGGGGAGCCATAGTGTAGAACCCTGAGTATCTGAACGAGCAGAGAGAGGAGTTACAACAGTGAAACGAGAAGTAAAAAGGTAGCAAAGGAAAACCAGACTTTTCTTGGACAGTCTTTTCCAGGGAAGAGCCCAGGGTTTTTAATCCTATCCCTCTCTTTGGCCCTTTGCAGAAGATTATATTTGCCTTCTGGATTGTATTGTTGTGGACCTGCAAGATATGGATATCTTTGCTGCTGAGAGACGGCCCCGGGAGTATTCTAAGGCAATGGAGAATACCAGTGGTGATCTGACCTTCCCATCCTACTCTGTCAGACAGACAGATGGAAGCCTCCTGACTGAACCCTGTAGGCTGAAATTGCAGGTGGAAAGGAATTTGGACAAGTGAGTTTTTAACATCTGAGTAACTGTCTTTTATAAGCAGAGACATTCAGTGAAATAAGCCCTGCAGAATGTTGGCAGGACGCAGGGGGCCTTAGGAGCAGTCCCTGGCAGCTCAGCCCCTAGAAAGAACTGATGTGGAGTCAGGAGAGACCCAGGTGCCAAACCTGCTATGAACACTTTCTCAATGGTTAACTGAGTCACTTCACCTACTCTGAACCTTGGTTTTTTTTTTTTCATCACTAGGATGAGGATAATAATCCTTACTGTAGCTTCCTCCTAGGGTTGTATGAGGATCAAATGAGATAACAGTTGAAAAAGGCTTCTTACAGTGTTACATCCTCAAGTATTTCAATGACCCTGTGATATCCCTGATTGAAGAGCTTGGGGATACAGCGCCCAGTCCACCAGTCCTGCCCTATGGAAATGGCCATAATGGCAGCTGTTATTTTCATTACTATTCTTTATTAATTATTTTTCCTAAGTCTCTAGATGCTTCACCTGGAGCCTCGTGGACCAATAGCATTATTTCATGGTTATTTTGCTAAATTCATTCAGTTCAGCAATCTGAAAGCCTTCCACAAGGACCAGTGAGCTAACCTCACATAATTTTCATTGATTTTCAAATGATCAAGCAAGGATTTTCAAACTACTGAGAGCAAGTTCAGTTGTGTTTCATGTGTCTAAGCTCCTCCTTGAAACTGCAGTCCTGATAAGATCAGCCCCATTTGTACCTGGGACTTAGGTGAGGGAGTGGGGGCGACTTTGAAGTCATGAGACTGATTTTTGTTTGTGACTTAATGACAACCAGTTTCATACTTTATTCCTGTACCATTTCTAAGTTAAAGTAGTTAACAAGCTCCTGATACTACTTTTCTTTCTGTCTGGTCATTTCTTAATGAGATAGCTGACTTTGAGTAAATCACTATCACTTTTTCTGCTTCTCTGGGTTAGTAACACAATTTTGCCTTTCTCCTTAGCATGCTACAGGATTCATTCTTTTCAGTTACTAACGGGATGATTTTCTGGATGATCCAATTCTGGATGATTTTCAGTTAGAGTTGGCACTATTAGTATTTTGTTTTACTGACAACTGTCATGCAGGAGCTTTATTATTTAGAAATTAAGTCTTTTGTTTTCATTTCTATCATGCTTCCTTTAAGATGCATGCCCAACGATTCTAATTATCTAAGCTATAGATACTGTCATTTATTTTAATGAACTAATAATCCCAACAACTTACTTAGAAATGTGATATTGGATATAATTGCTATCACTAATATTTACAGTATTCTTCCCATCTTCCTCTTTTCCAGGGTTGTTTAAGCTTTTTGGCTCAGCTACCACTGTAATGGCCCTTTCTCTTGATGCCTTTTAGGGCTATAATTTTCATAGTAATGAGTATCTAAAAGGTATCTTCTGCAAATGGCTTCTGCTTATTAATTTGAGTTTAATTAAGCCATCAAAGAAAACTTGAAACTATATCAAATCTGTGGGAAAAGGGGGCATTTCATACTTGGGCTAATAAATGGTGCTATTTTTTAAAAATTATTTTTAACATTCATTTATTTCAATTTTGAGTTAAAATTCTTTCATTCCCTACATGTGAAGTCATACAAAACATTTCTATATTAGCCACGTTGCAAAAAAAAAAAAATACCAAGAAAAGTGAAAAAAAGTGAAAAACACTTCAGTGTACATTCAGTTTTTCAGTTCTTTCTGAAGATAGCCTTTTCGATCATGGCGTCTTTGGGACTGCATTGATCAGAGCAGCTGAGTTTTTTAGAGCTGATCTTGTTACAATGTTGCTGTTCCTCAGCTGATGGGTGTTCCCTCAGTTTCCAGTTACTTGTCATCACAAAAAATGCTGATATGAATATTTTTGTACCTATAGATGCTTTTCCTTCTCTGATCTTTTTGGGATATAGACCTAATAGTGGTATTGCTGAGTCAAAAGATATGCAGTTTTATAACTCTTGGGAATAGTTCCAATTTTTCTCCAGAATGGTTGAACCAGTTTACACCTCCATTTACAGGATGTTAGTGTCCCTATTTTTCTTCATCCTCTACAGCATGTCGTATTCCTTTTTTGTCATGTTAGCCAATCTGATAGGTGTGAAGTAGTACCTCAGAGTTGTTTTAATTTGCATTTCTTTAATCAGTAAGATTTAGAGCATTTTTTTATATGATGGTGACTTTGGTTTCTTCTTCTGGAAACTGCCTGTTTATATCCTTTGACCATTTATCATTTGGGGAACAACTTTTATTTTTATAAATTTGGCTTAGTTTCTTATAAACTTGATAAATGAGATTTTTACCAGGGAAACTTGATATAAAATTTCCCCGTTTCCTGCTTTCCTTTAGCTGTGGCCACATTGATTTTATTTGTGATGCTAATTTAAATAAAAAAGAACTAAAGAATGAGCACTGGATTCAGAGTAAGAAAATCTGAGTTGTATAATAATTATAATTGATATTTATATGATGCATATGGTTTATAGAGTACTTTTTATACATTATTGAGTATGGTCCTTAGAATTGCCCTGAGAGGTAATTAGCATAGGTATAATTCCCATTTTACAGGTGAGCAAGATGAGGTTCAGGGAGGCTAAATAACTTTCTTGAGGTAATATAGCTAATAAGTGGCAGAACTAGCCTTTGAACTCAGAATCTTTTGATCTGTATTTGTTCTTGCCAAATAGTATATTTCCCTTATGTGAATTCTGGTTGCAGCTCAGCCACTTGTTAGCTCTGTGGCCTTTGTTATGTCATGAAACTTCTTATTGAGCCTTAGATCTGTTGGTAAGATAGCAGTGATATGAATGCTGGCACCACCCGGTTTAAGCTGTGATGAAAGTCTTTTGTAAATCATAATAGGCTATAGCATTGTGAGCTGTTATTACTGTTTAAGGCTGTTGTAAAATTTTCTTCTTTGATCATTACCATGGTATGGAGGAAAGAACTTGGAACTGTCATTCAGAAAGTCTGAGTTCAATTCCCACATCTGCCACTGACTAGCTGAATGGCCCTAGCCAAGTTACTTCTTCTTGAATGCAGAACTTCAGTGTTGTAAGGACCTTCCTTCAGGGTCTAGCTAGTCCAGCTCATCATACTTTAATGAGAATTTTTTTCAGCATATGATCATCTAACTTTTACTTGAAGATGTCTAATGAGGGGGGAATTTACCCCCTCCCAAGGAGGAACATTCCACTTTTGGACAACTTTTGTTGTTAGAAGGGTTTTTTTTAAACTGGGCTAAGTAAAACTTCCAATCATTGCTCTAAGTTCTACTATTTGGAATATGAGAAATGGATGGCTGAGAGAATAGTACAGCCATTAACAGAAATAGGGAAAATCAGGAGGAGGAGAAGCTGTTTTTATAGCTTGATCTTACACATATTGCCTTGTCCAGGGAGCAAAAGAAAATGTAGTCAGGAGTGTAGGAAAGAGATAAAATAGAATGGAATGAAAAGTATTTATGTGATTTAGACATGAAGACCATAAGCAAATTAGGAGAGCAAAGAATATTTTACTTGTCAGATCTATGGAGAAGGGAAGACTTTGTGACCAAACAAGAGATAGAGAACATTATGAAATGCAAAATGGATAATTTTGATTGCATTAAATTTAAAAAGTTTTTGCACAAACAAAACCAATGCACCCAAGATTAGAAGGAAAGAAGAAAGATGGGAAACAATTTTTGCAGTAAGCATTTCTGATAAAGGCTTCATTTCTCAGATATATAGAGAACTCAGTCAAATTTATAAGAATACATGCCATTTCTCAGTTGACCAATGGTCAAAGGATATGAGCAGTTTTCAGATGAAGAAATTAAAGCTAACTATAATCATCAAAAAAATGCTGTCGATTGGAAAAATGCATATAAAAACAACTCTGAGGTACCCTGTCACACTTATCAGATTGGCTATTATAACAGAAAAGGAAAATGATAAATGTTGGAGAAGATGTGCGGAAATTGGAACATTGATACATTGTTGGTGGAATTGTGAACTGATCCAACCATTCTGGAGAGCAATTTGAGAATATGCCCAAAGGGCAATCAAGCTGTGCATACCCTTTGATTCAGCAATACCACTACTAGGTCAGTATCCCAAGGACATCATAAAAAAAGGAAAAAAGACTTCTGTGTACAAAAATATTTATAGCAGCTCTTTTTGGGAGCAAAGAATTGGAAATTAGGGGAATGCCCATTAACTGGGGAATGAGTGAACCAGTTGTGGTATATAAAACCTAGACTTACATGAACTGATGCTGAGTGGAGTGGAACCAGGAGATCATTGTACATGGAAACGGCAACATTGTGGGGTAATCAACTTTGAAAGACTTAGCTTTTCTCGGCAATGCAAAAGAGTGATGATGGAAAATGCCATCCACAGCCAGGGAAAGAACTGTGGAGTCTGAATGCAGATGGAAGCAGACTGTTCGCTCTCCTTTTCTTTTGTTGTTTTGTTTCTTCTTCCTTGTGGTTCCTTCCATTAGTTCTGACTCTTCTTTACATCGTGACTGAAGTGAAAATGTTTAATATGAATGTATAAGTAGAGCCTTTATCAGATTGCCCACCATCTTGGAGAGGGAGGAGAAAAGAGTGAGGGAGAAATTCAAAACTCAAAATCTTACGGAAGTAAATGTGAAAAACTAAAATAAATAAATTATTAAAAAAGAAAAAGACCCCTAAACAGGATAGCTGAGAAAGCTGCAACTTGAAGAAAAAAGTAAACTACATGATAAAGGGGAATGCTGTTAAAAAAAAGATTATTTCAACAGACAAAAAAGCATTTATTAAGCCTTTGCTGTGTACCAAGCACTGGGCCAAGTGACAGGTTCAGATAGAAAAGTAAGGTAGTTTCTGCTCTCGTTGGGAAGACGTAAAGGAGAGTTTAGTTCATGGCAGATGGAAAGGCCAGATGATATTTAGGATCTGGAAGGGAAAATGTCAGGGCAGATAGCAAGGTCCTGAGAGACTAGGGAAGCAGTGGTAGGGCAGATTGTCACCAACCAAGAGAACAGTGGATCCAAGGGTCAGAAAGGAATGAAGTTCTGGGACACTTGCATCAGGTGGGGATAGGGAATCAACATCCAACTGAGAGTGGGGTGTTCAGTTTCTGGTTGGAACCTAGTAATGAGGCAACTCCATAGCTCCCTGCCATACATAGGTCAAGTGTTGTTATTCCTGGTGGTCAGGCAGGGGAAGGAAATGTCAAGGCAAGAGATACAGATTTTGGAGTCACTCATATGAGTAGAAAAAAATTTCTAAGGAATATACAAAAATGACATAAGAGGTCTAAGAAATGAACCTTGCAAAATAAATTTAAGGTGTAGGAAAATGAGCTGAAGATATTCAGTGATAAGAGTAGCTGTTTCTGTTTTAGTAAAAAAAATTCTAGAAGATTCATAAATAATCTGGACATTTTAATCTCAACAATAGGTTAGAGTGTACTTGGTTAGTGATCATGCCATTAAGGTGTTTTTGGACCTTTTAAAGCTGAGAAACAAAGCATCATTAACATGCTTGATAAATTCAAAATACATTCCCTGCAACAAAGCTCACATTACTTTGAGACATCTCATAACATTCTGGTGTACTGGAGAAGGGAGATATGTAGCATCCTTTCTTCAGAGATGGTAAGACTAAGGCATGGAGAAGATTCAGGATTTCTCAAAGCCAGACTTAGTTGTAGGCTTTTTTATTCCTAGGCTTTTGCTTGCCCTACCGGTTTTTTTTTTTGTCATTCTGTAATTTAATATAAATGTGTTTACACAGCATTTATAACCTAATACTTAAATTTGTCCAGCTCTCACTACCATTGCCCCACTCAGTTTTTCCCTCTTATAAATGAGGTTTGTAAGCGCTAAAAGTCTATAATTCCTTGACTCTATGGGAAATGTCATTAGCAAGGTAAAATTCTCCAACTTGTGGGTCTGTTCTGCCATGCAAAAATACCACTATTAAATTGGTGATTTGCTAAAGGAGGCTATCTTTTCTTTTTCTTTAGGGAAATAAGTCATACAGTGCCAGACATATCCATTCATGGCAACTTGTCCTCAGTTCACTGTTCATTGGACTTATGTAAATATAAGCTGATCCGCGGTTTATTGGAAAACAACCTTGGAGAGCCCGTCGAGGAATTTATGCGTCCTTATGACTTACAGGACCCCCGAATTCATGTGAGTGAAACCCTGTGTTCTCCCCAAATTATACCTGGTTTGTTTCCCTCACAGTTCCCCAAGAACAGAGGGAGTGAGAAACACGTTGCTTTGTTTGCTTTCTTCAGAAGGTTTTTGAAATGCCCTTGTTATAAACTAACTAGCATTTTTCCTTTATAGACTGTGCTGAGTGGTGAAGTCTACACTTGCATGTGTTTCCTTATTGACATGGTGAATGTCAGTCTAGAACTTAAAGACAAAAAAGGAAAAGAAGGGGCTGGATCTTTGGCCAGGTATGACTCAAATGGCCATTTGCCACTGATTTGTTTTCATGTAGAGTTTCACATGGCCCATGTTTGTTTAGCTTAAGGGGTGGGGAAGGTGCTACTGATAAGACCAAGGCTCCAAGTTGGACCTCAGTGGTCTGTGATTTCACTGGTAGAGCTCTTCTGGTGCATAAATTTGCCGTTTCATATCTGAAAACAGTACATAGGGATCGAGAGGATTAGGAGCCTGGAGGCGACTCATCCCTTTTCCAGGGAAAGCCGTCCTCAATGGGTGTTCTATTAATGTTGTCAGTAGTGTTATTTTGGTACACATTTGTACACATTTTTTGGTTTGTTTTTCTTAATAAGTCATGGTGACCCTTTAGAAAAGATACTGGCATGCCCAGAATTGCAGATGGAGGACCAGAATCTGAGAAGGAAGCAGAGGGAGAAATTCCCTGCTCCTGTGTAGTCAATCCCAGGCCCTGGTGAGAGGCCCTCTCTCTGTGATCCTGAGATAACAAGGAGCAAGTGGAATGTCACATGTGGTAGATGACCTTCTTAGATATTTTTATGCATCATTTGGTACAGTTACTAACCCAGGTTGACTTAAGGGGTATTGCAGATGGAGAGGCAACATGGAGTTAATGTGGGGATTAACTTGGTGTCAGACCTCAGCTCCAACATTGGAGTTGCACACAGGGTGACTAGAGGCAAGCCACTTAAATTCTCTGTGTTTTCTCTTCGGCAATATGGAGATAATGTGCTCTCTTCCTCACAAGGTTGTGATGAGGAAAGCCCTTCTGTAAATCTTAAAGCATTATAGGTATGTGACAGCCTCTGAGTCTTTGTTATCTTGGCTTTTCAGGATTGTGGCAGGTAACTTGGATACATTGGGAATAGAATGAATTTGTGGTTGTAAATTTTCATCATTATATATCCCTATGGAGAAAGACATGTTCTTTGGCAAACAGGAAACCAGGGCCTGGAGGTGGGGTTTCTGCTCAGGCTCAGATTGAACTGGGTACCCTCTGACATCGTTTCCAATTTGGAGTCTGTGAGAAAATAAGTCATTTATTTGAGGTTACCAAACTATCAGTGGTAGAAGCAAACCTGAGGCTCTTGGGGCATAGATCTGATTATCCTTAGGAGTTTTGTGGTTTTGTCACAGTTAACTTTTTGTGTGTAGGAACTAGAAAAATGGTGCTTAACAAGCTGATTTGATTTACATGTGACCCCTTAGGTTTGACTTTAAGAAATGCAAGCTGCTTTTTGAAAGTTTTTCCAACCAAACCAAATCCATAAACTTGGTTTCTCACTCCATGATGGCTTTTGACACCCGCTATGCTGGGCAGAAGACGAGTCCTGGCGTGCCCAACGTGTTCAACTGCATCTTTCAGCCCTCAAAGAACAGCACAACCCAAGGGTCGATTCAGATTGAATTGCATTTCAGGTAATGGGAGTTAACCTTCTGGTCTCTGGTTTCCTTCTGTGACCACGGGGGAATGAATCAAAGTTCTCTGATGCTGTCTCCTGACTGTTGTCCTGTGGCATTGGGGAATCACTACATGGACAGTTGGTTTACTGACAGGAAGCTGAATGATAGGAGGAGAAAGGGTCAGGATAGGAATCCAAGGCCTCTGACTCCTATACCTGCTTTCCATTGCATCAAGTTGCTGTTCACACTCAACATGATTAAAATTTGACTTATTATAATAGTCACAGCTAGCATTTATGGAGTCCTTTAAAGTTTGGAAAACTCTGTACCAGTATTCTCGTTAGATCCTTCTAGAAACGCTTGGAGGTAGGTGCTCTTGTTATTCCCATTCTGTAGGTGAGGAAGCTGACGCAGGCAGAGGTTACATGACTTGCTAAGGGTCAGATGATGTCATATGTGAACTCAGGTCTTCCTGACTCCCAGGCCTAACCTGCTACTCACTCAGCCAACTTGCAGTCTTTTTCTCCCTAAGTTTTCTTCTCTTCCTGACTTCTCTATTTCATTTTGTGGCAGCTCTATTTACTTGGTCTCCTGTGCAGGAAACCCTTGGTTCATCTTAGACTTTTCCTTCCAGTTCACATCTCCTAGCTAATCAGTTCCCAAGGCCTAATAATCTAGAGCTCATTGTGTAATTCAGAACTATCAGTACTCATACCTGCAGTTGGAATTATGTGCCAGTAGATGTCTCTCTTGAGTTTTGCTTTTTTTCTTTTGCTTAATGGAGTTTTAGAAATTCAGAATTGAGCCACAGTCATAAACCTACCTACTATTTTTAAAACCATGTCTACACATGTCAGATCACTTAAAACAAGTTATCCAGATTCAGGAAGAAAAACAATGGCATATACAAATAATTGAAATAAAATTAGTTTTGTAATAAAATTCCTCAGTTTTTCACATTTAAATGCAACCTTAAGCTTCTTTCCCATCATTTTCCTCATCTTCTCCTGTGAGAGTACTGTACTGTCAGTATGTTTTATGTATAAGCACAGGCCTGGAGACTGAAAGAATTTAGGTGTGATTGAGAAGAAATCAGGCTACAAGTATGTATTCATTTTTTGGGAAAAGTTATGATGTGACATGCCAGTAATAGTGTTCACACTCCTGAGGCCCATTGCCAGCAGATATATTATAGCTATGAAATTTTTAAATAGAAGAAAAGCCAGAGAAAATGTGAAAAGATGAAAAAAATGTTCCTACAAGATGATTCATCCAGTGGTCAATCGACAAATATATACATTAAGTTCTTACTGCGTGCAGAGGCCTGTGCTAGACTTTGGAGGAGAAATAGTGTCTATTCAGTTGGCACGGGCTCCCTGAGAGGATGAGGTGGCAGTGATAGTGATCAGTTGTTTTTATGTGAAGTTGCTCTAGCCATGTAGTAGATGAATTCCTTTGCATGCAGGTACCTTGAAGCCCGGGGCTGTAGCCACTCTATGTCCTGGATAAATGGATGAATGAGTGAGAAACTATCTATGTATTTATTTTTTATATATAATTTATTTATTCTCAGTTTTCAATATTCACTTCCACAAGATTTTGAATTCCAAATTTTCTCCCCATCTCTCCTGTCCTCTCACCCTACGACAGCATGCACCCCAACCACCCAAACTTTATTAAGCACTCACTGTTGGTCAGGCATTATCAAGCATGGTAACAAGTATGGTGCTTGGTATGCATAGTAGGTGCTTAATTTATAAATGCAAATAAGGCTCTTGAGCACTTTTTAATAGACTTTTAAGGTTCAGTAAAGTTATCACCCCACCTCCACCCCACCCCCAAATTCTAGTCATTTAATTGATGAAATCAGATAAGCTGGTTTTGATGTGCGGTAGATATTTGTTTGAAGAGCAAGATTGGGCTAGGACCGGAGTAGGGAAACCTGCAACCTCGAGGCCACATGTGACTTCTAGGTCCTCAAGTGTGGCCCTTTGACTGAATCCAAACAGTTTGTTCTGTGAAGTTGGAATTCTGTCAAAGTGCCACACTTGAGGACCTAGGAGGCCACATGTGGCCTCGAGGCTGCTGGTTCCCCACCTCTGGGCTAGGAGGTAGTTTGAGCATGTTGTTTCCAAATTAGAACACAGCTACTTTGGGGCTTTCTCTTTACAGTTATCTGATCTAATTCTTTGACAGTCATTTATCTGATCAGCCATATTTCTTTTTATGTGGAGATAGGGAGCCTTTCAGGCATTATTTTTCTGGACTGATAATTATCTCCTTTTGGCTCATAAATTGTTGGAACTGAATGATTAAGTCTTACCGTGGCTTTTGCTGAAAAAATACCCCTGGTGGTGAGGGGGTTAAATGCCATCCTGATTGTAACTTCAGAGTGCAGAAGCTTCTCACAGAAGAATTATCCCTCTGTTGAGATTTCCTAGCTGTGATGTGTGTGTCAGATATAAATTGGTTCACAGTATTTAAATGCTTGGAATATTTTCCAGCAAAGGGTATCAGACACACTTTGACATTCTAGATCATCAAATTAAGTGCCTAGCCCTCTCAATTTGCATTCAAAATGGGGTGGAAAAAGTTCACTAAGGGTAGCATTTTTTCTCTCTGACAAAAGGGAAAATGTTTGTGATAAATGCTGGGTCTGTGTGAAGGGAGACATTCATTGTTCTGTCCTTTTTTGAAAACAGCAAGCCAGATTTCCCCAGAGAGGCTGGGGAAACCAATTATGGCCACCTCCTCAAGTCAGATTCTTTTGAATTAATAGTAATAGCAGTGGGTGGAGACTGAGCATTACCTTCTGTAAAAGCAGCTTGCAGAGGGTAGTGTTTCACTCAAAGGAAACTCCTGTTCTTAGAGGGTGGGGCCAAGGTTACCTGGAATGTCCCTGTAAGGATTTCCTAAGCATATGCTTACTTCTTTCCCTTTCTGCTCCAACACAACACACCCACACCCACGCACATGCACACACACACACATGCACACGCACACACACACACACACACACACACACACATCTTTCATCATATGTTGATCTGAGGCCAATACTTGGATCTCCTTAGGTATCCAACATAGATCTGAAATTGAGGGGGTAAGGTTGTGATACATCCATTCCTCTTTTCTCATCCCCACCCCTTCCCTCATGCCTCAGCCTTCTCTGATTTTATCCTGTTGCTTGTACCTTCTTATTTAGGTCAAGAGCTCTAAACCCTGAAGAAACATAGGTTTCATTCCACTTTAGATCTTAGCTAGTCATGCCTTCCATTTTAACATATAGTCAATAAAGGAAAATATTTTAGTCACTAAGGAGACCAAGTACTTTGTTAACAACCCTTGACTAGCCTATTGCATTACTGCACTTTTAGCTAGAGGCTGAATCTATTGTTACAGTTCTCGTGCTCTCTCTGTACTGATACTTGACATTCTTGTTTTAGGAAACATTGGGATACCAGATACCAAAACTAGTGAGGAAAAACATCAAATGGAAATGATATCTTTTTTGTTTCTTTTTAGCCTTTATTTCTCTTCCTCTTCCTCTAGGTCCACCAAGGATTCTTCATGTTTTACGGTTGTTCTCAACAACCTCCGAGTGTTCCTCATATTTGACTGGCTACTGCTGGTCCATGATTTTCTCCACACTCCCAGTGATATAAAGAAACCAGAGAGTGTCCCACCTTCACGCCAGCGTAACTATAACAGCGAAACAACGGTGTTCCCCAAAACAGTGAAAAGTGGGGTAGTTACCAAGCGGTCTTCCCTCCCTGTGTCTACAGAGAGGCATCTGGAAGTCAAGGTCAATGTGACAGGTGAGCAAATGTGGCAGGCCTCCATATTGAGCTGAATCAGATGCACTCTTTATTGATTCTTAATGTGATCTTTAGGACCTCAAAGCATTTGTTACAGAATATTTTCTCTGCAATATTTTCTCAGTCAGAGTAACTTATGGTACTTGGTTATGTGCACCCTTGGATATATATGCAGTCTTTCTAGAAACTGACCTTGCTTATATGGCCTTTGATTTCAGCTGAGCCTGGAGCTAAAAAGTGAATGTTAATGCTTAGCTGCCAAAGGATGCGACCCTCATTCTCATGTGATCACTTGATGTGTAGCTCCAGCTTAGGCACCAGAGACAAAATACTCCATGTTAATTGGCTCTAGTTTACTCATTCTAAAGCTTCATTCAGATGTACTCAGCTCTAAGTAAATCGGTGTGCAAAAATCTAGATTTACAAAGCAGACAAATCTGGTGGAGATAGTTTGCTTTACAAAGGTTTTTTTCATTTACAAAAGGTTTTAATTTAGCTATTTTTCAGATAGCAGGCTTCTCTTGTGTGTTTAAACTATGTGTCCTTTTAGAGATGCAGTCATTGTATAAAGCTCAGTTACACTTGTTATTCACAGATGAGCTGAAAACTCTTCCCCACATCTCTTCATTTGAGAAATGTAAACTTGAGTACCTGACTGCGTAGGCAGTATGGTACTTATGGGTAAACTGGAGTATCTTTGTATGTTTTCTGTGCCTTCTTTAATGGACACTTCCACCCCACCCTCCCCTGCCCACCCCCATCTTGTGTGTTTCTAAAATACCTGAAGTCTCCCAAGATATCTAGTTTTAATCGTTTTTGTGAAGGAAATACTGTTTTCAGCTGTGATCAATCTACAGGGTACTCTTATGGGGTCAGCTGCTACTGGTTACAGTCAAAGGGTTGGTTTATGATTAAGATGAAATATAATGCCTATCTCCTGGAGAGCACATCTTCATAGTTAATGGCTTCTCTTCCTGGTGGAAGGTGTTTTAGTTTCTGTTAGAAAGATTGGCTCCCTTTCTGACTGAACAGGGTAGTTCTTCAGCCTCTAGGTTTTGGATTTTAACTGGTGCTATCTTTTTCAGGCACTGAATTTGTGGTTGTTGAAGATATGTCCTGCTTTGATACCAATGCCATAATATTAAAAGGAACCACAGTGCTCACCTACAAGCCCAGATTTGTGGATCGCCCTTTTTCTGGAAGCCTATTTGGTATCGAGGTGAGAAGGCATGATGTCCCCTGAGTGATACATGCTCAGCTCAGTACTGGAGTATTTGATGGGAAATGTTTCCATTTAAAACAATTAGATTCAGTTCAATATAGTAAACATTTATTAAGGGCTTACTATGTGCCGGGCATTGTACTAAATGCTAGGGATACAAATAAGAAGAAAGGAAGATAGTCCCTGCCCTTAAGGAACTTATAATCTAATGAGCAAACACATCAGACACATAAAAGGCAACTGAAAAGTGGGCATGGGGGTGGAGAAGGCCTAGAGGATACCTAGCATGGAGGTATGATGTTCCATGAAGTCAAAACCAAGCAGAGATGCTGATGAAAAGTGGCAAATTCTGCAAGTTTGGAGTCTTCTCTAAAGGAAGACTTTGGGGAGACAGAAGGGAGAGGCAAGGGAGGAAGAAGATAAGGTGCTACCAGTTATCAGTGAAAAGAATTCACTGGGATCAGTTTCTCCTGGGGGAGCAGGGAAGTTGTTGGAAAGTGGGGTGTTACATGGAATGCCTAGTGCTCATGTGCTGCCTGAGCATCAGGAGCATTCTGCTAGAGGAGTCCAAGCCAAGGACTCCTAGGAATATTTGCATTTTGAAAGAGGAGCTTATAGAAGAATATCCTGGACCTAAAGGAAAGACTTTCTAAAAGTGGCATTTTTGTCTCTGGAGGAACAGGCAAATAGGGGAGATATTCAGTTGTATCATTTCTGGGCCATTGATCTTCTTTAGGATTTCTTTCCTTACAATATCAGAGAATTTGGCTAGAGCTAGGTAAACCAATGGATAGAGTGCTAGGCTTGGAGTCAGGTAAACTTGAATTCAAGTCCAGCCTCGGACACATAGTAGCTGTGTGACCTTGAGCAAGTCACTTCACCTCTGATTGCTTCAGCTTTCTCATCTCTAAAATGGGGATGATAACAGCACCTACCTCAGAGGGTTGTTGTGAAGATCAAGCGGCATAATAATTGCCAAGCACTTGGCACAGGCTTGGCTCGCGGTCAGTGCTGTCTGGGTGTTAGCTGCTGTTGTTATTTTTCATATCATCAACCCCTTGGGTATTTGGTGAAGTCAGTAGACTCTTCCTCAGAACAACATTTTTAAATATAATCAATTATAAAGGATTACCAAGGAAACTAATTCTAGGTTAATAAAGATGTACCTTTTTCCCTTCAAGTTCATGAATCCCAAGTTAAAACCCCCTGGCTTAGAGTTTAGCCATTGGCTAAGCTCTTTTCTTTCCCTTCCTTTCTAGGCTATCTTCTTTCCTATGGTGGGGCAGCTAGGTGGTGCAGTGGATAGAGCACCAGTGCAGGAGTCAGGAGGACCTGAGTTCAAAACTCACCTCAGACACCTGACACTCACTAGCTGTGTGACCTTGGGCAAGTCAATTAACCCCAATTGCCTCATCCTGGGTCATCTCCAGTCATCCTGATGAATATCTGGTCACTGGGTTCAGATGGCTCTGGAGGAGAAGTGAGGCTGGTGACCTCCACAGCCCTCCCTCACTCAAAACAAAGTCAAGTGCAAGTCATGTCACCATTTCTCTGATGGCATGGTCTTCTTCGGCAACAAAGGACGAACACTCACACACTCTTTCCTATGGTATTACTTAGCAGTTATTCAGTAATAAGACCAGCCATTTACTTACTCCATAAGGTTTGAAAAGTATTTTTCATACACTCTCATTTGAACCTCCTAACAGCCTTATGAGGTAGATTGTGCAGATACCAACCCCATTTTTCAGTTGAAAAAAAGGAGGCCTAGAGATACTAATGAATTTGGAAATGATCATGTTACTAGTAAGTGTCAGAGGTGTGCTATGAACCTAGGGCTCTCCCTCAAGTCTCCTGCTCTTTCTATAGCACTAGCTAAGGAAATAAGATACAGTCTATTCCACTGTTAGCAATATGTGGTGGTTTTTTTGGGGGGGGGAGACTGTGCTGCCGGATACAAATGAACTAAATCTTTGGGGAGGTTTTATTTCTTATTCTCATCCCTCCCTCTCTTCTTGGCCTAACTCCCTCCTACCCCCCAAAGGTCCAGTCCTAGTTTGAGAGTGGGAACTAGGGATTTGCATACTGGTATGGTCTTATGTGAGTTGATAATGAAATTGCATAAATTCATCTGCTTTCCAAGCCACCACAATGCCAGCTTTGAATGAGGTATCTTGGTGATTGATGAATGAACTGTCAGGTACAATTGGGCTTTGTGTAGCAGCAGCTCTTGGAGAAAAAAAGAAAAGGAAGTTTTGCTGTCCTAAAGTCTTAGGAACACTGCCTGGTAGAATATTTGAGATTCCTTTCAATCCTGGAAGCCCCTTTCAGCTTGATTCTTTGGACAGCACACTTGAATCTGAATTCTGAGATCCCCTTGGCCCGTCATTCAGGGAAAATTTACAAAGAGAATATAATGAGCTGCTTTTGAATCTAACAAAAGACCCTTGCTAACACATTTCTCAGCAGTGCTGGAGAATGCTGAGAGGAGTGCAAAGGGGAGGCTGAAGTGAGTGAGCGCTCTTCTTTTCCCTCTCTCATCTGTTGGAAAGATAAAGATGTTGGTTTAGTTTTACATCACAAAAGACTCTAGGAAAATATACAACCCCAACCTGTCACCAGAGGCAGCTCTCCTGTAACCTCAGACAGTAATGCTTGCCACCCTCCATTTTCATTCCTAGGTGTTTTCATGCCGCCTGGGGAACGAGCAGGACACAGCTCTCTCCATTGTTGATCCAGTACAAATTCAAGTTGAGCTGGTGGGAAATTCTTCTTATCAAAACAGTTCTGGGTTGATGGATGCCTTCAACAGTGAAGATTTCCCCCCTATCCTGGAGGTAATGCTGGAAAAGATGGTAGATGTTGAATACTCTCTGTTTTGTTAAATCCAGCCGACAGTTCTTTACTGAGCACTTTCTGTGTACAGCCAGGACTCTGCTGGATGCTGCAGGTTGTCCAAAAGAAGGATAAGATGTGGGACTGTGATGTAGTAAACACCAAATGATGTTGACTGAATTCAATCCTTTGAAGTCTTGTTGAGGACATCAAATGTAGGATCATGAACAACTTAGCGAATGGTAATAGGCAATAGAAACACAAGTATCCTATTATTTGGAACAGACAAACCAGTGCACTAAGAGTTTTGAGGAAGAGAGAGATCACTATGGGCTAGATAAGAGTGTTGGGTTTCATGAAAGAGTTAGGATGTGTGGTGAGCCTGGAATGATAGCTAGGATTTGACTAGGCAGGAAGGAGGAGGAGAGGGCATTCCCGCTCCAAAGAACCTTCTATTCAAAGCTGCGGAGGCAGGAATGGCATTGCGTATGTGGAGACTGATAAAGAGACCAGCCTGATGGTAGCAGATTGCTGGTTGGGGAATAAAGAGAGAAAGTGGAACAAATTAATTAAGGGTCTTGAATGTCATGTCTGATAGGCAGGAAGGAACCACTCTTAAGTGTTTTGTCTCTCTAGACTTTAACAAATAGTTGCCCATATAGTGTTTGAGTGCATGCCAGAATAACTGGGGAGGGAAAAGGAGTAGTTCATTTGTTTGAGCCATAGGTGTTGGGAAAAAGAAAGGAGATTTGTATTGCTAGGTACATCCATTTGTTTCTTCATCTGAGAGGATCCCAGAGAGGGAAAGTAAGCCACATCTAAGCGTCTTAGCAGTTGTCACTGAGTCACAATTTTAAAAACAGTCTGTTTTTGGCAGTTGCATTGCCATCACAGATTTTATCTGTGCAGAGTCTCTGGGAAAAATAGATGTTAGTGTATTTTGGGTCTGAGGTTGGTTTCATGTGCAGCGTATTGGAGCTTGCTTTTTAGGTGAGTTATTTTAGTAAAAATCACTTTCCTGAGTCAGATGAGTGCTATTAATCGTTGGTGATGGCTGTGTCTCTCTTGAGTGAGAAGGGCGGTCCAGGAAGATGAGGCAGCTCCTCTCTTCATGCTGTTCTTTTTCCTGATTATTTTTTTCAAAAAGATTCTTTTTTTAGGTTCAGCCTCATTACTGTCTGAATACTAAGTTACTGAAATTTCCTCTTTGGAAATGCTCATTAGTATTTTCCAGTTGCCGTGGTACATGCCACATCAGTATCTGTCTAGGCTCTTGAAGTCCTGGGCAGTGGAAGATAAGTTTAGGTTGTTCTCACCCAACTGATAAGGCCTGAATGTGGTTGGAACAGCACTAGTCTGTGGTAGGTGAAGAGATACTCAACAAGAAGGGGTGCTCCATTAGGTGATGAATGTTTTTGACCACAGTAACTTATCGTGATTCTCCATCCACTAAGATTTAATGGGATTATGATCTGTGTTGGTAGAGACAGAACCCACACTGAAGAAATCATGGGTGCCAGTTGTATTGAAGGACAGTTGTGTAACCCTTGAATTTCGGATCTAGGACTTCCTACCTACAAACAGTGCCTGATTCTAAGGTCTTTGCACCCTGCCACGCATGGAGTGACAAATGTCATCTATTGCTTTCGATGTGTTAACTTTTAGTGTTGTGGAAAGATTTCATAAAAGCAGTTGTATGTGTGAGAGAGGAAGAAATAAAGCTAAATATATCCTTTAGAAAAGTAACCTTGGTTTCTTTTGCTAGATTCATTTACAAAGCCTGGATATCAGACTCTCCTACAATGATGTTCAACTGTTTCTGGCCATCGCAAAGTCCATACCAGAGCAGACTAGTGTTGCAGTGCCAGACTCAGTGGTAGCGGAGGCAGCCTCTGCCAGCAGTCACTTTCCAGGGCACGTCCGGAGCAGTGAGACCTCAACGATCCCTGAAACCAGGGACAGTCCCAGGCGCACTCTAGACCCTCTCCTAGGTATGTGTTTAACTAGGAGCTGGGCATTCTTACCCCTGTCTACTTTGTCATTTGGTAATCTTGAGTATTCCTTTTGCACAAGTATAGGGAACTTTCATTGGAAATTTTATCAACTGTTCTGTTATTTTTATGAATGTCTCCAGGCCATAAGAGCGGGTCCTGTATTTTCTTCCAAAGAATGTGTATATATATTATTATTATGTATATGTGTGTGTGTGTGATATACAGTATATATGTATGTGTATTACATAAGTCAAAAATGAGAAATTCAGAATTTCTCACTGAGATGTCTCATTTCTGTTCAACAAAAATAAACCCCTCAAACTGAGGATTTATTACATATATATAATTATATGTTATAATATATATTATTAAATGTAACCTTTTCTTCTCTTGCCATGCTTTCTTAAGGAGATTTAAAATTTTATATATAAATATGTAATATTTGCACACATATATATGTGTGTGTATGTGTAAATGAAACAAAATTTTAAATCTGTGTATGTGTATGCATAGTATATACATATATATAAATATATGTCACAAAATTTTGAATCTCCATTTTAATATAAAGACATCACAGTAAGGAAAAAAAGGTTATTATAACATAAACCTACAGTTTGGGGGAGTTATTTTTTTTTATTAATAGTAATGAGGCATCTCAGTGAGAAATTTCTGAATTTCTCTTTTTTTGATTGATTGGTCTGAGAAAAGTTGCATTTCTGATATCTCTAATTTTGCAGAGTTACAGTTGGCCCGACTGCAAGAACTGGGGTTTAGTGTGGAGGATTGTCGCCGGGCTCTTTTGGTGTGTCAAGGTAACTTAAGTCAGGATTTTTAGTTTCATTGCTCCCTCCTAAAACCCTATGAACTTCATTTGAAATCACAGTGTTCTGAAAATCTGTAGAAATGATAAACTCTGCCTAGTATATATCTTGTTTGGCGACCACAGTCCCTGGTGTGTTTCAGTGTTTCCCTTTCTTTGCTTTCTTCCCACCTTCCTTTCTTCAGTTCAGTTAAATTCAGCTAACATTTCTTGTATTTACTATATGCATAGAACTCTCTTTGATGCTGAGAAAAATACAGAGATAAATAGGTGATTCTTCCCCTCTGGTGTTTATAATCCTGTAGGAGGAATAAACATGTACGGAAATAAGTACATCTCTTCCGCCCCCAGATAGATGGGGGAAGAGAAGCAGAAAGACCCCCTGCCCCCTCAGGGAAGAGAGTGAACAAATCAGCCTTCCTCTGTCACCAGACTTCGCCCCATCTTTTTGGTACAAAGATAGACATCTTTTCAGAGACCGTTACAGAGTCTAAGCTTTTCTGTAAGGTCCTAGAAACTCCTTTTGGCATTCTCTTAGTCTGTTACTGTTGCTCCTCTGACAATTAGTTGAGTTGATTTTTTTTTTTTGAAGGACAACTGAAGAAGGCAGCCACTTGGTTGTTTAAAAATGCTGAGCCCCTAAAGTCCATCTCAGCAGTGTCTGACCGGAAAGAGAGCCAGGGGACTCTGCCAGCTCAGTTGGTATCAGGAGTGGAGATTAAAGCTGAGAGCGTTTGCATCTGTTTTATTGATGACTGCATGGATTGCGATGTTCCCCTTGCTGAGCTCACCTTTTCCCGTGAGTATGGATCAGATTGATCCCAAATATTCCTAGTGATCTTGGAATCTTTTGGGCCTATTTTTTTTTATGTTGCTCATGTTTATTTTACTAGGTAGCAGATTGGTTGAAATATAAATAATCAATTTAGCATTTTGTGTGTGTGTTTTTCCAGGAGGAAATTTGGGTTTTCTTATGCTGTATAGCCTTCCACTGTACACTGGTAACAGTCAGTTTCATTGAATGAAATTTCTCTTGTTTTAACAGGTCTGCTTTGTAAATAATGGCCTGATTCTTCAACTTCTTATGTGTCTTTTATGAGTGTAGCATTTATTCTCTGGTTTTTTTTAATATTTATTATTCTATTTTTTCTCAATTACATGTGAACAAAACTTTGATTTTCCAATTCTCTCTCTACTTTCCCCTTGAGAGGCAAACAATTTGATATAAATTATACGTGTTGAGTCATGTAAAACATTTCCATTTAAGCCATGTTGCAAAAGAAAACTCAAGCCAAAAAAAAGAAAAAGTTTAAAAAGTATACTTTGATCTGCATTCAGATTCCATCAGTTCTTTCTCTGGAGGTGGACAGCATCTTTCATTATAAGTCCTTTGGAAATGTCTTGGATCATTATCTTGATCAGAATAGCTAAGTTATGTTTCACAGTTAATCATCAGACAATATTGCTCTTATTGTTTACAGTGACCTCCTGGTTCTGCTCCCTTCACTTTGTATCAGTTCATATAAATCATCCCAGGCTTTTCTGAAACCATCTTACTTATTATTTCTTACAGCATGATAGTACTCCATCACAACCGTATACCTCAACTTGTTCAGCCATGCCCCACTTGATTAGCATCCCCTCAGTTTCCAGTTCTTTGCCACCCCAAAAAATCTGCTATAAATACTTTTGTGCAGATAGGTCCTTTTCTCTTTTATTTGCTCCTTTTTGGGATATATAGACCTAGTACTGGAATTGCTAGATCAAAGGGCATACACAGTTTTGTAGCCCTTTGGGCTTAGTTCCAGATTGTTCTCCAGAATATTTGGATCAGTGCACAACTCCACCAACAGTGTGTCAGTAGTATTGACCTGCTCCAGAAGACAAGTTCAGAAAATAATCCCATGAACCAGATCATTCTGCAAATAAACTGCCAGTTGTAAATTGCTCCTCCGAGACCCAGCAGTTGCAGTAGTTTTTTTTTTTAATAGTTGAAACAAAAGGAGGGTATGTCTTTCAATCATTTACCTTCAGTTCATCCTTTGACCTTTCTTGAAGCATGTTATACATTTAAATCCCTGTTAGGGAAATTCAGAGATGAATAAAAGATTTACCCTATACTCCTAATGTATTTGTATCACAGTAGAAAAAGTGAATTCTGTACACTAACTGCTGTAAGAAATAGAACAGACCAAATGAATGAGAAGCACTAAGCTCTTCCTGGTGAATTTTGCTCCACCACAAGCAGAAATTGAAGTCTTACTGCCTTGTTTAATCTTAATTTTGCATCATTTTGAGCCGGGACCCAGTAGTAGTTTAAGAATGTTGCTAAAAAAGATTCTTTGGGTGATACTTTTTGACTGAGCTGAAACTGCATCCTTAAGCTAGTGATTTACAACCAATGATGCTGGGTTTTGGTAGGGAGACCACTGAGTCCTGCTTGTTGCCCAAGAACCATCTTTGTCCACAACTGCTGGCTCTTTGTGCCTCTCAGAGAGGCCACGGGGTCTGGAACAAGACCCATGACTGCTGTGACTATCTCCAAGAGAGTCTATTATCCTCCCAAGAATGGACTTTTGGGTTTTTTCTGCAGTAGGCTTGTGAATCCAAACTGAACATTACCAGGCCAGCGCATTTTTCTCTTTTTTGCCTTTTCTCCAGGTTCCATAAGGAATAAAGTCAGTATTCATGGTCTTAACAAGTGTTTTTTAAAGCACCAGTGGGTGAGGCACTGTCCTAGATCTGGATGAACTTACTTCTTTAGGTTGTAAGCTGGGGCTTAACACAATAAATGTTTTCTTTACTATTCCGTTGGCATCTGTTTTATTTGCTCTAGCTTGGTAGTTCAGTGACTATGGCCTCCAATGGGTTGTCCTTAGTTTTTACTGCAGATAGTTGTTGCCTTTTTCCTTCCTGTTTCAGCTTGGCCTTTTTGGGATGTTTTTTAGGGGTGTGGGAAAGTATGTAATATAGTTTATATACATATATATGCATATATATATGTATATATATGCATACACACACACATATATGTATCTCCATATATACACATACTTAGTGTATAAGCTATATATATGTATACATATGTGTGTATATACACATATATATGTACATAAAACCGTACCATAGTGTATAAGATAGAAATGATAGAGAAAACGATTCATTCTGTGAGATAAGATTACTTTGTGGAAGATTATGAAGCTGCATTATGGTGACCTGTTTTCCAATCTAGGTTCACATACTCACTAGCTGTGTGACCTTGGGCAAGTGACAATTTGTCTGCTTCAGTTTCCTAATCTGTAAAATGGAATAAAAATAGCAGCTTCTACCCAGGGTTGTAGGGATAAAATGAGATCGTATGTAAAGGGGCTTTGCAAAGCTGAAAAGGCTATATAAATGCTGGCTATAAGCTGCTGTCATGAGACTCTTGTCTTACAGTTTCAGTTATTCTTTCTTATTTCTAGTAATCTATCCAATCATTACTAATCCTGGTTAAGTAAAAACGGTCCTCTTCTCTCTGTCTTCATATTTAACATGAAGATTAAGTGACCTTTTAACATGAGTATAAACAATAAATCATGAAAAACTGATAAGAAATCACTTCTCTAAGGTTATTCAAGGCACCAGTTGCTTTGGATCGTGTTATGGAAATGGTTGTTTGAGTACAGCCTCCTTTTTGAAGCTGAGCCTCTGTTGTGCCCTCAGCCCTGAGATTTAAGGCATATGATTAGAGTGAGACCTTTGGGGTATCTCCGTGTGGGAGGGGGTGAGGAATTGAGAGGTAACTCATGCTCCTTATCTTTACTTAGGTTTGATGATCCCTGTGTGGCTGAAAAACACATTTTCCTTGCCTTCCCTATCCTTGGGCCATGTTTATTTCTGCTTATAGGAATATATTCAGGGTTTTCTGTGGGACATACACACGTTGAAATTGCTTCTTTTGGGAATAGAACTTCATGACGTTTAGTCAGATATTGGTTGTATTTTTCCTTGAAACTCGATTGTTAGCAGCGTTTCTTTTTTGATGTTTCTTTTATCATAGGTTTGAATTTTCTGCAGCATGTGAGAACCAGCCCTGAGGGTTATGCCCATTTTACCCTCTCAGGAGATTATTACAACCGTGCACTGTCAGGTAAGCGAGAACTCTAGGATTTGGAGAATATATATACAGTAGGGTCAGTTGTACCCAGCATACATTTCGTTTTGGATGAAGGCAAAAGGGAAAAAAAGCAAAGAGCTGTAGAAATGTATAGGATAAAAATGATCAATCTTTAGAAATATATCTGATAGGTTATAGTTGAAAAAAACTTGAATGATTTTTTTTTTAATTTAACTATTTTTGATTATAAAGTTTGGCTCATCCTGGAACATGAAACTGTACTAGTTGATCTTTCTATATGTTTTTTTCTCTGTAGTTATGGCTCTGTTAGTTATTAGCTAGCTCAGCCTTCATTAGTAATTTTAAAAAATAATAAATTTTTATGTTTTTCTTTTTGCATTATCTACATTTCCCAGCATATACCTTCTTTGTTCTCTAGAGAACCACCTCTCATCACAAAGAATTTAAAAAGAGGAAAAAATTCAACATAACTAAGCAACTTATTGAAAAGTCTGACTATTGTATTCCATACCCATAGTCCCCCACCTTTGAACAGTTATTCAGTCAGTAAACATTTGCTAAGTGCTTCCTATAAACAGGAGATGGAGCCTTCTCATATCTTGTCTTTGGAGTAAAGCTTGACCACAATAATTTTACAGTATTCACTGTCCCACATAACAGTTGTGATTCTACTTACTACATTTGACACCAGTTCAAATCAGTCTTCCCATACTTCTCTGTGTTCTTTACTGAGAATTCTTATTCTTTCATTATTTTTTATTTGCACAGTAACAGTATAATACATCTAAGTACTACAACTTGTTGAGCTTTTTTTTCAGTTTATGGGCACTTAATTTGATACAGGGCTCTTGTTTTTGTTATTAACCTCCTTGAAATATATGCCTAACCATGAGATCTCTGGAACAAAGAATATGGGTGTTGTAGTCATTTTTATGTAATTGCATATTGCTTTCTAGAATGATTAAACCAATTTGCAGCCCCACTATCAATTTATTAGTATGCCTTTATTTCAATAGCTCTTCTACCAGTGACCTAGATTTTAATCTGTTATCATCTTTGTCAATTTATTGGATGTGAGGTGAAACCTGAATTGTTTCAATGTGCATTTATTTTACTATTGATGATTTGAAACATTTTTCCATATGGTTGCTAATAATTTGCAGTTCTTCTTTTGAGAACTTTTTCTTCCGATCCTTTGATCATTTCTGTCTTCGGGAGTGGCTTTTGGTTTTATGTGTTCATGCTAAGTGAATAATAGCTCTTAAAAAACAAATATTTTGCTTATTTTCCTATTAAAAATGGCAGAATACCTAATATACAGAACCATTGAGACCATATATATATATATTCTATCCTCTCCACTTGAATAATTAGTAATTTGAGTTGATCAGAACCTGATACACACATACACACACACACACACACATCAGAACTTGAAATGCTACTGTGCTATACTTAGTATACATAAACACTTGTTAATTCAGAGAAATGTCTCCTGAATGGATGAGGGCTAAAGTGGTTTGATGGAAGGGAAAAACATCTATTTGAGCTGACACACAGTAGACTTCTTTCTGTTATCAGGCAGGTATTTCCAAGGTATTAAACTCTCTTTTGGAGGGTTTGAAAGGTCATTTTTGTAAGCTACCAGAAGTCCCTAAAGGTAGGGGTTGATTACATTAGATTGCATTATGTTGGCTGAGTCCTAAGACTTTCAAAAGGAACTTGCGTTTATAATGATTATTTTGGAATTTTAGAATTGGTTACACTTTCCCTCCTTGTATTTTCTTATCTTCTGTATTCAGACCTGGCTGGCATATGCTAATAATTTTTTTGAGAATCATTTACCTTTTTAGAGGTACACTGATCCTCTTAAATTGAAGCTGCTACTTTTGGGTTGAATAGAACTGGATTCAGGCCTTATTCATATTGCTCCCTTCCATTCAATCTCTGTTCAACCAAACTGGATTTTCTCCTGAAAGTGATTTTCCATATCCTGCCTTGTTGCATTTTCACAAGCCATCTCTCATGTCTAGAATCTCTTCTGTCTGTGTCTGTCACTGTCAGAATCCTTGTCTTCCTTTTAGACTTAGCTCTTCTGCTCCTGCTTTCATCAAGCCTTTTTTGCTACCTCCTCCAAATTACTAGTTCTCTCCGTACCCTCATATTGCTTTGTTTTACTTTATCTGCACATTGGTTGTATTTCTCCAAGAGAGTCTTAATATAGCAAGCTTCTTTGTTTCTTCCTATACTTTGCACATAGCATATAGCACCTTGTGCATAACAGACTTTCAAAATGTCTGTTGGATTGTGTTCTGCTAGAGAACATAGTTTTTTTCCCCACATTTGTAAATTGCTTATTTTTTAATCTGTATTAAAGAAAAATTTTCTTAGAGTGATATAAATACTTCCAGATATATCCATTTTACACACCCAGAGAGCAGCTGATTTATATAAAACTTTTTTAGTCCAACAGCCCTTCCACAGTAGCTCTATGACTTTATTTATCTGACTCGAATCTGGGGTGCTTTCTTTCATTTGCAGTAGATCAGTAATGGTTCTGTGTAGCAGATACACACAGTAGACATTTTTGCCATCTGGCAAATGTCCTATGATGAGAGATGGTACATTGAAATAAACTGGAAGTATAAAGCCATCAGCTGTGGTTTACTAAAGCCTTGCTAGACAGGCATTAGGACTCATGAGCAGCTTTCCTCCATATTACTTGGTATCTGTTGAACATATGTCATGTTTCCTGGGTTCTTTTAGGCTGGGAGCCATTTATTGAGCCATGGCCATGCTCTGTATCCTGGCAACAGCAGGCAGCCAGCCGCCTCCATCCTCCACGACTGAAGTTGGAAGCAAAGGCCAGACCTCGTTTGGATATCAATATCACCTCTGTACTGATAGGTAAGAATCTGGAATGTTGACATGGTTCTGTAAATCCCTTTCATTTTTGTCTCAAAGACCAGTAAAGTGAATCAGATCTCAATATTAGTCCAGCTCATCCAGAATAAGCTCTCTGTTTAAAGAAATTAGCTAATGCCTAATGTTGCCATTCTTTGTTTTGTTTTGTTTTCCTCATAGCTGACTGATACAGAGTGGGGTCAGGTTTTTTTTTCTTTGTAATTAAATTTTATCCTTTTCAGTCAGTAAAAATCCACCTTCCATGCCTCTATCCCACCATCTTCCCCCTACTAAGAGTAAAAGGGTGAGGCAACGCCCATTCATTGAATAGGTCTGTTTAAGAAGTAGCCAGGGCAAGGGCCCAAGGTCTCCCAGTGCATCCTGGGTCATTTCCAGTCATCTTGATGAATATCTGGTCACTGGATTCAGATGGCTCTGGAGGAGAAGTGAGGCTGGTGACCTGCACAGCCCTCCCTCACTCAAAGCAAAGTCAAGTGCAAGTCTTGTCATCATTTCCCTAATGGCATGGTCTTTGGCAATGAAGGACCAACACAACAAGAGTGAAAGAAAAGCCCTTTTTATAAGCATAAGTCAAGCAAAACAAAATTTCTTCATTGACTGTGCCTGAAAAAAAATCAGTCTGTCTCTCTTTGTCTCTCTATATACTCTCAGTCTTTCCCCTCTCTATCAAGAAGTGAATAACATATTTTATCTTTAGTCCTCTGGAATCATAGTTGGTCATGACTCTGATCAGAGTTCGTAAATCTTTCAAAGTTTTTTGTCTTTTCGATATTGTGTCATTGTATAAATTGTTCTCCTGGTTCTATTTCGTACATTCTATATCAGTTCATACAAATCTTCCCATGTTTCTTGAAACCATTCCTTTTGTCATTTCTTTATCATAATAGTATTTTGTTATATTCATATACCCTAACTTGTTCAGCCATTCCCTACTTGATGGGCACTATCTCAGATTTCTATTCATTGTCACTCCTAAAGTGCTATAAATATTTTTATACATCCTTAGAGTTTATTTTGCTTAAGCCTAATCCTTTCCTTAATGTACCCTCCCTGTAAGTGTCCTCACTTTCTTCTCATCTTTCCCCTTTCCCTCCTATTTCTGTACCCAATTCTCTGTATGTGTGTGTTTATATATTCTTTCTTTCTTTGTCTAGTTCAGATGATAGTGAAATTCAAATGTTAGCTGCTTCACCCTTCCTTTTTATTTGTATAGATTTCTGCTTTTGCACCCTGATTATGTGAGATAATTTCCCCTGATCTTTCTTCCTGTCTGTGTATTACTCTTTTCATTCCTCTTTCAAGATCATCATGAAGACATAACAGAACCATTCCCAGACCTTCTGCCTTAGACCTCCTCTGTGACCTCTGGTGATGATAAATAAGAAAGGTCTCATGCAAACAACTATGTTCAGAGAAGCTGTATATAGTATAACTAGGAAGTAATTAACACAGGAAAGGCAGTCATATTAAGGGTGCTTGCAAAGGACTTCTTGTCAAAGGTGATATTTTAACTGAAACTTGAAGGAAACTAGTGAAGCCAGGGTAAAGGTGAGGAGAGTGTTCCATGCTTGGGGGATAGCCAGAGAAAATGTCCAGTTGGGAGATGGAGTGTTGGATGCAAGGAGGCCAATGTCACTTGATGACAGAGTTTGTGGAAGGATGTAAGTTGCAGGAATACTGAAAAGATAGGGGAGATTGTGAAGAGTTTTTTATGCTGCAGAATTTTATATATGATCCTTGGAATGATGAGAAGCCATTAGAGTTTATCAAGTAGGGGTGTGTGTGTGTGTGTGTGTGTGTGTGTGTGTGTGTGTGTGTGTGTGTGTGTGTGTGTGTGATATATAGTCAGACCTGCACTTCAGGAAGATCATTTTGATGGGCTAAGATGGACTAGAGTAGGAAGAGACTTGTGACGGGAAGACCCAGTTGCAGACTGTTGCACTAGGCCAGATGTGAAGTGATGAGGTCCTGGACCAGGGAAATGGCAGTGTCAGAAGAGAGAGGGAGTTATATATATAGGAGAGACATTGCAAAGGTAAAACCAATGGGTGTTGACAACAGATTAAATGTGGGAAGAAGTGAAAGATAATGAGGAGGTAAGGGTGACACCTTGTTTGTGAACCTGGGGATTTGGAGGATGGTGATGGTGTTGTCCATTCATCTTCAGCCATGTCTGACTCAGTGACCTCATTGGAGGTTTTCTTGGTGATGTTGACCTGAAAACTTAGTTAGAGAAAAGGCAACAGGCTAAATGCATACATTTTATGATTTAATTAATTAAGCAATTCCCCATAAAGAAAACGGTTACATAGCGCTATGGAGCCAGGATCAGAACTGGCTGCCTTAGTACAGAAATTGACTGTCTTAAGTACATTTTGCCATGAGAAAGGAGTTCTCACATTGTAAACACATTATAATTGGGTTTTGTGATCCCAGGCTATGGGCATCTTCCTTCCATAGAATGCCTTTGTGATTCAAGGTAAGGAAAAGTCCCATCACCCAGATTGCAGACATCCTGTCCTCAACAGGCCTTTGAAATTGTTTATTCACAACCCAAGGTGTAGACATCCTCTAAACAAAGGAGACTATTAGGTCCAGACTCTTCTTAATTCAAACTTTGGCCCTTATTAAAGTCTAAAATTTATATTAAATATTAACAGTGAAGATGCTGGAATGGTTTGCCATTTCCTTCTCCAACTAATTTTACAGATGAGAAAACTGAGGCAAACAGGGTGAAGTGACTTGCCCAGGCTCACACAGCTAGTAAGTGTCTTAGGCTAGATTTGAACTCAGATCTTCCTAACTCAAGGTCTGATGTTCTATCCACTCTGCTACCTACCTGCCCAGTTATTAATTGTATTCATATTAATCACCACTAATAGAGATGTTAGAAAGAGAGGAGAGTTTGGGAACAAAGGTAATTCAGTTTTGGACATGTGAAATTTAAGATATCTAAGGAACATCTAGTTTGAAATTTTCATCAGGCAGATGGAGATATGACTGGAGATCAGAGCTAGATAAGGAGATTTAAGAGTGATCTTCATAGAGATCATTGTTGGATCCATGGGAGCTGATGAGATTACCAAGTGAAGTAGTAGAGGAAGAGGAGAAGGATGTCCAGGATAGAGAAAAGGTTTGGAGGAGCCACTGTTATGAATTGGACAGTAAATTAATTAGGGTTATGTAGGATTATCTAGCAGCAGTAAGGGCCTAGCTCAGGTTGTATAACATAAATTTGTAGTGGAACCAGCCAGCAGTTTCCTGGTTTCCTCCACCTTCATTCAGGAGAGAGAGAGAGAGAGAGAGAGAGAGAGAGAGAGAGAGAGAGAGAGAGAGAGAGAGAGAGAGAGAGTATGTGATGCATATATACGCATACATGCACACATACGTGTATGCATGTGTAATGCATATATGCACGTGTGACACGTGCATGTATGCGCTCATGTGTATACACATGCACACATGTAAATACATATACACACGTGTGTACACACATGTGTATACATATTATGTGTGTATATATAAGTACATGCATATATATGTGTGTATGTATATGTATCACATTTGATGATAGGATAAAGGTAGAAGGGTCTAAGAGTTTAGTGTAGTTGAACTGATTGATTCAAGTGGTCAAAATGGGGAATGGAGAATTTAGTGCAGAAGTGATTGCTTGGGAAAGAACTGAAGGTCCAACGATTAGAGGTCCCAGTATGGATGAAGAGCAGGATTTGGGGTTACAGGGCAGTACAAAAGGTGAAATGGTAATTGATTGTGACCAGATCAGGGAATTTCAGAGTACGTGAACATGGAAGTGATACGTTTGTGGATGATGGCAAGATCAAATATATGACTGTTTCTATGTATGGCTGAGGGGTGGTGGAGGAGTTGCTCATGTATAATGTGTAAGTTAGGAACTCTGAGGTTAAGATATATGAGGCAATATAAATATGTCTGTTGAAGTCTCATAGTATGAGAGTAGTAGTTAGGGAAGAGATAAAGATTGTAGATCAGTCACTAGACTCATCAAAGAAAGAAGGGGAGAGCCCCTGACAGCAGACAGTAACTGCCAGATGTGGCTTTCCTTCCAGATCCTAAACATCATCTGGCCTTTCTGTCTGCCATGAACTGAACTCTCCTTTATGTCTTCCCAGTGAGGGCAGAAACTATCCTACTCTTCTGTCTGTATCCATCACTTAGCCCAGCGCTTGGTACACAGCAAGGGCTTAATAAATGCTTTTCCCCCCTTATTGTAAGAAAGATTTTTTAAAAAACATTTATTATATACAGCTTTATTTATTTATTATTTATTTATTATTATTATTGATTTATTATATACAGCTTTTTTTCTTCAAGTTGTAGCTTTCTAAGCTGTCCTACTTCTGTGGTCTTTTTCTAAGTCATCATTTTCAGGGTTTGTTTTGTTTTTTAACAAATAATTCTCAATTTTTTCCACTTATATGTAAAGATAGTTTTTAACATTCATTTTTCATATGATTTTGAGTTCCAAATTTTCTCCCTCTTTCTTTCAGAGACTGAGGACCAAGGAGCAATGAAATATTCCTAGGAGTTTTCATTTGGGGTTTCTTTTAGGAGGTGACCTGTGGATTCTTCCTGTTTCCACTTTTCCCTCCTGTTCTAAGAGACCTGGGCAGTTTTCTTTTAAGATTTCTTGAACTAGGCCCTATTTTTGTTCAGGACTTTTAGGCAGTCCAATGAACCTTAACTTTTTCCTCCTGAATCTGTTTTCTAGGTCAGTTGTTTTGACCTTGCATTTTTTTCTTCTTTTTCTAATCTTTTTACTTTGTTTTAATATATCCTATTGTCTTCTGGAATCATTAGTTTTTATTTGGTTCATTATAATTTTCAGCTTGTTTGTTGTTTGGGCAAGATTTTATATCTCTTGGGTGAAACTGTTGATTCCTCTTCCATAGTTCTCATATAACTTCCATTTTATTTCCTCTAACACTCCCATTTCATTAATTAAAAACATTTTTAAAAACTCTTTAAAAGCGAGCAAACCCAAGTCTTGCTTCATCTCTTCCAAGAATTCAAGTTGTGCTTTTCTTTGAGGCTTTGCCTGTAGATATTTTAGGATCATTCTCTGTCTGGATTTATGTCTTGAGTGTTCTGTCACCATAATAGCTTTTTATGGTTGGATTCATGTTTTATTTGCCTTCAGCCTCACTTTGGACTTGATGTGAGGACTGGGTTCTGTGCATTTCTGAAGGGAAGGTCTGAGCTGAGCCTTCTGTTGCTTTCTTGGGGGCATTGAGTGTTGTGTTATTCCAGGTTCTCAGGGACAGCTCAGGCCAGGGACCTGCAAACTTCCATTGCTCCCAAAGTGGTCTGATCCAAGGCAGATTCTGAGCCATTCTGAGATCTGTAAGTTTCTGATCTGGTTTGGATCTGAGCAATAGTGACTGCTGGTGGACTCAACCCTTATCCACCAATGGGGAAGCATTCCTGGTTCAAAGGACAGAAAAAGACTTCCCTTAGGCCTGATATCCTGGCTCTGGGCTTTATTCAGGGCTAGAAGCTGGAACTGAGACCCTTCTCTGCTCTGGGGTCAGAGTCATACTGCTCCTATTTGCTTCAGAACTTCCTTTCTTGGTATGTAGGCTGAAACCTCTGACTCCTCCTTAGCCTGGAATGCTACCCTTGAGCGCTGGAACTGGAACCAGGCACTGGGTAGTGAGCACAGTTGTTGCTGCTCCCTACATGAGTTTGCTTTGCTCTGGTCTGTATCTGGGAGGTCCTCTTGCCCTGACACCCTAAAGCGCTTCAAGTGAACTCTCTTGGCCAGACCCTGTTCTCTGTGACCACAGAGGTCTCAGTGTGTCTCTTTATGCCAACTTGGGCTGGAAAAATGACACAGTGACTTTTTCTTGAATTTCCCAATAAGGATTCAGTCATTTTCTAGATCTCTTTGGAAGAATGTTATTTTTTTTTTTTGGATGATGGGAATGAATGGTTCTAATTTCTTCTACTCTGCCACCTTGACGCTATTTCCTCTTTGGCTCTTTACAAGCAGTATTCTCTGTTTTTTCCCCCAAATGTCACAGGAGTGAATTTGGATTTATTTCATGTAGACTACCTATTCAGCACTTTGTCTATGATATTTGTTTGGCCTTGTTCTCTGTGTAGCAAGGGAAGCTGCCTGTGTTATTCCCTCTTATATGTTGTTTTGTCCTAAACCTTAAAGTTACCTTGGTTCTGGGACCTCTGACTCAGAGGTGTGTGTTTGTCTGCTTCTTGGCCAATTTAGAGACTTTTAGTTCTAGATTAAGATGATGGAAAATTAGAAGCACACACATCCTCTGTTCCTAGCTTCATGGTTATGATGTTGGTTATCTTTACTCTCTGTATTGAAAGCAGGACTCAGGTATAAGTCTTTAGTCTTTGCCTAGCCAGCCTTGAATATTGGCTATGTTTTAGAGGCATATGTTATTTTGCAAGTTTGTAAAATCTTTAGAAGTTGTAGTGATGGGTTAAGTATGGGATTAAGCAGTGCCACACCCCACACTCTATCAAGAATAAAGAGAATATATGTGGGTATAAAATTAGACTAGAGGTCTGTTGATACAGATGATTGAAGATATTACTTTAGAGGAGTAAATGCTGTAGATTTTTCTTTATTAAGGAATAATTTTCCCAGAACAATGGTTGGATTTTCAAACCACCTGACAGTAACTGACACTGACAAGTCTTAATGATATCCTCATGATCCCTTAGTACGTGTTTTTCTTTCTTTGAGCTACTAAAATGTCACTGAACCACAATATACTTTTTAAATTAACAGACAGTAAACTGTAATGGAAAATGGTATTGCATTTTAAAACTGATTTTTCAGTCAGAAGTAAAGACTGCAGTCTTCAATAAGTCTAGTGATCTTTAACCTACTAATAGTTATTTACTATAAAATAGCATGGTTGCCCACATAATCCATGTTGATATATATCATTGCACAAAGACAGTATTGGTGCTTTGAAGAATTTTATAATTGTTAAAGTCTTTAAAAGTCAGAGCAAGCTAGCTATAAAGTGGAAGAAGTGATGGACTTGGTGTCAGAAAAATCTGAGTTCAAATGTTACTTTGACTTAGATACTTTCTAGCTATGTGATTCAGGGTAATTCATTTAACTGTTTCAGTTTCCTCATATATAAAATGGGAATAATAATAGCACCTGTCTTTCTGGGTTCTTATGAGGCTCCAGCACAATAATTGTAAAGGGCTATGGAAATCTTCAAGTGCTACATAAGTGCTGCAGTTATTATTGATTTAATTTGTCTTTATATTATTTGTGTGTGTGTATATGCGTGTGTATCCTTTCCCTTTCTCCTAATATATTAGCCACCCCTTGTGAGAAGCATAAAAAATACTGAGCATGAAAAAGCAGTTTGGAATAACCAGCCAACACCAGCTCTGTCTGACAATACGCGGGATGTTTCGTAGCCCTAGTCCCCTGCCTTTGCAGAGGAGGGAGATGCCTTTTAAAAAAAATCTTTTCCCGTGAGCCAGACTCATTCATTACCACTGTCTGCTGTTCAATTTGTTTTTGTTCTTTCCGTTAGCATTGTTGCATTCACTGTGTACAGTTTTCCTAGTTCATCACTTTGTATCTGTTCATATGTCTTCCCATGCTTCTCTGAATTCTTCATATTCATTGTTTCTCTTAGTTGATCAATGTTCTGTCAGTTTGTGCACCATGATTTGTGTGGCCGTTCCCTCATCAGTGGCATCTACTTCGTCTCCAGGTGTTTGATGCTACAAAAATTGTAGCTATAAATATTTTGATAGATATGTTTATCTATTAGTAAGTGCTAAACTGATCTCAGATTTATATATTTCTCAAGTGGTATCGTAATCTCTAAGCCTTTATTTCTATGGCTGAAACGGGTAGTTTTGAGGAGGGAGGAAAAACGAGTGTTCTCATTTTGACTTTTCTAGGAAGATATTGTCTCTTAGTAGTTATTGAGTGTTCTTCGTCCAAATCTGGCTTTGGGTTAATCCAGTAGCAGTAATGTTGCTCTGCTCTGAGACAGAATGGTAAAACAATGTTCATGATGGGCTCTTTGGTCATTTAGCTGACTTCATTTTACATTGTAGTATTTTGTTCCTGATTTTAATTTTTAACTTTCATATCCTCACTTGTTCCTATTTTTATCTTGGGGATTCTTTCTAGATCAGTATGTAAGTACCAAAGAATCATGGATGGCGGATTATTGTAAACAGGACAAAGAAATGGACATAGCCAAATCAGAAAGTTGGATGGGCTCTTCTGTGGATCCTCCATGCTTCGGACAAAGTAAGATGTTTATTATGTATACGAATGTCTTAAGTCATACTTGACTTAGTAGTCCATTGTTTCACTGAGGAATTCCAAGCAGTATTATCAGCCTTCATGCAGTAAACTACAGGAAATATTACATATCCTCTGTAGTTAATCTCTGCAACTGACAGCTCTCTAGCACAAAATTATCTACCTCTTCCTGAGATAGATAAAAACATCTGCAGATCTTCAACACATTCTGATACATGTGATGTTATAAATTGATACTTCTAAAATTTTAGCACAGTCAACCTCTAGAACATTGTTTCATTCTTTGAAATATTGCTTTTCCTGTGGAGTGAATCCATGACTAGTTTCAACCTCCATTGAAAACCCTGTTTAATTTTTCTAGATATATAGAACAACGGCTTGGATATAAGTCCTAAAAAGTGGGAGGGCATTGGCATATCAAGGGTGAAATAAATAAACAGCCTCAGTGTATTCACAAAGAATCTAAGAATAGTATATGTAGCCCTCTGAATGTAGAGTAATCTCATTTTATTCTTTGATAACTATATTTTCTTTCCTCATTGCCTCACTTTGAGCTTTGTTTTTCTAAGAGCTGAAGAATAATGATGAACAGCAGTTTCATAACTAATTGTTATCCAAATTCAGTTCTGTCCCAGCCCTTTAAGTCTAATTTCTTTCGGGAAGTCTCTGTGATTACATTTCTTGGCTGGACTTCATATAGCCCATGAATACTTCAGAAATAATCCATCTGGTCTGCAAACATGTCATAGGCAGATGGGCTTTCTTAAGTGCCTGAAGTGTTTGAACTGGCTCATCTCTCCTTAGGGTGTGCAAGTGGCCTCTTTCTGTCTTCCTTGTACTTCTAGAAGGGAGAGACAAAGAAATGTCAGCTGTGATTGTTCTCGGTGTTCCCAATTCGCTGCTTCTGAGAATCACAAGGTCATAGTTTCAGGAGTCAGGGCCTTTTGAAACGTTGTCAGCTTCAATTCTCTGTCTTTTCCTCTACACTTCTCAATTTATGTGTTGAGAAAATGTAACAGTCTATTCAGAAGACTTCAGACAACCACTAGAATTTGTAGTACAGGCAAGGGAGCAGTTTTCTAAACACACTCGCTTGTTGGAAGAGTCTTTTTCCCAAGTCGGTAGTAAATACAGACATAAGGCTGTTGGATCTTCACAGTTCTGAAGAGGCAACAATTCATTTTCTTTTTAATAGTTAACAAAAGAGGACATATGTTTGTTATGTGGCATTGATAAAGTATTGTGTAGAGTTATTTAGTTCGAGGTCATATTTTCTCAGATTTATAGACATATAGCCCATCTTTTTCTTTATGAAAAGATCTATAAAAGCACGTAAAAATGTCTGTTCTTTCTTTCTTTTGTCATTCTTCCCTGTCTTCTAAATAAATAGAAATCTTTATGAAAAGATTTATAAAAGCATATAAAAATGTCTACAACTTTTTTTTCATTCTGCTCTACCCCCTAAATGAATAGAAATCTTTTTGTAAGTGTACTAAAATTCTTAATATTAGACTGATCAGAATCTACAGGACTACAATAAGAAGTCATGTTTCTAATAAACTGGAAGAAACATACATAGACAAGACTGGATTAGAAATTGGAGCTCGTGGAATTCAGATTCTGACATGAAATCTGATTGGTGGACATGCTAATTTCTCAGATGTCATTGAGTAGTGCACAGGAAAATTTTGGTATGAACTTTGGGCATGATCATTGACTTTATTTCCTAAGGTTGTAGATTCTAAAGGATGAATCATCGGGCTTTTCAGAGTTGATGGATTTTGAAGCCAATGAAAATATGAATAAAGATCTCTTAATTTGGATTTTTTAAAATGCATATTTAAAATTATTTTTAAACTTAGGATTTTCAAAGCCATCAAAGTGAGGCAACTCATTAGTAGAGACTGTTTGACTATAAGAAATATATTGGCTTTTTTCATTCTCTTTTGGAGACATTGTCTTCCTTTGCTGAATTTAAATGAAGCTATCTTTACTACCATCTTTTAAAACAGATTTTTAAAGTAACTTTTCTGTGCTGTCTAAGTATATGCATACATTCAAATTCAGAGCCTTTAAAAGGCTTCAGTTTGAGTATGTTAATTTTTCTTTCCCTGATTCTAAGGGAGAGTCTGCTAGTTAACATGATAGAACTTCCACACCAATGGGAAGTAACATTTCCTTGGAAAAAAGAAATATCTTGATCCCTTTGTCTAATGCATCATTAGCCACTGCCCAACTGCATGGTACGTGCTCTGTTTGTGTAGTTCTTTATTCACATGTGTGTAAGCGATGAAGGTGAATCTGCTGTTTGCTGTCTCTTTCCTTATCTGCTAACTTTGTCTTTCCTGTCTACCAGGCCTACCCCTTGTCTACCTTAGGACTAGGAGTACAGCCAGTCTGACTAACCTAGAGCACCAGATCTATGCTAGAGGTACAGTACAGCTAAGGGAGGGAATGCATGGCTGCTATGGTCTACCAAATGTCTTGCACAATAATCCTCTCTGACTTGGAGCTGATTTTCTATCCTGCTTGTGACTATTTCATTTTAGCAAGAACAATAAGAACATTTGACTTAACATTAGAATTAAACCACAATTGCTTCTGATGTTATATCTTTTCCATTCCCTTTCCCCTTCTGGTGAAGTACAAAAAACCAAAACTTCTTTTTGCCGGTTTTTGGCAGTTGTGACATTGTACAAAAGGAAATACTATGTTAACTGGTGGCCATGTCTCATGTTGAAAGGCTTGCAAATGATGGGAAAATTCTTCCACAAACCAACATTACAAATCTCTTTGTTTATAAAACACTTGGTAAACATTTATTCTTATGGGAATGCAAAGGAATTTCTGGAATATGAGACATTTTAAAATCCTCATGCTATTACCAAGATAAAAATTTCTTATAGTTTTGAATTAGATACACGTGGTGCTTAAGAAATAGAGGAGAAAAATGTTCCTTCATTTCTGCCCATGACCCTAGGATCCCTTGAGGCAGAAAGAAAAGGAGGAAGTGTTGGTTGGCCAGGTAGAGTATTGGAAGAAAGAATAGAAAAGTGAGGACGTCTGCATCCCAATGTGCCATTTATTCTTTGGTTTCAGTGAGTGCCCTCAGTTGCAGCTGCCCCTGGGGCACAGGGTATTTTGTAAAAGAAGCTGCTCAGAAAGAGTCCACCCAAGTGTGAAAGCAGAGGCGTCAGTGAAATGGTGGGGTTTTTTTTGTTTTTTTTTAATCAATATTGGAGTGTGAGGGAAGATTTTTAAAGAAAGAAATGCTTTGACATTTGTAATAGCATTATGTCTTTTCCAAGGTATTTTCTGGTTTATTTCATTTTATTCTTGCAAAAAACTTTATAGAGGTAGGTAGTTTGGACAGGGATTATTATTGATGAAGAAGCTCATGTTCAGAGAGTTCATATAGTTAGTAGAATGAGAGCTAGAATCCAGCTCTTTTAACTTCTAATCTGGTGTCCTTTTTGCTACAAAATGTCCACAGAGTGGAAACCTTGGGCTTTGTTTATAACAGCCAAATTAATTATTTGAAACAAGTCCAAAGGGGAAGGCATTTCTCAAGTTGTAGCCAAGTGAAGCCAAACTAAGATGTGACTAACTTGAAGCTTTTTTTCTCATTTTCTGAAGAGATTGTGGTCCCTGGAGGCAAATTTTCTAAAGGCATCAAGGGAAACCATTCTCTTTGGTGGCCTTCAAAATTTCTTTCTCCTGTTGCATGGCTAGAATCCAAACTCCATTTATTTTGGGACATAATGTGGGAGCTGTTTGGTCAGCTTGGCTTCTCCCTGGTGTAGGATTTAGGCTGTTGTAGCATGTGCAATCAGTGGTTTTCTCATTGGATAAGTGAGTGTCTGAAGTTTGCTTTGGTATATCTGACAAATATGAGAAATTTTGTGACTTAGGCAGTTTGCCTAGCTGTGCTTTTTAATTTGTAAAACCAAGTACCCTTTTTAAAAAAGTACTTCATTTTAAAAAATGAAGATCTGCCTTCTCTTTTTCCCACTTTCCCTCCCCTCCCAGTAAAGAAAGCAAGAAAAACAAACCCCCTGTTATACATGCATAGTCAAGCAAAAAAACAATCCTTGCATTGACCATGCTTCCTACCCCCCAAAAAAAGTCTCAATTTGTACTCTGAATCTGGCTCTTCTCTGTGAGGAGGTGGGCAGCCTGTTTCATCATGATTCCTCTGAAGTCATTATGGGTCATTGTAATGATCAGAGTTTCTAAGTCTTTTGAAATTGATTGATTTAGTATGGTTTTTACTGCGTAAAATGGTCTGGTTCTGTTCCCTTCACTTTGCGTCAGTTTATAAAAGGCTTGTCAGGTTTTTCCAAAACCATCCCCTTCACCATTTCTTATAGCAGAGTAGTATTTCATCACATTGATATAACTTGTTCAGCCAACCCCCAATTTTTAGATATCCCCTCAATTTCTAATTCTTTGCTACCACAAAAAGAGTTGCTATAAATGCTTTTTGTATGTCTGGGTCCTTTTCCTTCTTTGCTCTCTTTGGGGGATAGACCTAGTAGTGATATTCCTAGAGTAAGGGTATATATAGTTTAATAGCTTTTTGGGCATGGTTCCAAATTGCTCTCCTGAACGGCTGCACCAGTTCACAGCTCCACCAGTAGTGCATTAGTGGGCCTGTTTCCCCACATCCCCTCCAGTATTTGTCATTTTCATTTTTTTTTGCCAACTTAGCCAATCTGATGGGTGTGAGGTGGAACCTCAGAGTTAAAGCCAAATACTCTTAAAAGTAAAGGCTCCTAATATTTTGTTCATTATAACAGTGTTCAAAATCATTTGCCACATGTTCTTTTGAAAATGTAATTTGTAAATGGAATCTTATAGCCTGGCTCACAGTGGGATATGAAAGGACATCTGGATTCTTTTCCTGCTGGGTGCTTTACTATAGTAAATGCTACTTTCTTATTGAAGTCATGGAGTGAGAGGGGCCTTACAGATTTCCACAATATATGCTGTTTGCCCTTCAGATGGCTCTTAAATTTTTCATTCCCTCTCTTGCTCATCAGCAGCATCACAATTACTTCTTAACTTTGTGCTTTATGTCTCATTGACTAGTAATTTAAACACACACACACACACACACACACACACACAAAACACCTCACAAAACTTGGAAAGTAAGGAAAGCAATTAGTGAAAGTAGGTATTTGAAAATTAGAGAAGGTATCTTTGGAAATAGCTGAGATTCTAAAAAATGATCGACTGATTAGTGATGGAGAGATTGTGTAAGAGAGACAGGAGGTTAAGTGTTATCCACTGGAGGTTTTCAGTTTTTAGCATTTTACTGCACGCTGGAACCTGATGAGCTCTAGTGGTTGTCAAAACAGAGGCTTGCTCTAACCTGAAAGTGCTTGTCTAGAACCACTTACTGTATTAACTTCTGAAAATATTTGATGATAAAAAAAGGATAATAAGAAAGTTATTACTTTTCAAATGGCAGTGATCTTTTCTTCCCATTAGGCTTTTATGAAACCACCCCCGTGCCTTACTTAGAAGGCAGTAAAACTCTGCAAGGGCTGTATGTTATTCTTTAGCTTTCATTGCCTGGAAAAATGTGGTCGTACATGGTGAATTTTATTTGGCTTTAGTTCTCCTCCTTGGTCAGAATTTGCTATTCCCTCCTGATGCCATTTTATCCATTGTAACTGTAAATCCACTTGGGGGCGTGTGTGTGTGTGTGTGTGTGTGTGTGTGTGTGTGTGTGTGTGTATTTTTCATTTATTCACTGAGAGGCTGGTAAGTAGGGGGGATTCAACTACATTTATTTTTGCTATTCTCCGTATGATCATCATCATCATCTCTGCAGAGAGGAGTTGGGGCACTCTCCCCTGCTACTAATACTTATTATACCAATCTGGGGAGAAGAGAAAATAATGATAATAGGAATAAGGCAAGCAACAATTCCCATATCTCCCCACAAAGTCATCTGTAACTGCTCTGAAAGATTCAGAACCACCTTTCTACTGGTTAAGTGTCTTTAGTAGGGAGGACAAGTTTCTTACTGGTAAGAGCCATTACCCCCATCTTCTTTTTCTAACCCTATGGCCTCATTCTGAACTCCCACCACCAATCCTCAATATTCACCATACCCAGGCCAGCACAGCCCTAAGTCATCAGCCACCACAAATGGCTGCCCTCTTCCACTGCCTAATGGAGGGGGAGATGGGAGATAGGGAAGTCTCTATCCTTATAGTTGCACTGGGAAATATGTTCCTGACACCCTAGTTTGGTACTCCGAAGATCTCCTCTTTCTCCTAGAGACATTATAATTTATTTTGTTTAAGGTCTGTAATACTGTTAGTGCTGTAATTCACATGGGGCTTTTAGGGTTGTCCAGGAAATCACATTAACTTTTATAAGATTTTCTATGGGAAAAATAGCTTCTAAATTCCAAACAACTAACTTACAAAGGAACTTTTGTAATACCATTAATTGGTAAATTGGTGACTGACTATGTATATATTGTAATTTATAATTGTCTAATCATTTCTTGTGTATGAATGTGGCACAGGTCACAGGCTCTTTTAGGACAGAAATAATATCTTATATTACTTCCATATTTCCACATCCCCTAAGACAATGCTGTGCCTATAGAAAGTTGTAATCGTGTCCATGACATTGGGCAACTGAAAATATTCCTTTGCAATTGTCTTGTGTCCTGTGAGAAGAAGGAAACAATAACTTGGTGGCAGCAGAGGAAACCTTCTGCTGTGTCCGTTCTGTTTAATTTTCCAGGTTCCCAAGGCATCCGTCTCTTCCTTGGGTATACGTTGGGAATGGGTTGTCACAGAAATGAGGGGGCATCTCTCTCGATTAGCGAAGCCTTTTAAGTAAGTTGTGGCTTTTGAACCAGGTTTTAAGTGGATCATTGTTTACTATAGGCTTTTTCCAATTCATTTTGGTTATTTACACATCTTTTTGGGGTTTATTTTTCTTGCTTCCAAAGTAGTCAGCCCCTGAAGGTTGTTCTTCAGAGGTGTGAGTTATACTAGGCTCAGTAGTATGATTAGGAGAGAGTGAGACAGGAAGCAGTCAATACTGACTCATTCTGTACTCCATATTGGTGTTCGAGGCACATTCTTGCCATGCTGGCTAACGAGTTCATAAGTGTACATGATTTGGAACTGGAAGGGACCGTAGAGATCATTTAATCCAGTACCTTCACTTTACAGGTGAGGAAATTGAGTCATTAAGGTGATTTGGCCAAGGCCACTGGGACAATAAGCAGGGCCAGGATTTGAACTCAGATCCTTTGATTATAAATTTGACAGTCTTTCTTCTGTGCCATATGTCAGCGGAGTTCCCGTTTGTCTTCCTGCCATATGCTGTATAGAGAATAGAAAATCATGGCTTTTCAACCATGTTTTGAATGGATCAGTGTCTGATGCAGTCTTTTTCCAGCTTATTTTTGTTATGTACACATTTTCTTGGGGTTTATTTTTCTTATGTTCCTTTTGTCTTCTCTGCCTTCATTTGGTTTGTGCAGGCTTTACTTTGGGGCACCAACACCATTTAGTTGTGGGGAATTTCTTTGATGTCCTGGAGTATGGGTTTTCTAATAACCTTCCTTGATGGCTTTCTCACCATAGAGATGAAAACCCCCAAACGCCGGCAGCCGTTTGTCCCCTTTGCTCTGAGGAATCACACAGGGTGCACCTTGTGGTTTGCCACGCTAACAACTACCCCAACCAGGTAAGGAGTCCTGACAAGATTTCTCCTGAAGTGATATCTGTCCTCCTTTTAAACTGTGGGTTTTTGTTAGAGTCAGAAAGGTGAGATTGCAAATAGGGAGGTTTGTTTATTTTGGCAACTTGCAGGCTTATCCTCCTTGAGATAGCAAGGCCCTGGTGATGTCAAAGGTACATTTATAGTCCAAGAGACTTGTGCAGCAGCTTCATCCCCTCCCCATCTTTTAAAGTCTAATCAAGAGGCCATCTCTTCGTTAAGCAGTTAACATTTTGCACTATTATTAATGATAATTAATTTTCCTTAATAATAAACATTATTATTAATTGAGGCATAAGAATAATCCTTCACTAACACTCATTAACAATTTAAGCACATTGTTTTGCTCCTCTGTACTAGGTTTTCCATGTAACATTGCATATTATTACTACTTGTGTTGAGGTCTTATCTTCTATTTACATTATTAGACACTAATATTGTATTTCCCTAGTGCTTTCTAACTGTTTGTTGATTGATAGAACAAAATGCAAAATCTGAAATATCCAAATGGTGATTGGGGACCCAGTATTTAGCAGAGTTGGCACATTATTATTGTAAGTGAGGATCAAACAAACCAGACATGAATTAGGGCAAAAGGTAGGGCCCATGTGAATTTTTCCCTTTTTTTTAAAGAAACATGTGGTTGCTTGATCTAATCCCAAACCAATCTTTTTTCATTTTGCCTCCAAGACTCCTCTGAAAACTTTCCTGACAAAGAAAAACAAAATTGATCTCTGAATTTATAATGCACTCCTTAGCCCAGATGGGATTGGGTGGGGTTGGGAAAACTAATGAGATTTCACCTAAGCCAAGAGAGAGACCTTCTGTAATACTTTTCTGTCATTGAAAACTTGGCTCCTTGCAGCATGGAAATGCTGATGTTTTCAGTGTAGGAAGTGAAGTAGATGAATCTATGCAGTCAACTGTTTTGGAAATGAGTTTTCTTTGTGTTTTTCTTGGTTTTCTTAGTTTAAGAACTTAGTTAACTGAAATGTGTTAGTTTCCTTAATAATAATGATAGTGGTAATAATGATTCTTCTAAAAATGATTATTGTGATTTACATCATATCTTAAGGTTTACAGAACTCTTTACATGTATTTCCCTATTTGAATCTCACAGAAATTCTGTAAAGAAATAGCTGTGTGGGTATTGTTCCAGCTTTCCAGAGGAGGACTTGCCCATGATCATATGACCATGAAGTCTCAGAGGCACGATTCAAGCCCAGGTCTTTCCTGTGTCCAATATCAGTGTCCTTTCCACTGCTACCTTTCATTTTCCCATTGGCAGTTGTGCTTGGCACAGCATTTATTGAGTATGTTCTGTGTAAAATGTTAATTTATTCTAATTATACTTGAGATTTACACAGCATGCTTTTCTAGACTTCATTCTCTAGTTAACAGTGGTGACTTTTTAGTGTAATGGACACTGATATCTACTTTAAATTGATGTTAGTAGGAACTATCTCCAAAATTCAAGCTGGTTGTTATTGATCCTTAAGATGACTACTGTTAGATTCTTTGTAGGCAAGCTGTCATAGGGCAAAGATCCTAATTATTCTGTCTGTCTTGGGTGTTGCTGGAACTTTTTTTTTGTGGTGTTCTGAGTATGTGTGCAAGAAATATCTAGTTATATGTAATTTGGTTCCAGGGCAGCTTTATCTCACAGTGGAAGCCCAGGACTGGTCCCAGAGGGAAACAGAACTTTCCTTGACGATGCCCACAATGTCAGTGAGTGGCGGGAAGTCCTTACTGGGGAAGAGATTCCTTTCGAATTTGAAGCAAGAGGAAAACTAAGGCACAGGTAAATAATACACTAATTCCTTCAGTGCTTAAAAAAAGGAGGGAAATAAGAGAAGTTGAATTGTTGTGCTTTGCCTGCTTTTTTCATTTAATGATTTTGTGGGGCTTGTTTGATTTTGTGGGGCTTGACTGTCATGGAGACACATTTATTCCGTTAAATTTCTTTAAGCAGATGAAAACATAGTTTTCTTACTAATTGTTCATAACATAGGGTTATCACAAAATTTAAAAAATATTCAAATGAATTTTGTTATTATTTTATCAAATTCTATAAAGTATTCTTTTGATAATTTTATTGGTATAGCATTAAAAGTATAAATTCACATTGGTAATATTGTTATTTTTATTATTTTGGCACAACCCAGTCAGGAACACTGAATAACACTTTAACTTTTTAAATTGTTCTTTATTTCTTGAAAGAGCACCTCTTAATTGAATCTATGCAAGAATTTTGTGCACTTTGATAGAATGATCTTTAGATAATTAATGTATTTTGTAGTTAGTTAAAATGGAATTTACTTTTGTATTATTGCCTCTTGAATTTTATTATTTTATGTATATGCCTATGTAGACGTATGTGTATATGTCTATATAGATATGTATGTATATATATGTATACATGCACATACACACACACATATACATGCACTGCTTTTGAGGATTTATTTTGTAGCCTGTGACTTTGCTGGATGTATGGTCTCTAAATAAACCATCATGTTATCAGCAAATCGGGATGGTTTATCTTTTCTTTCCCTGTCATTTTGCCTTTCATTTTTCAAAATATTCTCAAATTAAAATTTTAAAAGATAGATGTGCATGACCTGAGATTTGGCAGAATAGAGTGTGCAGAGTTGGCTTCAGTAGTTAGGAGAGGCTGGGTTAAAACCATGCTTCTGATGTACTCTAGCTGTGTCATCCAACTTCCCAGTGCCCAGGGCAGTTCTCTTAAGAGTATAGGCTACAGGACAGTTGCTATAGAGGACCCTTCCTTCCTGGACATTCCCTATGTCAATGAAAACATAGGTCCAGTTTCAGTGTGGATCCTGTACGGCTTCACCCAGATCAGGGTGTGCCAAACCAGCATCATTTATTCTCTTGACAGATTTTTGTAGACTAGATTAGGGGAATGTTGCAAAATTAGTTTACTTAGATTTGAATAGAGCATTTTACGTAGTATCTCATGCTGTTCTTATTGACAAGATAAAGAGATGTGGGCTTGATTTTGTGGCTTCTGATTTCAGAGAGCAGTCATCAGTGGTTCAGTGGAAGCTTAGAGGAGTCTTCTAGGAGAGTACCCCTGGAATAAGTCCTTGACCACTTAACATTTTTGTAATTAATTTGGATAAATGCACATTTGACTTTCAAAATCCGAGATACCACAAAATTTCAGATAGCATCTTCAATGATAGGATTTATAAAACTTTGACAAGATGGAACAGTGAGCTGAATCTATTAAGTTTAAATATACCAAAGATGGTAAATGTCGTCTTTCATTTCATAAATACAAGATTGGGGAGGCATGGGTAGGTCGATATTTATCAGAAAAAGATCTGGGAGGGTTTATTGGACTGAATACTCAATTTTAGTCAACAGTACGCTATTTCATTCAAAAAAAGCTGCATTAAGAGAAATATATTGTCAGTCAACAAGCAGGTGCCTACTATTAAGTGCCTACTATGTGTCAGGCAATGTGCCAAGTGCTGAGAATACAATGAAAGAGAGATAGTGCTGCTCTCCAGGAGCTCACAGTCTAAGGGTGGAGACAACCCACAAGCACCTGAGATATACAGTGTAAATGGGAGGTGATCTGTGAGAGAAGGCACTTGGTGGCAGGAGGAGGGGGTGATAAGGAAGAAGAAAAACTGGGAGAGACTTATTGTAGAAGGCTGAATCTGAGCTGAGCCTGAAGGAAATCAGGAGGTGTAGGTGATGAGGGAGAGCATTCCAGGTGTGGGGGCTAGCCAGTGATGGAGGTATGTGTGTGAAGAAAAGCAAGAAGGCTAGATTGTCTAGGTAGTGGCATGAACAAAGGGGAGTGCTGTGCATTCAGCAGTTAATTCATTCAGTAAATAAATGCTTACTAACAAATTGGGCAGTAAGGTGGCACAGGGGATAGATAGAGCACCAGGCTTGGAGTCAGGAAGACATGAGTTCAAATCTGGCCTTAGACATTTACTAGCTGTGTGATCCCGGGCAAGTCACTTCACCACCCTGTTTGCCTCAATTTCCTCATCTGCAAAATGATTTAGAGAAGGAAATGGCAAACCACTCCAGTATCTCTGCCAAAGAAAACCCCCAATAAGGTCATGAAGAGTTGGTTACAAGTAAAAATGACTTAACAACAGCAAAATAGATTAACTGACTAATGTTCAAGATGAGGAAGATGATAGTTCTTCCAGCCTTTGCTCTGGTCAGACCGCATCTAGTCTGCTACATTCATTTGTGTATATCACATTTTAGGAAAACATTAAGCTAGAGACTATCCATATGAGGGTAACCAAAGTGGTGAAGGACCATGGGTTATAAGGATTGACTAAAGGAACTAGGAATATCTACCTATCAGTAAGCATTTATTAAGTGCTACCTATATGCCCAAGCATTGTGCTAGGACCCTCTAGAAGCTTATAGTCTCTACCCAGGGGATATGATATGTGCATATCTAGGTATCTGTACAACATATCCGGAAGGGATATATGCTTGGTTGAGGTGGAGGGAAGGAGCAGCTGAAGTCATCAGGAGAAGCTTTGTGTAGAAAAGGACAACTGAACAAAGCAATGAGAGAAACAAATGATTCTACATCGAGGTGAGGGGGAATGCATTGCAAGGTATGGGCCCAGCCAGTGCAATGGCCAGAAGACAGGAGATGGAATATTGTATATGAAGAACAGTAAGAAAGCTAGTTTGGATGGACTGTAATGTGCATGAAGACGGGGAGTAGCGTTTAATGTGACTGGATTTCTGACATCATGGAGTGATGTCTTTACATACATGTTAGTTGGGGTCAAGTGAGGCAGAATTGCACATTCATCAGCCTCAGTCTCTCTTCCAATCATCGAAATCCAATTATAAGACAAAAGTCAGGATGACCTTGGCACCTTTGATGTCTGACCAAGCTCTACATGCTCCACAGTGCCTGCTTCAGTTGCCTTCATGGCCATTGGGACAAATTGTTTCCATTCCTCTAGGAGAAGCCTCTACATGTTGGGGTAGACATCTCCCTATCTCACTGACATGTTTGAGGCCTGTTGGTTACCCTTTACCTGGCTTAGCCAATTTGCTAAGACAGTTTTACTGGGGTGTGGCTGCTGTATGTGCTACAGCTTCTTGGGACCACAGGTGAGAGTTGGGTGACAGGTGGACATCAAGGCTAGATGAGCAGCCTTGTCACCTTTAGTGTCCATCTGTCATCCCATCTCTCCTGTAGCTCCAAGATGGGTCTATAGAGTGTTCAAGAAGGACTAGCATCTTTGTTGTAAGGGCTTTAACGATAAGCAGGAGTTTGTTTTTGAGAATAGATATAATAGGGAACTACTGAAATGTATTGTTTTGGAAATGGGGATAACATGGTCTGAGCTACATGTTTGGAAAATCCCCCCTGGTAACTCTGTGGAGGATAAATTGGGGGAAGAGACCTGAGATGGACAGCTACAAAGAGGCTGTTGTAGTAATTCAGGTTCAAAATGATGAAGGCCTGCATTAGGCTGGTACCTGTGTGAGTGAAGAGAAGTGGTTGACGTGAGAAATGCTGTGAAGGTTAAAAATGCCAAGGCTTGGCCATGTGGAGGGAGTGAGTAGAGTTGAAGATGGCACAGAGATTTCAGTTTTTACCTCAAATAAAACAAAACCTTAAAAGAGGACTTGACCCAGGGGCTCCCTATTGCCTCTAGATGATAGCTACCATTTAAATAGCACTTCCCACTTGGCTTCCCTCTCACTCTCTGGGTATCTTTCCCATTGTTCTTCATGAAGTCACTCCCTATTCGTCTTGTCTTCCTCTGGGCCTTCTACTGGGGTTCACTCCTGTCTAGAGTACATCCCTTCTTCACCTCTTAGAATCCTTAGCTTCCTTCAAAACACAGCTCAGGACCCCTTCAGACTCTTTCCTGATGCTTCTTCCAGGGATTAATGCTCACATCCTTTTAAAATGACTTTATATCACTTTTTGTATGCTTTGTCTTGTGTACATGTTGTATACCCCCTCAGGAAGCTCCTGGAAGATAAGAACTGTTCCTTTTTTTTTTTTTTTAACTTTGTGCCCCCTAGGTCTTATACAGTGCTTTGCCACTAATAGGCCCTGCATCATTGTTTGTTGAATTAAATTGACATGATAGCTGTTTTTAACTATTGAAAGAGCTATCATACGGTCAAAGGCTTCTGTTCAGCCTCAGATGGCAGAGCAGTGAGCTAGTACAAGAGCAAGAGCACAGTGGTGGGGGCTGATCTTGGTGTCAAAGGACTTTGGTTTGATTCCCTACCTCACATCTTAAATGGGTGACTTTGAACTAATTGTCCTTGAGCTTCCTCATACAGAAAGTCGGCATCCTAATACTTATATTCCCTGCCTCATAGGGTTGTGGTGAGGACAGCACTTTTTGAATCTTAAAGGGCTATAGAAATGGGGAATGTTGCACTGGGTGGAAAGGTACATATGGGTTGTGATCTGCCTTTTGGGTAGGAATGCTCCTATCCCCAAGTGAATGGGCTGCCTTGGGGGCTTGTGGACTCCTCTAGAGGACTGAATGATTATTTGTTTGGCTTCTTGTTCAGGACCAGGTTGTAGTCAGTGGTCTCAGGGGTCTCTTTCAGATGTTTCTGACATTTAGGAGTTCCTGGCACATGATCATGCAGATATCCCTTTCTAAGAATAGACTCCTCAATTCTTCTGTGGCAGGTCTATGACATGTCAGCCTCTAAAGGAAGAAAGCTTTCCTCTGATTACTTCTATATGCCATGACGTGAATTCTCATATTCATGCATTAACTCCTTAAAAGTTTCTTGTATAAAAGTGTTGGATTAGAGCACCTGAATTTTCAGTTTCTGATTCACAAAATTAAATAGAGTAGTTAAAATTCTATTTCTCAATTCAGTTCCTATTGTTAGTAGGAGTCTTACAGCTCATCCTTTTCCTTCTTCAGAAAGGCAAAATCAAAAGACAACAAAAAACCAAATAAATGAGGTGTCTGTATTCTCTCTTTCCACCTGCCCCTGTAGAGTGTAAGAGGGCAAGCTTAGTCTAGACTTTGTCTTCATATATTCATTAGGGGCTTATCATAATGCCTTATGAAATATTTTAATTGATTCAAATTGTTGGATTTAGGAAGTAGAAAGTGTCAGGAAATCGAATCAATAGTCAAAGTATGTGCCAATTCCAGAAAGTATTGGGGATCAATATTCTATCAATGATACCTGGTGAGCTTCTGGACAGAACCAGCAGAGGGAGCAGACAGCAGAGTGGCTTCATGTTTGGGGCATGCAGGATCTAGTAAGAAGAAAGTTTTCTGTCTTTAGGTGGCATATAAAATAAATATCCAGGACATGTTGACTTTGTTAAGACAGAATTTAATTTTTGAAATTACTAATAGTTATTTTATATGGGGCTGAATGAAGTTAGGCACTTGGACCCAGGCTTCCAGATGTATGAACTGCTGAGTGTTTTCAGTCTGCATGTGCAAAAAGCCTTGATCCCATAGTAAATGCTGTGTGTTCCATTATTTCCCAAGGCCATTTTAGAGTATGTGTATTGACATGGATTCTGGACATCAAACTTTTAAAGGACTCTAAAAAAAGAAATAAAAATGAGTAATGTATTAATACATATCTGGAAGCCACTTAAATTTTAGCTGCAAAAGGACACCTTCAAGGTTTTCCCAGAAACTTTAGAGACATAGTTGGCAGTGAGTCCAACTACCAAGCTATCTCTGTTGTGTTAAAGGAGATGTGATCTCTTTTTGTTACTCCCTCTTCAATTTCCATGTTTTGTAACCCATTTCTATTCCTGTATTTCTCCTTGAATTCGTCAATAGAAATGTACTTGCTTTTTTCTCCCTTCTCTACCCCACCTCTGGCCTCAAATTCAGTTCCTTATTTCGAGCTTTTGGCTTGAATTAGGCAAAATCTAAAATAGAATTAAATGTGTAATTTCCTCCTATTCCTCCTGTTCTTCCTATTGCCTTCTGCTCTGATATCCTCCAAGCACTTCAGTGCTTACACTTGGAAGATCACTCTCTTGTAACTCTTCTCTAGTCACATGAGACTGACGTCAGAATGCTTGACAGAAGAACCAAGGAAGAAAGATTTTCATATATCTTCAAGGTCATGGTTCTATTATTGAACTACTAATAGGGTAATTGTATTTTTCTGTTGAAACTTATTTAAACTCACCTCATTTTAAAGGCTATTTTAGGAGATTTGCAGATCTTGTGTACTTTAGAGAGAGGACAGATGGTCAGCGCTAGCAGAACTTGCAGTCTGTTTAATTGATCCGCAGCTAGTTTGCCTCTTTTGCCTTTGGACAAATCCATGGACCTCTCCAGGCCTTGGTTTCCTCAAATACAAAGTGAAGTGAATGGACTAGATACTCTCTAAATTAGTAACCCAGTATTCTTTTGTGCTGGCCATTACAAGGCTAATAGACTCCCCATTCTTAGAATCTCTTCCTAGAGCAGTTTCCCCTATGGATCTAATAGCTAAATTAAAATGGAAATATCTTCTTTTTTCCTATTTCTTCTTAAGATAGGGTTTAATGCTCCCTCCCTTTTTGCATCCCAACTGACAGGCATACGCATGACCTCCGAATCCACCAGTTGCAAGTGAGAGTGAATGGCTGGGAACAAGTGAGCCCTGTGTCCGTGGACAAAGTGGGGACCTTTTTCCGATATGCTGCCCCTGACAAAAATTCATCATCTTCCACGGTGTGTGGTTGTTGGGAATTGGTGATAGCATGGTTCTGGCCTGGGTGGCAATTCTCCCATACAGCTCCATATCCAAATAGTAAAAATACAGTGTTAGGCCCTGTTCTGTTGAGATTTGATTATTGTATATATTTCTATTAATTCTAAGAGGAAGGTACAGTGTAATTTCAGGTCAGTTGTCAGGAGTGATTCACTTTGTAAAACTTGAGTTATATAAGGAAATAAGAATTTGTTAAGCACCTAGTATGTGCCAGGCACTTTACCAATATCACCTCCTTTGTTATACATATATTTCAGTGCCCATCAATACCAGAAACACTTGCACAGGTATCTTTGGGGGAGATAAAGCTCAGTTGTAAATAGCTCTTTTATTGCCATAGACATAAAGTCCTTTTGAGTTCTACCAGAAGGAATCTTGTGTTTCATACTGAGAAGTAGGAGGATCACTGTTAATGCTGATTAAAAAGGCTGTTCTCAGTGGAAAATTGAGGTTGAAAATTCTGATCTAGTAGATCCATCTTGGAGAGAGTTTTCATATTCTACTGGCCCAGCCAGACATTTACTAATTTGCCAAACATTTTATTTATCTTACTTATTTCTGTCACATTTTCTAGCCTCCTTCCCTGTTTACTTCTAATTAATGTAATTGCATGCTAATCTAGTTACCCATTATCTCTGCTTCTTCTAATTCTTAGTGGAAACAGATGTAGGCATTTCCCTGTCTCTCCTCCCCCCATTCCTCTTCCCCCACTCCCCACCCCTGGCCATCTTAGTTCCTCATCATTCATCTTCATAAGTACCCTCATCCTCTATCTTGTGCTGATCTATACTTTATAGGATTATTTATAGTATTGAAAAGTGTAAGGGAATGCTATTAGTAGCATCAATAATAAACAGTAATAAACAATCATCGACAGAAATCAAATAAAACAACATACAACAAAGGAGGAATCTTGAGACGCTTAGCAGTAATAGGTATTATAGGCTCACTTGCTTGTCAGCCAGTTCTTCATTTCTTTGGGCTAATTTTTTACCAGTTTTCCACTGATAAATATGTAAGTGCTAACCTGCTATAGCTGACTTCCTCAAGTTTGTGTTCATTATGAACATTGCACAATGTAAATTTCCATCTTTCTCCCTCCAGAACCTTAAAAATTTCTGGAACTTGAGTGCCTTCAATTCATATCTTTGGCAATGAAAGGAATATTCAAATTGAGCTTTATTACCCCATTCTCCAAAATGCCTGTAACAAGTATATCTTGCTTTTTGCATTAGTATAAATTAAGAATTGAGAGGTAGGCAATATTTGATACAATTTTTAAGTGGATTATTTTCATTTTTGACTAGATTTTAATTCATATCATCAATAGATAACCTAGTTTCTGGTATTTTTGTTTTCTTCTCCCTTCTTCCAGCCCCTTCTTTAGCAGTGTCTGTTAGGTAGTAGGAATTTTGTAAAAACAGGAACACTATTTAAATGCATGAAAGGGAGCTTCCATTTAATGGGATATAACAGTGAATCATGAAGGAAAGAATTATTTCATTCTTCTGCGTAGACCCCAAAGTGTCTGGCACATAAGGGATATTTACTAAATATAATAGCTGAATAGATAAGTGAGCCTTATGTTGAAGCTAACCTGCTCCCCTGGTTTAGACAGCGTACTAATTCAGATGTTTCTTTCATGAATTTTCACAAAATAAGGTATTAGAATTTGGTATCTCTATCATGTGTGTTTTGTGCTGATTGTTTAACTTCTCGGTTTTTTTTTAGATTGGCAGCCCTAGCAGCAGAACAAATATAATACATCCTCAGGTCTATGTGAGTATAGCTTTTATTGTTATGATTCCATATTGTTTATTTATACTCTGAATGGGATCCACGCTATTTGTGATGAATGTGTTTGTTCAGTGATCTAGAACATACAGATTCTTACAAATGAAATTGTTCTTCACTCTTTTCTCTTAATGATGATGCATTAAGTTTATGAAGTACATTCCTTTTGTGAAACCTCACTAAAACAATCTTTCACTGACACTTTATAGCTGAGACTGAGTAGGTGAGAATAAGACAAATAGAGGATGATTCCAAGGTCTTTTCTTCCAGAATTGGGATACAGAGAAAAGCCACGGGCAGCAGTATACAAAAATGAGTAAGATAGAAAAATTATATTTTTTCCAACTGGCTTTTGAATCATCACAAGACAACCTTCAGATTTCTTTTTAGAATTCTGTCCTAGACAATGTTGAGTTTTGAAATGTGAACTTTTGGGCATCTAGGCCTGAAGACAGAGTTAAGATTTAAATTACTACTCTTCAGCAATGAGTTTGTCAGGGCTTTACTGCATTGGATCAGTGGGAACCTTCGTTCTGGTGATCTTTAGACTGGAGATCTTGGCTCTGTGTAGACCCTCCAAAAAGATGTCAGCTTTTTCACTGGCACTTTCTGAAAGCATGACTGGTATTTTTTTTTTTTTTTTTTGCAAAATGCACAGGTTTGGTTACTTTATGGTTACTTTATTTTAATAAAGAAGTTGGCTGTGCAAAAAAACCAGATATAGTGCTATTTGTTCTTTTAAGTAAAGAGCATTGCTGGTGTATTCTGGGCACACATTTTAAGAATAGTAGTTAAAAAAACTAGTTCTCTTCAGAGCTTTGTTTTTGTTCACTTGTTCAGTGGTTTAGTTGTGTCTCACTCTTCATGACCTCATGGACCATAGCTTACTAGGCCCTTCTATCATCTACTATCTCCCAGAGACTGTCCAAGCTCATGTTCATTGCTTCCGTGACACTATCCATCTCATCTTTTGTTATTCCTTCAATCTTTCACAATATCCAAGTCTTTTCCAAAGAGTCCATTCTTCTTCTTATGTGGCCAAAATATTTAAGTTTCAATATTTGTCTTTCCAATCAAGAGAATGAATTAATTTTTTTAGATCTCTTTGCTGTCCAAGGGACTCTCAAAAGTCTTCTCCAAGGAGAAAGTGTTTTTTTAATGTCATGGCCGCATTCACTGTCTACAATGATCTTTGAGCTCAGTAATATAAAATCTGACACTGCTTCCATTTCCTCTCACTCTGTTTGCTAGGAAGTGATGGGATCAGTTGCCAGTTTTTTTGATGTTAAACTTTAAGTAAGCTTTTATACTCATCTCATACATTCTTATCAAGAGGCTTCTTAATTCTTCTTCACTTTCTGTCATCAGAGTGGCATCATCTGCATATCTGAGACTGTTGATATCCCTCCTGACAACCTGAATTCTGTCGATGGATTTATGCAGGCTGGCATATCACATGTTGTACTCTGCATACAAGTTATAAAAATAAGATGACAGTATACAGCCTTGTTGTACTCCTTTTTCAGTCTTAAAGCAATCTGTTGTTCCATGTTCAGTTCTAACTGTTGCTTCTTGGTCTGCAGAAAGATTCCTCAAGAGATAAACAAGATGATCTGTTGCTCCCATTTCTTTGAGGATTTGCTACATTTTGTTTTGATCCACATAGTCAGAGGCTTTAATGTGATCAGTGAAGGAAAAATAGGTGTTTTTTTCTGGAACTCCCTTACTTTCTCCATAATCCAGCAGATGTTGGCAATTTGGTCTCTGATTCCTTTGCCTCTTTGAAATCCAACCTGCTCTTCTGATAATTCTCAGTTCATATATTGCTGAAACCTTGTTTGCAGAGTCTGAAGTATAACCTTGCTGGTTGTGTGAAATGAGTGTAATTGTTTGGTAATTTGAACATTCCTTGGTACTGCCTTTCTTTAGGACTGGAACTTAAACTAATCTTTTCTGATCCAGTGACCACTGTTGAGTTTTCCAAATTCGCTGGCATACTGAGTGCAACACTTTAATAGCATTATCTTTTAGGGTTTTAAATAGCGCAGCTGGAATTCTTTCACCTCCACTTTTAGTTAGCAATGCTTCCTAAGGCCCACTTGACCTCACTCTTCAGGATCTCTGGCTTTACATCAGTAATCACAGTTCTTTAGAATATAGAATGAGCATTTTTGCCAGTGTGTGACCTTTTTTGTTGACAAACCTCGACATTTTAAAATTATGTGACATCTCCCAGCAGAGTCCCAGAAAGCCATTAAACAAAGTCATTCAAAAGAACAATTATGATTAATAGTACTTGTAACCTTATACTATTATAATTTAATATTTATTTTTAACAGTCAGCAATCTTGTATTTTAGTATTTGACTTTTAGAGACAGGAAGGATATGTGCTTTAGCTTTACTTAGTTTTTATTAAGTTACTACAACTTTTTCTATTGTACTTCATCTAGTTTTGTTGCCATTTAAAGGTATCTTCCCTTATATAGATTAAGTGTGAAATAAAGCACTGTGGCACAGCTGATAGCAGGACCTAGATGCAAGTTGTCTAGTATTCTAATCTCTTAGTATTCCTGAAAATTTTTTTGGATTATAAGTTACAGGAGGCAGTCAAGATGGTGCAGTGAGAAGAAGTGGTACAGCCTAACTCACCACTCCTCCACAAAGATTTGAGAAATGCATCAGGCAGAATTCTGATCAAGAAAAGTTACAGTGAGTCATTCTTCTGGCCCAGGGTGGCTTAGGGAGATACACAGAGAGAGGTGATGCCACTTGTGGACAGGTGTTTCATATTGTCAAAAAGTTAAAGGAGGGCCAATGTGGCATCAGGGAAAGAAGAGCCAAAGTAGAAGGAGGTTCCAGAGAATCCCTGAACTGGCACTAAGTGCAGCGATGGGTCCTGTTTAGCATTTTTTTTTTTTTGCTCACTAGCCAGTTCCTAGTCAGAGATGCAGGGCAGAGAGAAGTGGTTCTTGATGATCATGTGCCCTAGTATGTTGATTGAGGAAAGTTTCTGGAAGTAAAATGTAGCTGTATGGTTCTGATCCCAGGAGCAGAACAGGAACTTATTTCTAGCCTCTAGCCCAATGTGAAAGCCTGCAGTGCAACCAGGAGCAGGAGTCTTAGACCAAAGGAGAGCCAGCAGTTCACTCACTTTGAACCTCCAGACCCTCCCAGTGGGCTAATAATAGCTGACTCTAGAAGTGAAACCTCCATCCAGGGACAAGCCAATAAACTCAAACTTGAGTCAGGAACTTGCAGAGCTCAGACCAGGAGGACAGTGAACAGACCTCATCCTGGATCATACCACTTTGGAATCACTGATGGCTTTCAAGCCCCAGCCTGAGCTGTGAAAACAGCAGAAGGGTGTAATAGGACAGAAGCTCAAGATAGACATCACTCCCTCCTTTCCCTAGGGAAGAAGAAGAGAGATGAAGAATGGAGGAAATTATTTCACATAAATGTAGGACACGAGGAGGAGTTTATACAGTTTGTTGGGGTCAGTGCAGGTCAAGGGTGGGGAAGCAGGTGACACTTGAACTTCATTCTAATTCAAACTGATTAAAGAAGGGAAAATACACCTGCATACAGTTGAGTACAGAAATACATCTTAATCCACAAGGAAACAGGAGGGAAAAAGGTTAAGAGAAATGGAAGAAATAAGAGAGAAAGAAAGAGAGAGAGAGCAGGTTAAGGGAGCCATCAGACAGAAGCAAAATACTTTTTAACAGAGAGAGTGGGGGGAAAGAGCCAGCAAAAGTCCTAACTGTGAATGTGATGAACAAACTCATAAAACGGAAGAGAATAGCAGAAGGAGTTAGAAATTAAAATCTGTCAATATGTTGTTTACAAGAAACATGCTTGAAACAAAAAAAGAAATACACAGTTAAAATAAGAGACTGGAGCAAAATCTCTTATACTTCAGCTGAAGTAAGAAAAGCAAGGGTAGCAATTATTATCTCAGACAAAGCCTTGGCAAAAATAGACCTAATTAAAAGAAATAAACAGGGAAACTACATTTTGCTAAAAGCTACCAAAGACAATAAATTAGTATCAATGCTGAACAAGTATTCTCCAGAGGATATAGCATTTAAATTCCTACAAGGAAAAGTCAAGTTTGTCACAGGAAGAAATAGACATTAAAACAGTCACACTGGGGAAATTTAATTTATCCCTCTTGGATCTAGATAAACTAAAAAATAAACAAGAAAGAAGTTAAGGACCCGAATAGAATTTTAGGAAAGTTAGATATAATTGACCTCTGGAGATCATTCAGTGTGAAAAGGAAGGAGTATATCTGTTTCTCAGCTATGCATAGTACCTTCACAAAAATTGACAATGTCTTAGGGCATAAAAGCAGCAATATTAAATGCATCTTTTACTCATAATGTAATAAAAATCACATTAATAGAGGGCCTTTGAAGCAAAGATTAAAAATTATTTGGAAACTAAATAACTTAATCCTAAGGAATGGTGGGTTAAAGGATAAACTATGGAAACAATCAGTTTCATTAACAATATTGACAACTAGGTTTTGGAGGATGCAGCCAAAGCAGTATTTAGAAGAAGTTTTCTGTTTCTCAAGGCTTTCATTAGTAAAAGAAAGAGCACGTCAGTAAATTGTGCATGCACCTTAGAACAACAGCAAAACAACTGGAAAATCAACAAATTAAAACCCCCAAACAACAGAATAGGTATCCTGAAAATCATGGACAGATTAATAAAATTGAAAGTTAAAAATAAAAACATTGAATTAATTAAAATCAAATTTCAAACTATACTCCAAAGCCATAATTACCTAGATAGAGAAGTTGATCAGAAAAAGAGATTAGGTACACAATATACAAAAGCAAATGAGTACAATAACCTAGTGTTTGATAAAAACAAAGATGCCAACTCTTAGGGCAAGAACTCACTAGTCAACGAAAACCGTTGGCCAAACTGGAAAATAGACTAACATCTCACACATCTATATCAAGATAAAGTCTAAATGGGTTCATGATTTCTCATGAAAGGAAAACATAAACAAATTAGAGGAGCATATAAGTAATTGCCTATTAGTTCTATGACTGGAGGAATGGCTCATGATAAAAAAATAGAGAGGATCACAGGAGGTAAAATGGGCAATTTTGATTACATAAAATGATATTTTTGCATAAACAAAAAGCAGTGCAGCTGAAATCTTAAGACACAGGAAATTTGGGGAGAATTTTTGCAGCACATAAAGGTCTCATTTCTAATACACAATATGAGGAACTGATTCAAATTTATGTGAATGGGAGCCATTTTTCAGTTTATAAGTGGTCAAAAATATGAACAGTTTTCAGAGAAAAGATATCCACACTATCAGTAGTCATATGAAAAAATCATCAAAATGACTCATGGTTAGAGAAATGCAAATTAAAAACAGCTCTGAAGTGCCACCTCTCACCCATCATGTTGGCTAAGTTGGGAGAAAAGAAAAATGACAGATGTTGGTGGAGCTGTGAACTAGACCAGCCATTCTAGAGAGCAATTTGGAACTATGCTCCCCAAGTTAGTAAATCATGCATATCTTTCAGCGCAGCAATACCACTATTAAGTCATCCCCCAAAGAGACAAAGCAAAGAGGAAGAGGACCCACATGTACAAAAAATATTTATAGTGGCTTTTTTTGTGGTGGCAAAGAATTGCAAATTGAGGGGATGTTCATCACATGGGGAATGGTTGACAAGTTACAGTGTATGATGGGATGGAATATTGTTTGTAAGAAATGATGATGGGCATAGTTTCAGAGAAACCTGGGAAAACTCATATGAACTGATGGAAAGGGAAGTGAGTAGAACCAGGAGAACAATTTATATAGTGACAACAATACTGTGACCAGTACAGTTACCAGCTACAGTTCTGAAGGACTCCTGATGAAACGTGCAGTCCACTTAGAAAGATAGCTAATGAACAAAGAACACAGATTGAAGCATGTTCTCTTATCTTTTCTTATTTTTGTGAAGGGGGTATGACTAATGTGGGAGATTTTAAAGTGAAAGATGAGTTACTAATTTTCACTGGTGCAGGGAGTTTCCATCCCTGAGTTCCCTACATTGATGAAGTCAGAGATCTGAACCAAAACCGAAGAAGTTATCATGTGTCTTGATCTGGCTTGTCTTCACTTTGTATTATTTAATGATAGTTGTTTCCATATATCCTTCTATTTTTTTGTTTCTTATGACACAGTAATATTCAATTTCATATATACACTATAGTTTGTTCATTTGCTCCACAATTGTTGATGCACAGTTTATTCCCAGCTTTTTATGTTTCTGGTGTTGTTCTTTTTGTATTAGCAAAAATCTGGAAACAAGTAGGTGCCCATCAAATGTAAAAGGGCTGGGCCAATTGTGATAGAGGCAGATTCCAGCTGCTGGTGGTGCAGTGTGTTCTGACCGGACTCAGATAGAGCTGATTTGAAATCTGGCCCCAGATGCTTACTGGCTGTGTAATTCTGGGCAAGTCACTTAACCTCTGTTTATCTGTTTCTTTGAATGTAAAATGGGGATAATAATAGTACCTACCCGCACAATGCTTTGTTGGTTCTCTTTCTGCATTTATGATGTGTCCTCAGTCTCCCTTGCTAGATCCTCATCCATGTTAGGTCCTCTAACTGTGATGACCCTGAAGGATTTGTCCTACACCCTCTTCTGCTTTTACCCATTCTCACTTGAGGATCTTATCAGCTTTCATGCGTTTAGTTACGATCTCTATGCAAGAGACATCCAGATTAATTTATTTAGCCATAATCTTTCATCTGAGCTCCACCCACACCACCCAGGTCCTATTAGATATTTGGATTTGTTTCAGAGGTATCTCAAACTGGATCTGTTCAAAATAGAACTCGTTTTTCTCTCCAAAGTTACTCCTTTCCTATACTTCCCCATTTCTCTCTGGCATACCACTATCCTTTTAGTCATCTAGGTTCACATTCTAAATGCTATTCCGGACTCTTCTATGTCCACAAAATCTCTGACTCTGTTCCCCATTCTGGGGTCATAAGGCCACTATTTTGTTTAAGATGAAATTCATGACTTTACTCATATAATTTCCTGTGCCCGGAGTGCCACCTTTTTTTGGCTACTTGTTGAAATCCTACTTACTTTTCTAGGGTTATCTTAAGTGCCTCTTCCTACCTGCCAACTTTAACTCATCCCATCAGAAGCAGTCTTTTTCTTTGAATTCTCATAAAACTTTTCTCTACCTCTTTTATTTCTTTATCATGCTGTATTTGACATTATAGCTCTGTACAAAGGATCAGAAACTTCAAGCTGGAAAGAGAGCTTATTAGAGATCATCTTGTCCAACCTTTTCATTTTCCAGATGAGGGAAGCAAAACCTAGAGAGGTTTAAGTGAGAAGGCCTTTATTAAGTGCTTACTGTTTACCAGGTACTGTGCAAAGTTCTGGGGACACACATATAAGGAAGCATGATGTCTCCTGTTCTCAAGAATCTTATGTTCTAATGGGAGAAGATTCATAAAAGGAGAACTGGAAGGAAAGCGTAGCATGGCAGCATGATGCTTGGATGACTGGGAAGTGGCATGGATGCCAAGTTCAGGATAAGTTTGCCTGGGTCAGTGTCCAATATTCCAGTGAGGAGGGACATAGAGATGAGAGCACACTCAGGGTCAGACAAATAGTAGCCAAGTTGGCCCTAAACCTAGGTCCTCTGATGCCATGTCTTATGTTTCCCACAAGGCTCTCTGTGAGAACAAGAAGTTTCCCTTTTTCATTTTATCACATTTGCCATTTAAAAGGGGGTTGTACAGATAGGAAAAAGCAGCAAACATTTATTGAAGAAATGATGATTGAATTCATTTAACAAACCTCATTTTGAAAAACATGTACATTCTGGCTGTAGGAGATCAAAGGCATTTGAAATGAAGAAAAGCTCTAGTTTATTCTTTATTTCTAATAACTAGAAGTCTAGAATTTTGGAAGATTGCTGCTTTAATTCACAGCTTAAAGTACGTCTTGGAAGTGAGAGGCCCCTATCTAAAAGCTTGGCTTTATTTTGTGACACAGTATATCATCTTTGTAGACTGTTTAAAGAAAAGAAGCATTGAGGTTTATTTATTTATTAGCTGTCTTTATATCTAAAATTCAGTGGGCCCCAAGACCAAATGGCTTAAAGAGCAGCTGTTGTTATTTCATAAATATTTCATAAATTTCAAAAAGAAGAGGAATAAGACAGCACTTGTCAAATTCTGCTGAAGCTCATACTTAGGCATTTTGAATAGTACCACTGCATTCTGTACGTATCTCCAGAATCACAGCAGTGTTCTCTCTCTGTTTATAACCAATCCTGTAGTTCTCCTCACTCCCACCAGTCCGGGTGGTTTTTGCAGTGACCATGGAAGGCAGCGCTCGAAAAGTCATCACGGTCCGCTCAGCTCTGATTGTGAAGAACAGGCTGGAGACCCCCATGGAGCTAAGGCTGGACAGCCCCTCTGCTCCTGACAGTGAGTTCTAGCTGCTCCCTCTCTCCCCAAGGAAGAATGATCTATCTTCTCAAGCATTCCGTACATGTACTGCCTTTTGAATTTCTTTGAGTTAGAGATCTACATCCTTGATTGCTGATATTCCTTTTCTGTTGCAGAACCTGTGGTGCTCCCAGCCATCATGCCAGGGGATTCGTTTGCAGTCCCTTTACATCTCACCTCTTGGCGGTTACAGGCCAGGCCCAAAGGGATGGGAGTATTTTTTTGTAAGACTCCAATCCACTGGACCACAGTCGTGAAGACCGCAGAAGTGAGTAGCAGCAAAAGAGAGTGCCACTCAATGGATACAGAAAAAAGCAGATTTTTCAGGTATATCAACCCTGTGTAGTATGTCATTTTTTCCTTTTTTAGGATGAAATCATGTAGGAACATTGGCCATCTTTAAGGATTAAGGGAAAGAAAAAATTCCTTCTTTTTATTTGAGAATATTTAATGGAAGAAGTAATTCATTTGTATGTGTTGAGAATCTTAGAAGTATAAGATAATTTGAAGTCTGTTAGGTCTTGTGTTGGAGTTCTTAAGAATACATGGTTTCTACTTGAGTGAGCTTGAAATCTAATATATGTAGGACAAGGTGACCTATTAAAATATAAACATGAGCCTAGAAAGTACGGAAAACAACCAAAGATCCTACTTTCCTATTATTTAGGAGTGGTTAGAAATAGGGGTTGGCAAGTGGATTCACATCTTGTCACTTACTTTCTTAGGGGCTTTGATAATATTGTCTAGACCTTTTAGGTCTCAGCTATTCCCATTTGAAGACCAGAGCTGTTGTACTAAGTATGATGTTGGTAAAAAAAAACAAACAAACTAATAAGCAGCTTGGGCATCACATTTTGGGTTATAAAGTACTTTAGTAAATACGGTCTTATTTGTCCTGAGTAGTACGAAACCATTTCAGACCAAGGCTAAGCTTATTTTAAGGTCAGTAGTTATTAGCTTGGTTGCTTCATTGCAAAGATAAACATTCAAGTCCAGTCAACAAGCATTTATTAAGCATTTTCTATGCACCAAGTGTTGGGTTAAACCCTAGGGATACAAATACAACCAAAAAGGACAGTCCCTGCCCTCAGCAGGGCTGGGACGTTACATTCTAGTAGGGAAAGACAACACAGAAAGGGAGCTAAAAAGTTATTAGGAGGATGGGAGGAAGGCATGGGGACATGAAGATACCTAGAGAATGAAGGATGACTGGGCTGAGCCCTTCCTTAAAATGAGGTTCTGGGAGAAGCTCATCAGTGACAGAAGAGGGAGTGAGGGAGAGGGAGGATAAGAAGGGATGGATGGAGAAGGCAGCTGAGGCGTAGAGCTGTAGTTAAGAGAATGAAAGACCTCTTGTCTGAGCCATTCCTCAAAATGAGGTTCTGGGAGGAGTTCATCCAGTAGCAGAAGAGGATTCCAGAGGTGGGAAGTGAAGTTAGCTGAGATACTGTAGAGAAATCCATTCACTTTGTTTAAAGAAAAATTTCAGATTATTATAATTTCTGACTCAATGAATCAAAAAACCTATTGTTTAACACAGTTCTTATTTTCGTTACTTGATCTAGATTTTTTAGCTTGTAGATTAAATGGCAGGATTATAGAAACTTACATATACAAACCCTCCAACAGTTTATTCAGGGGTGGGAGAATTAAATATGTTCAACTGTGGGAAAATAGTGGAGAGTTTTATTACCATTGTGATTTTAGAGAGCTTATATGCTACTTCTTGGGGACTATATAATGCCCTATATAGCTCGTAGTTATCCAGTAACTAAAATAGTAGGAACAGGACTTAATTGCCCTGCTCATTTGAACATCAGTAATAATTATACCTTTTGGGGTAATGTAATATGAAGCCATATATAAGGTCTTGAAGTCCATAATGCTGGAGGATTATTGAAGCTTCTGTGAAGATATTAAAATACGCTCCAAAGTTTTAGTGCCTTCCAGATTTAATTGGTATTTATATTGAAGGATTTTAAAGAAAACTCTTAATGTCCTATTTGAAGGGAAAAATCAGGTAGTTTCAGTATAAAGGGGGGAATAACAGGCAATTATCCTCAGAACTAGCCCTCTGCCCTAAATGGTTTCTCTTACACTAGGTTATTGGCTTTTCTGACTTAGTGTTGTCAGGCTATCAATGACTACAATATTTAGACACAAGAACTGCCAATGTTTTATTGGATCATTGAACCAGTTGTAAGGCTATATTGCTTCATGAGTAGTAAGAGATCAAGTACACCTTTTCCATTCAGTCTGTTGATTTTCACACCAATCTTTCTTTCTTCCTAGGTTTTGTGTGGCTATAAAGAAAGAGAATTATCCAGATTATGTACCCTCAAAAATATTTTCTGACAGTGCTAAACAGATTTTCAGACAACCTGGGCATACCATTTATCTCTTGCCAACTGTGGTAATCTGTAACTTGCTACCTTGTGAACTCGACTTTTATGTTAAAGGGATGCCAATTAATGGCACACTGAAACCTGGCAAAGAGGCAGCCCTGCATACAGCAGACACATCTCAGAACATTGAATTGGGTAAGGTCTTAAAGTTGGCTGTTCCTGCCTAAGAACAGCACAAAATATTTCCTGGCTGCTATGGAAAGATCTCCAAATAGTCCCGTTACAAAGATAGGACCCTCACTAGAGACCTTTCTAGGGGCATCGTATGGTATGATGTTTAAACTTCCAAAACACCAAATTGATCAAAAAACCCATATCTGATTCACAAAGTTTACTTTAGAACACTAAATAAAGTTGATTTCTGGCACTATACCTTATTTGTTATTTGACCTTGGCAGGACATTTAATCTTTGTGAGCTGCATTTTTTTCCTACCTGTAAAACAGAGGTGGGGTGGGGTAGGTGGAGATAATATCTGTCCCTCCCTACCTCACAGGGAAGTTATGAGGATTATTAATTAGATCATGTAGGTCAAGTAATCCTTTGAATAAGGAAATAATAAATATAAGATGAGTTAACATCATTTTAAAAGTTTATTATTTACCACTCAAAGCAGATAGATATTTATGTATTCTAGATAAGCTGTATATATGTTACCTGAAAACTTGATAAATGTGTTATCAAATAATTCAGTCTCTTTTAAATGTGACCTTGATGTCTCGATGATACAGACTATGAGATTTAATTTAAAATACAAAACTACCATATTAATTTGATCCATTTTCCTGATCATTTCATTTAAATAGGTTTCTACATAAGAGTAACTTAGGTTTCAAAGGGCTTTGACATACATTTTCATTTGATCCTCACCAGCAGCCTTGTGAGGTGGGCAGAACATATATTATTCCCATCATTTTATAGTTTAGGTTAGGAAACACGGCCACAGTTACAGAACTAAGTGCTGAGAGTCTTCTGACTCCTGTTCCAGAATTCTATTCTCTACACCCTGCTGCTCTCTGTGTTCTTGGGTATGTATGCTTATTTACATTAAAAAAATTGAATCCTTACTGTGACTCTAGAGACCACTTCATAAATAAATTCAGTTAGTAATTTGGATGGAATCTAGAAAGGACCTACCATCTGATTCTAGACGTTTGATCCTCTTAGGAAGTAGTTTTATAATAGTTCCTAAAGGACTTAATAAAGTTATATGTATTTATATAGTCACATGTGTGTATATATGTATATATATGCTATGTTTACATGCATGCATGTATATGTTTGTATAGGTACATATGTATATATTTTTATATATATTTATATATATATATACACACACATACACACAGACAAGAATATGATACATGAAAACTTGGTTACATCGGAAAAGAAAGTGCTTAGCAAAGAAAATAGAAGAAAGTAACTGGTTATGTCTTAATATGGAACCTGCCTCATGGTGTTTTATTTTAAAATGCAGAACATACTTGGTTGCTTTCTTGATGTCTTAACCCTTCTTTAACATGTACTTTGCCCTTTTGAATGTCAATTCGTAATGCTTTTTCCAGTGCCTCTGGTTTGCTCTGTAATTTACTTCACCCCAGTTAGAGAGGGTGTTGTTCTTGACCACTTTAAAGATATCTTACCAGTTAGATGTAATTTATTTTCTTTTATGTTTCTTATCATTAACCTGAAAGATAACTTTAGAAGAAACCAAGTTAGTTTTCTCGAAATACATTTTTGAAAGACCAACGTGAACCCTTAGAAAATTGGTGCTTTGTGTCTGTGTATTCCAGGAGTGTCTCTAGAGAATTTTCCACTATGTAAAGAGCTTCTAATTCCTCCTGGGACTCAAAACTACATGGTGCGCATGCGACTGTATGATATTAACCGGCGGCAGTTAAATCTCACCATCCGAATTGTATGTCGAGCAGAGGGATCCTTGAAAATCTTTATTTCTGCTCCGTATTGGCTGATCAACAAAACAGGTATGTTGAGTTTCTGCCTACTAGCCCCTTCATATCAACCTTTGGAATTCGGAGATTATTATCTCACTTATCCCGAGCTAATACAAACTGATTTCTGAAAGAAATTCAGCTTCTCGTGAGCCTCAGCTTCCTCTCCTAAGTGAGCTTTAATGCTACTTTGGTCACTGTGGACAAAATAACCCTTTTAGAGAACAGGCTTTAAACTCCTTAAATAAAATATTCAGTTCTCACTCAGGTCTGTTTTTTTCAGACAATCTCAACTGTTGTTTGAATTTGTGTGAAAGCATTTGTCTGGGTACCACTTTTTGTGAAGTATATTGATTGACAAGCTAGACTGTGTTCAGGGAAGATAGCCAGAAGGATGAGGTGAATGGAGACTGTCATTTAAGGATTAGTCGGAGAAACTAAGTATTTTTAGCTGGACAAGTAAAGATTCTACAGAGACATGGCAGTTTAAATATTTGAAGATCTGCCATGTGGCCAAGGAATTAAATATATACCACTTGGCCCCAGAGAACAGAGCAAGGGGAGTGAATGGAAACTGCAGAAAGGCTGAAGTAGAATCTATGGAAAGGAAAACTTCCTGACAAGTAGACCTGTCCAAAAATGGAATGACTTGCTTTTGGGGGTATTGAGTTTCTATTCACTATAGTTCTTCAGTCAGCAATTGGATGGTTATTTATTGGGGATATTATAGAGAAGATTTTCCTATTTAGGTAAGAATTGGACTAGATGTTCTGTGTGGCTCCTTCTAGCTCCACAGTTTTATGGTTCTGTGAATTCAGTTTCCTTTGTCTTAATGTATAGGATCTGACTGGTTGCAATTCTTCTCTACCTTATCTCTTCTCTGAAAGGGTTACCACTGATCTTTAGACAAGACAATGCAAAGACAGATGCTGCAGGACAGTTTGAAGAACATGAGCTGGCTCGGAGCCTGAGCCCCCTTTTATTCTGTTATGCTGACAAAGAACAGCCAAATCTGTAAGTAAAATTAATTATGGGAAGGGCAAACAAGCTCCTACAGAGTGGAAAAAGTTAGCAAAGGATATAGGACTAGTATTTAAGTAGAAATATACTGTAGATAGCAACCCTGACTTGGCAAGGATATAGATCAGATGACCTAATGGGATTTTTTTCCATATCTAATTTCTGTGTTATTTGATATTGAAAACAAACCATTTAGTTAGTTTATAATAAAAGAACTGGGGGTGGTTTTACTTTACATGTATTGAAGTCATACTTCTCATAACTGCAACGGAGAAGAAACCTTCATTTTTTCCTTGCTTCACTTCCTGTGCTATTTTTCCTTTCTGTATGTTTTCAGTACAGGAAAGGAATGGTGTATATGGAGTTAGATTGCTCTTCTATTAAAACATATATAACCCTATCAGTCCAATCCAAGTCCTTTTGTGTAAGATTTTTTTGAAATTTTCCCTTTAATCCTCCAAATAAAATGTACCATTTCAGCATCTCAAAGCATTTTCAAGGTTATTTTTACTATAGGAAAGAAAATGAAATCTGGCAAGAGTTATGTGAATTACTGAAAGGGAGCAAGAGGATGGTAGGAACCACTAATTTTATATTGTTCTTGTCTTTTCCCTACTGTTTTCTTTTCATTCCTTTACTATTGACCTGCTATTGTTTGCCTGTGTCAAATGTTAGCTCTGCTCCGAGGAGATGTCTGATGTTACAAAGTCACATCTGAAGGATGTGGCTACTCTTATAAAAACACTATTCCAGTAGTCTGTAGTATCCTGGTGATAGCCTCATAGTGTTCTGAGACACATCGTCTCTGTGCTTCTTTGAGTGTTCTACTTTAATAAATGTGGATTTGTTCCACCAAGCAAAACTAGAGTTAAGTTTCAGTAATTTAGCATCCATGTTGAAAAGAGTATTGACTGGGGCTCTGGGCTTGGCAGGAGGTGAAGAAAGCTATCTGGTAAGTTCAGCCAGCTCAATGTTACTCTTTTGATTAAAGGCTTTTAATGCATTTTGACCTAAAACTTTTTGTTAAAAGCTTTTGTTTATTTTATGCATGCGCACCAAGATGTTCACAGGGAATCTCCCTGCTGCCAAATGCACATGAACACTCCTGAAGTTTGATTGTGTTCACCACCTTATTGCTTTTGACCAAATAACAACTTTATTGACAAAGTCTCCAGGGCTTTCTTTTTCCAACTCCTCTCGCTAGGAAATAATTTGGGATTAAGTTATGCTTCCAGGAAAGAAAGCACAATGACTCACTTTGCTCTTTTTACTTTTCAGTACTAAATTCTAAGATAGTTGTGTTGCGTCTCTCATATAAACCATTATAGAGAGCTAGATTGAATGATGTTGATCATTTTAGCAGTGACCTGCAGTTGGTGAGGAGTTAATTTAGGAGATAGATTAGGCTGGATATATTGATTTGGGGGATGGGAGGGACATGTATAAAAATTATAATTGAACTGCTGGAAATTGGTGTAGGCCTCTATGGTAGTCCAGCTCATATCCTTTGACTATGATGATTACTAAGATCTGATTATTAGTGATAGGAACAAGTAGTGCCCTTAACCACAGGATAGAAATTGGAAGGAGTAGCTGGTTTTGGATGAGCATTGCTGTTTTTGTTTATTCACTTGTGTCCAACTCTTTGTGATCCCATGGACCATAGAATGCCAGGCCCTTCTATCCTTCACTATCTCCCAAAGTCTGTCCAAGGTCATTCATTGCTTCTATAACACTGTCTGTCCATCTCATCTCTGCCATCTCCTCCTTTTGCTTTCAGTCTTTGCCAGCATCATGGTCTTTTCCAATGAGTCCTGTCTTCTCATTATATGGATGTAGTATTTAAACTTCAGCTTCAGTATTTCACCTTTCAGTGAATAGTCTGAATTAATTTATTTTAAGTATTGACTGATTTGACCTCCTTACTGTTCAAGGGACTCTCAAAAGTCCTCCAGCACCACAATTAAAAAGGATCTATTCTGTTGCACTTTGGAAGAGTAGACTTCTTTTTAAAAATTTAAACTTATTTTTATGGATTTTTTGTTTGTTTTTACATTACTTTCACTTTTGAACAAATCCATTCCTCTACCCAGGGAACCATCTCATGAACAAAGATTTAATAAAGAGAGGAAAAAAAAGCAGTTCATCCAAAAGCTTATGTAATACTCCATATCCATAGTTCTCCGCCATTGCATAAAAAGGGGAAGTATATTTTTTCAACTGGAAGAGTAAATGTCTAAGATTCCAGATCTAAATCCTTATGAGTCTATGAATTTAGTTTTAGGCAGTGAATTTGAAGTGTTGATGGGGGATGTAGATGGAGGGGGGTTTTCAAACTCAAAAAAACAGTTGGAAGCGTGTAATTGAAATTTGGGAGACAGGTTAGTGCAAGAGATGAAGATTTGGAAGCCATCTTTATCCTAATGGAAGTGATAGTTATTGAGATCATCCTGGAAGAGAGCACACGGCTGAGGACAGAACTTTGGGTAATGCTTAGTAACACCTAGTTTTAGATAGGGAATGAAGGAGAAGGTGTAGGAAACAAACTGAACAAGAAATAGGAGAACCAGGATAGTATTGTAGAACCAAAGGTGAAGATGGTTTTAAGCAGAGGGTATAGTCATCCATGCCAGATGGTGCATGTAGGTCTGGGGTCTGGTTTCAGAAAAGACCACTGACTTTAATGATTAGGAGACAAGTATTGAATCTACAGTAGTTACATATCTTGTGCTAGGGGTGAAAGTTTGATGATGAGAGGTTATGGAGTGAGTGGTGAATATAGACTATTTGTTCGGGAAGTGTGTAGTGAGAAGGAAAGAGATAAATTGTCACCCCTGACAGTGTTGGGGTAGCATATTTGAGGAAACTTTCCTCCTTCCCTAACTCTCACCCCACCTATAATGAGGAAATGTAAACATGTTTGTAAGTTAAAGGGAAGTAGCTAGTGAAGAGGTTAAGAGATATAATGAGGGATAATTAATGGGACCTGGTTCCATAATTAATGATCTCAAGGGAATGGGAGAACATAAATAGTGACATAACTTTAAAATGGAGGTAAGGATACAACTTCTTCTCGATCAGAAGGGAAAGAGGTAAGGAGATAAAAATACAAAAGTAGTTTTCAAGTGGAAAGAAGAGTATGTAAATATTGGGTAGGATGACTTTTATAAGAGTAGGATAGTGTATCCTGCTCTGTTTCTCATATCCTTTCATTTTGTTGACCTTAGACACACATTGGGTCAGTGTTGTCAAGGAATAATTGATAATAACTCCTGCATTCTTTTGTGTGTTGTACTTAATAGTTCAGACAGTCAAATAATAATATTTTTCAACTGATGCATTACCTTGGTTCTATTAGCATTCTACTTTTGGCCTTACAGTGAGATTACCCAAGGCTCTTGAAATCTCTTCTCAATGTAGTGTAAATTCTGTCTGGTCCATCAGGTTGGATGGACTCTGGGTCTGTCATCCAAGGACCAGCCCAGTGACCTTTAAAAAGGTTCTGCTTTCATCTGTTGGCCAGAGCCAGAATGAAAATGTTTGGCCACAGTATCTCAAAAATGCTATCTGTTCAGGCATGGAGGGGTTGCATGTTCCTTCAGTGGGGGAGCTCCCACAGTCTGCATCATGGAAGTGATCATGGAAGACTGAAGTGCCTTACCTTGTGTTGCCATTCACTAACTTCACCTGTCATTTTTGGGGCTTTTTTACACAGCCTGATAAAAAACTTTTATGCCTTATCTAGCTGGCTTACCGTCTAGTTCCAATGGCTAACATATTTGTTGAATATGGAGAAATTCACCCATTCTGTGCTCAGAAGCCTGCAGTAGCACAAAACTGCAGAAAAATCCTACTTTCAATGAGTTCACTTATAACTCATATAGCCAGTGCTTACACGACCTAGTTGCTGTGATCAACCATGCTAGACGGTAGACCTGTGGTCTCATTGGCATATTCCACTTATTTGCTTTTCTGCCCAACAGCTGCACCATGAGGATTGGAAGGGGAATTCACCCTGAAGGCGTGCCTGGCTGGTGCCAGGGCTTTTCACTGGATGGTGGGAGTGGTGTTCGAGCCCTGAAAGTGATCCAACCAGGAAACCGGCCTGGCTTGATTTATAACATCGGTATGTGACCTCTGGTTCAGTTTCCAAGACAGATCCTGACCATGGTGCTGCAGCCATAGCCTGCTACAGGGCAGTGATGGCCTTTAGGTTGTTTTTCTCTCACTATAAGAAATGACATGATGCAGTTCTAAAAACTACCTAAAGCTTTCCCTTGAGGACTGTCTGTTTAATTTCATCTTCACCTGTAACCAGAAAAAATATCATTTTGACTTCAATCCTTATTTTTCAGAGATTAATAGGAACACTTAGAAAGGCTTTACATCATTTTCCTCAAATTCATTAAACTTTGCAAACTTTAGGGGTGTGTGTGCCATTTTTCTCCCTAAAACTGGAGTGGAGAGTTTCAGTGACTTGCTTGGCACCAAAGGGCAAGTCTGGAGTCAGAAGGAGGATTTTAGCTCAGTCCCCTGAATCTTGAGAGAGTGTAGGAAAATTGGAGTTGATGACTATGCTAAATCATAACCCCAAATTATTGAACAGTGGTGTTCCTACAGAGAGACCAGGAGTGTTTTAATAGGGATTAAGATAAATTGGACTTGTCTGCCTTTTTTCAAAAACAGTAATAATGATGTGTTCAATTTATAACAGTATAAGAACTCCCCCAGATAGGTTGTAGGCTCCTTGAAGCAGTGACAGTTCTTTGTCCTTGTATCCCTAGTACACAAGGCAGTGCCTGGCACGTGGTAGGTGCTTAGGAAGTACTTGTTCATTTTAACTGAACACCTGTATAGTCAGGTGTCACCATTCACACATTAAAAGGGAAAAATCAAGATCCAATATTGCACTATTTATCCAGAATTCTCTGATGGGTCTTGGAGCTGGCTTTCGCAGATGCTCAGGACTGCCTTGGTTGGTACGTGCTTGGTAATGAGCTTTCATTGTTTGCCCATCCCTTAAATATGAGTTGCTATTTAAACCTTGTTGACATTAAGAGTGTCAAAGAAGAAAAGTACATTCTCTTATTTCATGCCAAATTTGGCTTTCTCCCTGGTAGCTTGTACTGACTTGATGTGGTTCCCAAAGCGAGCCAGAACAGGTTGAATCTTATTGGGTGTGGAACTACTGAGAGAACTAATGGGGAAAAACCCAACAAACTGGTGTCTCTACAGAGTGACTGATGTAAGTAAAATGCAGAGCTCCTACAGAGTCCTTTATATGAAAACTCTCTAGTGAGAGGTTACAGCCTGTTTGTTGTACTAGGGGAATCCTGATCTACATGGTCTTTGGAAAAGAGGGGATTAACTTACACTGTAGTGAGGGATGTGAATTTATTTTTTTAAATATATCTTTATTTATTTTGTTAAATATTTCTCAATGATATGTAAAAAGAATTTTTAACAATCATTTCTTAAAAATTTTGAGTTGCAAATTCTCTCCTTCCACCTTGCCCCTCCCCCCTCCTTGAGAAGGCAAGCAGTTTGATAGTGATTATATATGTGAATTCATGTGAAATATTTTTCCATATTAGCCATGTTATAAAGAAAATGCAGAAAAAAACTAAGAAAAGTAAAGGAAGTTTAAAAAAGCATGCTTCAGTTTGCACTCAGAGGTCATCAGTTTTCTCCCTAGAGATGGATAACATTTTTCATCATGGGTCTTTTAAGCATGGTCTTGGATCATTGTCTTGATCAGTGTAGCTAAATGTTTCACAATTGGTCATTGTACAGTATTACTATTGCTGTGTATAGTGATCTCCTGGTTCTGCTCACTTCACTCTGAATCAGTTATGTAAAACTACCCAGGTTTTTCTGAAAGCACGCTCCTCGTCGTTTCTCATAACAGTCATTCTTTCATATTGACTCACATACCACATGGTGTTCAGCATCAGGGGACATGAATTCATTTTCATGGGAGATAGTGGATTCTCTGCCTTGTACTCTTTGAAGAATAGTGTGGATGACTCTGTGAGGCATATTTTAGGCACAGCCCACCTGGGAAAGAAGGGATGGCCATTTTGACCTCTCAGATTTCAGGATTATCTCCATTTAGTTTTTATCAGCTAGTGATTTGTAGAAAACTTCTCAGAAGTAATCGGCCCCCACCCATGGAAGACAATCTCCCCTGCAAACCCTCCCCCCCCAATGTCTTTGTACTGTACTGTATTTATTCATTTATTGAGTTCTTCCTATAGCCAAGCACTGTACTAGGTGAGAGACACAAAGACAAAAAATAAAACAGTCTCTGCCCTAACTGGGCTTTCATTGTCTGTTGGGGCTGGGCAGGGAGGAACACATACATAGAATTTAATTACAAATTCTACACAGAGTGGACGCAGAACGTCTTCTGAAGGAAGAACAGGAGGCACTGGGCAACTAGGGAAAGGCCTGTAGGAGGTGTCATCTGATCTCAGCTTTGAAGGAAGCCCAGGATGCCTTGAGATGAAATCGAGGTGGGAAGACTCTCCAGGCTGGGGACTTGCCCTGTGCAAAGTCAAGGATATGGAACATGGAATGTTGTATAGGGGGAGTAGCAGAAGGTGCAGTATGTGAAGGAGCCTGAAAAGAACAGCTGGGCCAGCTAGAGGAGGCAGACAAGAGGTCCATGAGAAACTTGGCCAGATGTGTACTGTAGGAATGTCAGTGTGTCACCTGTGCCAAGAAGGAATCGTAGAGAAGAGAGCCTGGAGGCAGGAGATCAGACAGCAGTGGTGGAACCAAGCAGGCCCATTGGTGGATTTCTGGGAGGGTGGTGTAGGCTTAGTTCACACTGTTACTTAATTGTTGAATCCAGACTCAGCATCAACTGATGTTTTCTGAGACTGAGCTCTGGTGCTTCTCCTTGAGAAAATGAAACAATAAGCATGTTTTAAGCATCTAAGTGCTAGGGATATAGAGATGATAGTTTCTGCCACATTATTATAGGAAAAGGCATAGGATGTGCCATTTACTTGTGTAATGAAGTGAGTGGAGAGACTACTTTGTTTAGCAAATAGATTGACTTGGCATTTCTAAGTTCTTGGGTGTTTTATGATTTATGCAGCCTTCAAAATTTTCTAGACGTTTGTTTATGTTGACAACTGGCATTTCCTAAAAATGCCTGCTTATCATGTGTATCCCTATTGTGATCCTCTGTAGGCTTTATGTTGTTTACTATTGATTTGTTGGTCTCACATAATCTACCTTTACAAAATCACTCAAGGCTTGGATTTGATGTTGTGGGTTTTCTTTCTCATTGCTTTTCTCTTTTTGGATCATGGTATGTAAAGTATGTAGCAAATTATTATGGAGAAAAGATTGACCTTCATTTCCACCAGGGATAATAGAATCAGGAATAAACTTAAATTGCATTCTTTTGAGCATTTCAACTAAGCTGGATTCTTGGGCTGCAAGATAGAAGTACAATAATACGAAAAGGAAAAACTAAAAAATAAATGCTAGGGGGGAGAGACAGTTAAGTTAGGGACAGGATTGAATCACTGAATTTAAGAGCATGGAACTGTTGATTGAAGTGGTAAGATTTTTTAAATTGGAACCTGGGATCTGGGAGTCTCAGCTCCTGGGTTTGTTGCTTCAGATCTATATCTTTTGGGGACCTACTCAATTTCTCTGTATTTCCAGATAGAGCTATAAAATAAGGATAATTTAAACAATTCACAGGGAAACTGAAATTTTATTGTTGGGGTTTTTTTTTAAACTTTTTTTGGTTGTTTGAGCTCTTCAGATGAAAGGTGTTTTATGGATGACCAAGGATGAGGATGGTAGTTAAGTTTGTGAATATTGACATAGATAGACAGGAGTAGGTTACATAAAATTATAACAGTGGCCAACTTTTGCTATTTAACACTAAAGTGCTTGTGGATGAATTCCTGCCCATTTCCAACCACACTGTCTGGTTTTATTACAGTGTTTCTAAGGAAATCAGACTAGGCAACATGGAGTGGCCAATAATGAATCAAGCAGTTATAGGTGAAATGGGACTAAGATTAGAATAGAACTAAGCTACACTTTGCTAATAGGATCATGCTTTCATTTCTAAATCTGTACAGTGGAATAATTGAATCAGAAACTTATTGAGAGAGTAAACATTTTTGAAGCAACTGCTATGTTCTAGGGATCGTGCTAAACACTGGGTAAACAAAGAAAGTCCCTGCCCTTAAGGACCTCACAATCTAATTAGGAAGATAGTATGCAAATAGTGGTGTATGCATAGGAAATAATCAATAGAGCAAAGACACTAAAATTAGGAGGGGTTGGGGAAGGCTTTCTGTAGAGAGTGGGATTTTACCTGGGACCTGAAGGAAGCCAGAGAAGCCAGGAGGTGACCATGAGGACGGAGAACATTCTAGGCCTAGAGGGACAGCCAGAGAAAATGCCCAGAGATGAGAGATAAGTGTCTTGTTTGGGTAAAAGCCTGAAGGCCGGTTGCTAGATCAGGAGGATGTGGGGAGGAAGGTGCAAGAAGACAATTAAGGTGGGGTGGGGGTGGGGGGGTGCAGGTGGTGGAGAGGGCTAGGTTATGGAGGACTTGGAACACCAAACAAGATTTCACATTGGATTCTGGAGGCAATAGGGAGCCACTGAAGTTTATTATATAGGGAGGTGAATCACTTTAGGGCTGAATGGAGGATAGATTGGAGTGGAGAGAGGCTTGGGCCAGGCAGACCCCCTTAGCAGGCTATTGCAGTAAGTGAGACTTGAGGTGATGAGGGCCTGCACTAGGTGTGACAGTGTGTCAGAAGAGACATGGAAGTATATTGAAGAGATACTGCAGAGGTGAAACTGGCAGCTTATTGGCTATGGAGGGTTGAGAGATGGTGAAGAGACAAGGGTGATGCCAACATTGTGAACCTGGGGAATTGGAAGGATAAGTGATGCCTTCAACATTAAAAGGGAAGGTGGGGAGGGAGGAAGTCTTTGGAGGAAGATAATGAGTTCTGTCTTGAACATGTTGAGTTTAAGATGTCTACTGGACAAGATGTCTGATAGGCAGTTGGAGATGTGAGTCTGAAGATTAGCAGAGAAGTTTTAGTGCAAGATAAATAGATTTGTAATTAAATCCATGAGAACTGATAAAAAAGAAGAGGACCCAGGATAGAACTCTTTGAGACATCCAGTTTTGATCAGGAATGATGTTTGTTTTTGTTTGTTTGGGGTAAAACACTTTTCTTTCTCTGGATCTACTGTTCAGACTTGTTCTTATTTTTAGGTATTGATGTCAAAAAAGGCCGAGGTCGATACATTGATACTTGCATGGTCAACTTTGCACCCCGTTACCTTCTAGATAATAAATCCTCTCACAAGTTGGCTTTTGCACAGAGAGAATTTGCCAAGGGACAGGTAAGAAATTTACCTATGAAGAGTGACTGGTACTTAATAGCTATTGACTTTGGACAGGTTGGCTGTTGTTTGAGCAGCATTCGTCTTAAACCCAGCTTTGTGGGAACTTAAAGCCTCTTATTAATGGAATGCCTATTCCATCTGCTGTAGTCAAAACAAGTAATAGAAATGCTTTCTTCAAATACTTTAGCTAACTGTTCGTTCTAATAAATCATGATTGAGCTTATGTTGAGACACCTAGAAAAAACCTGTCTCCAAAATGTGGCCACTTTTTAGAGTAGAGGACACTTGAGGACTCCATTTTGGGTGGAGGCAAGAGTTCAAACAGTTTGAAGTTGGAAAGTGACTTGATTTGTTCACTTGACTTGAATGGGCTGCTGTCTCTTAGGGAACATCCAATCCTGAAGGTTACATCTCTACCCTCCCTGGTTCCAGTGTGGTTTTCCACTGGCCCCGAAATGACTACGACCAGCTCTTATGTGTACGGTTGATGGATGTCCCAAACTGCATTTGGTCTGGAGGCTTTGAAGTCAACAAGAACAACTCATTCCATATCAACATGAGGTAAACATAGGGCATTCCTATTCTGACAAGACACACTTTCATTGGGAATGCAATAATAGAAGCTGCCCATTTCCCTGCCTTAGCTTGTTTGTGTTAAATTTGGTCCTGATAGGTGTCTTTGAAACGCTTAATGTGTAAGTATGAGTGTTGGTTATGAGCTTAAATGTTGGTCTTTTTCACCATGATGAAGGAAGTGCTTGTATTCAGGGTGGACTGTTCTGGCAGGCTGCACAGTCCCAGGGTTAGAATTGTCAGAAGAGTGCTGAGCTCATGTGATGAACTAATGAATGCCTGGAGCTCGGGAAATTCTGCCCACGTTTGGATGAAGAATCTGATTACCTATTTTTATCTATTCTTACAAGTTTGTGCAAATTCCCAGTGACTCAGTGCCATTCCCGTAAGTCTGGCTTCTTATTCCCAGCCTGGGGATCTTCAAGCCTTTAGTAGTGAAATCAAAAATAAAAAACCTCAGCTAATCCAGGGGGTATTTTTACAGTCTCAGTATCACCTTACTTTTCCTGTTCCATGAAACAGAATCCAAAAGTTTTGGGATTCTATGATAGCGCATCCAATGTGGAACCCTACATTCACTTTTATGTACATGTATCAATAGTCAGAGCTTCACTGTGTACATTCCTGGAAAGAGCAGTAATGTGGAAAAATTAAAGTGGGAAATAATCCCAAAATTGTTTGTGTTGGACTTAGGAATGCATTATCTTGGTTTGCATTGCCTTTTTGTGGGTGTTCCACACAAGTCCGTCTTCTCCTACAAAACTCGCCCTTGACTGCATTTACATGACTGTACTATCACCTTTATGTAGAGACTTCCAAACCTGCATTTCTAGTTCCAGCATCTTCTTTTTAAAAAATAAATAAATAAAATTCGATAGGATACTTTTCATCCACATGTGATATTCTACATCTACACTCCCTCATCTCTCCTATGGAGGGAGAGAAATGCATTCTCTTATTTCCTCTTTGGTATGATTGGTCTGACATGTTTCCTGAGGCCCAGATCCTAATCTCCAGTTATCTACAGACACCTCAATTTGACTCTCTGACCCTCACCTCAGACTCAGTAGGTCTAAGATCTAATTGGTGATCTTTGTCCTTAAATCTGCCCCTTCTTCTGACTTCATAATTTATGTATGTGACACCACTGTTCACCCAGTCTCCCATCTCCAAATCCTTGGGATTATCTCTGTCTTCCCTCTCCTTACATTTTATAGTCAATCAGTTACCAGTTCTTTCAACAAACATTAGATGCCTATTATGTACCAGCTGCTATGGTAGCTACTGGTGATTGCTGCCCCTGCCTTCAAGGTACTTGCCATCTCTCTTGTATTGGCAGGATCAACTTGTATACAGAAAAGTAAATGTTAAATCTGTATAAAGAAGTACTTTCCTGAGAGGTGGATGCTAATAATTTGAAGGGATTAGGAAATGTTTCCTGGAGGTAGTGGCATTTTGAGATGAGCATTGGTGGAAGCTTGGGATTCTGAGAGGGCAGAGTGGAGAAGGTTGGGCCTGCAGGTGTGGGAGTCACCTCGAAGATGGGAGCAGGAGTATTGGTCTGGAGAAAAGTGGGGAGGCCAGTTTGGTTGGAACATAGAGAGTGTGAATCAGAATAGTGCCTAGGGTACTGTGTAGATGCAGTAGTCTGGAAAGGTTGACCCCTGACCATCACCAAAGACTAGGAAACCAACCAGGAGGAGTTGGTAGTTTATCTTGGAGACCAAAGGAAACACCTGGAGGGACCTCTGGAACAGATGGGCAGTGTGGTCAGACTTGTATTTTGAAAATATCTATTTGGCAACTTTTGGGGAGGATGGATTAGAGTGGGGAGAGATAAGAAGCAGATCAATTAGTTGGGTTACTGCAGTTACCTGAGTGAAAGGTAATAAAGGCTTGTACTAGGGTCATGGCAGCGTGGAGGCACAGTGCACAGAGTGCTGAGTTTGGAGTCAGGAGGACCTGAGTTCCATTCGACCTCAGATGCTTACTAGCTATGTGACCCTGGGCAAGTCACTTCACCTCAGTTTGCCCTAGTTTCCTCAACTGCAGAATGGATATAATAATAGCACCTAGCTCACAGAGTTTAAGGATCCAAGGAAATGATATTTGCAAAAGCCCTTAGAACAGTGCCTGGCACAAAGCAGGTGCTACTTCTGCTTGGTTACTTCCCTTACCTCTCTCCCCAAATGGAAAGAAGGTAGCAGGTGCAGCAGAACTGACAAGGCTGCTTGTATGTGGCGGGGTGAGGGAGAGGGAGGAGGTGAAGATAACTCTGAGGCTGCTGACCCAGGCGACTGGATAGTTCACGGGGCTTTTGACTGAAGTATGAAAATTGGGAAGAAGACAGGTTTGGGGGTGTTTTTTGGCAAGATAATTGAATTCTTTTTTGGACACATTAAGTTCAAAATGCCCCTGGCGTATCCAGTTGAAGACGTCCGAAAGGCAGTTGATGATGTGGGGCTGGAATTAAGAGAAAGCTAAAACCCTAGGTAGAGATCTGGGAGTCGTTTAGACGGAGCTAATAGTTGGTGAGACTGAGAAGTAGACAAAGGCAGACTCAGGGAGAAAGAAGGTATCTAGGAAGAGAGGGTAGTTCAAAATAAAATGTTTTAAGAGGTCGGGAAGGATGAGGAAGAAGAAAAGATCTTCAGTTGAAATTATTGGTACTTTTGGGAGAAAACAGTTTTGATTTAGTGATGAAGTTGGAATTCAGATTTACAAAAGATTCAAAAATTAGTGGGAACTTAGAAAATGCAGGTAACTTTTTCTAGAAGTTTGACTGTCAATGGGAGGATAAACTAAAGGGGGATACTTTGAGGGATTGGTAGGACTAAGTCTGGGTTTTCTAAGGATGCAGGAATCTGGCCATGTTTGTAAGCATTAGGGAAAGAGTCAGGCAAATAAGGAAAGATAGTTTGGGTGCTAGGAAATGATTAAAGGGGCAGGCTCTCATAGGAGATGGAAGGAAGTAAGACCAGGGTTGTCTCACAGTTATCTGGGATTAAACTTTAAGCTCCAAGAATAGGGATTGGTTCTTGTCTAAAAGCCAATCTCAGGCTCCAAATGGAACGGATCCTTGATCATGTCTGTTGAATGAACACAATGATTAGTTGCATTCACCAAGTGCATGTAGGCTATTGACACAGGAAGCAGCCCATGAGTGTGTTGGCTGAGAACAAGAAGCCAACTTGAAACAAAAAAGATTATTTTGAATATGCTGTATACAGGAATCGGAAAGCAACTTGTATAAATGTAGTACCTAATTCTTGGTGAGAGTTTTTAATATTCTTATGTATACATCCTATCTTCTCGTGTAGATTAATCTATCCAGAATGTATTGGGTTGTGCACAGGCACTCAGTGAATGGTCCTTGTTTTTGACCATCTGGTAATATTGACATTATGACACCAGTAGAAAATCAGGCTATAGCTTCTACTCACTCCATGTTATGAATTCTATTTTATTGCCTTTTTCTGCAGAGATACCTTGGGCAAAAGCTTCTTCCTTCGAGTGGAAATTACTCTGCGAGGAGCCACATACAGAGTTTCATTCAGTGACACAGATCAATTACCTCCTCCTTTTCGAATTGACAACTTTTCCAAGGTATCAGTCTTAATTCAGTGGGGACCCCATTCAGGACCACACTGACCATTTTGTAGGAGGAAGGTTGGGGTATTTGCTGCCCCTCAGAGAATGGTTGGAAGCATTTTATCTTTAGAAGAATGAGAAGCAGGAATCCCTTTGCCCCTTAGTACCTCTAGTACCCTTCACATTGCTGAAAAGCAGTAGCAATAATAAACTGAATAATCTGAGTCACTATCAGATGATTAATTACTGATGAATGTCCTGGGAACAGAATAGACATGCCCAGGCCAAATAGTGCCCTATAATCTCCGAAGATTATGTTTTGACTGTAGCAGTTGGCATTCCTAAGCCCATCCAGGGGTGGGGAAGCTGTGGCCCGAGGCCACATGTGGCCCTCTAGATCCTCAAGTGCAGCACTTTGAATGAATCCAAACTTCACAGAGCAACTCTCCTTAATAAAAGGGTTTGTTCTATAAAAGTTGAACTCAGACAAAGGGTCACGTTTGAGGACCTAGAGAGTCACATGTGGCCTTAAGGCCTCAGGTTCCCCACCCCTGCATAGGCCTTTTTCCACTGAGTTGCAGTCTCTTAGAGTTCCTTGTAGCCAGGGAGAAAGAGACTCAGAATGAGTCCAGCACAGTACTGGGTGACTCTACTGTAGGTTTGTAACCAGGCATCCAAAGAAAGCCAAGTGAAAACCTTATTGTAAATGATTTCTGTGAAAACACTTCCATTCCAAAACCTTTATTCTTCTTTTTGAGTGTTTCACACAGGGGAAAATTGCCATAGAATATAAATTGCTGTCCTTAAGAAATCATTAATGTGTGGTCTTAGTGTCCCCTGCCAAGAGTCCCCCATCCCCACATCTTTTTTTTAATAATTTTTATTATGAATTTGTTTTTTTATTATGAATTTACTTGTTTTCAGTTTTCTACAATCACTTCCATAAGTCTTAGATTTTTTCCCCCTTCCTCCCTTCTCCCTCCCCGAGATATCATGCAATCTTATGTGGATTCTACACATATGATCCTCACATCTTTCATCATTTTCGCTGAAGTATTCTTTGGAATAGGTAGATTCTCAGGTTTTAAAAGGGAAGGTCTGAACTTCCCTGGAGTTATTTCTATATATAATCGACAGGCAGAAAGGAATGGGAATGTAAACCAGCTGCCCAGCAAAGCACTGATTCACCACCTGATGTCACCGCTTTGAATGAAAGTGCTCTTTGTCTTCTCTGCCGTTACTGTAGGTCCCAGTTGTCTTTACTCAGCATGGTGTGGCTGAGCCCAGGCTCCGAACTGAAGTGAAGCCCATGACCTCATTGGATTATGCGTGGGATGAGCCTATCCTGCCACCTTTCATCACATTAACTGTTAAAGGAGCAGGCTCCTCAGAGATCAGCTGCAACATGAATGATTTCCAGGACAACTGGCAGCTTTATTATGAAAACTTCATCTATATAGCTGCTACGTATACATTCTCAGGGTAATCCCTTGTTACTCTTCTTGCAAACAAAAGGACCTGATTATTAGCTGGCATTGAATTTTAAACTGTTTTTCTAGTGACAGAACAAATTCTGGTCGATCATCATCATAAACTCCTGGGCTAAACTCTTGGGAGTTCATTTAATTTAGCCCCTTACCTTGGGCTAGTGCCAAACGTTATCCAAATTGAATAGAGTATTCTCTTTCAAAATAACCTTTCTCAGTGACCTTTTAAGAACCCTTACCATAAGGTTATATATTCCTTCTGTCAACTCTAAATCCTTCTTGCTCCCGTTTTAAAGCCCCCTTTTTCTTGTTCATTCTTTGTCGCAAAACAGCTTTCATCGTCACACTCCTATGCCACCCATGATGATACTAGGTGAGGCTAACACTTGAGTATTATACCAGGGCTTTCCTGAATTTATGTAGAATAGTCGAGGCTGGTAGTAGTGCCAAATTCCCCATCAAAATCCTTAAATTGAAATATGTGTCATCCTTTAGCTGCAGAGATTGTGAAAAACAGCCACATATTGTAGGTTAGATTCAAATAAGGATTGGCAAGTTTATCATTCTAACACTGGTATTTTTGTTTGGAGACAAGTAAGAAAAGTCTGTGAAAATGTGTAGAGTAGTTTTTCTTCGATATAGTCATTCTCAGAAATCATAAATATTGCTCTTTCCATGTTGATGTTGTCAGAGCAAATGCCAGTTGGCATTTCTCTGACCAAAGAGGAACCATAGCCAAATATTTAGCATTACAAATATTCATATGTTCAATTTTTTTAAGGGGACTGCCATTTGGACCTCTTAGTAATTAATAAGGTCCCAGTCTATAACAGATTATTCAGAATGACTTCATCTTACTTCAGGGGGTGATTGGCAGTTAGTATGTGGTGCTTACATACCTGAGGGACACATAGAAGTTCTTTCAGGGGCCTGTGTCCTGAAGACCCTTCTTTTCTGGTGGTGGTAATGCTGTTTACCTTGCCATGGTCCTGTGCACAAATGGTATGATGTATTTAGTTTTTCAAAGGTCATAGTAGAAAATATTTCAATAATAGCTTTCCCGTTAAATTATATCAACCCTTTAGTTCACAAGTCTGACCCTTGGCAGTCCTCTGAGTTATGTAAGTTGAAAAAACTGTAGGGAGTTAATAGGAGAAATCCTTAGAGGATTGTATGACTCAATGACTGAATCTCCTTTTGAGATGTTCCTACATCTTCAGAGTAACTAATGGAAGGAGTCAGGATTGCATCTTTTCCTCCAGGTTTCTTTCCTAACAAATTTATTTGTGATATTGGGGCTTAGAAATATACTCAGTTCATTGAAACTTTAAGACACTGAAAAGTCCAGGTTCTGGCATTCCCTGAAAGCTTAGGATCTTGAATCCCCAGGGAAGTCAAATAAGCTAGAGTTAATCTTTGACTTATTCATTGGTAAACCTTCACTGCTTGGCTACCATCAGGCTGTACTCCTGACTCTCTTATTTATGATTTCTGCCACTCGGAGAAGCCAGGGATGGGAATCTGGCAAAGCCTTGGGAGGAATTGTCTAGGTAGCATTTTGCACCTGAGAAAAAGTCATTGAAATTGTTGCAGAATGAAAATAAAGTGTTATAACCTGCTCCATTATATTCTACGTGCCACCTATGATATGTATCTTTGAACTGGACAGAAATCTAGTCTGTTTGCTAACTATGACAATTTTTTTTTCCCTTTCTGCTCCATTTCTTACTTATTCTTTAGTAGAAGCAATTAGGCTCGTTTTCATTGAATTTATGTGAGATTTTCTTGAAATTCCAGGTTGCAGGAGGGAACTGGAAGGCCCGTGGCTTCCAACAAGCCTGTTACTTGTGGAGAGCTTGTCCTAGATGTCTCAGCCAAAACACAAAGAGTTATATTAAAGAAAAAGGTAAGAAGTTAGGCTTTTGTTGGGCTCCATGAGCACCTTGGAGGGTGCCCTGCCAGATGTGTCCCTGGCATCTCTAATTGAAATTGAGAGGCTGTTTTCTATAGGACTAGTTCAGATGTAACTGTCAGAAGTACTGTACTTTAGGCTGCTGTTTCTAATCCAGACTTTTGATTTTGTCTGATTCAGAAACTTCAGGTGAGGAAATTTTCTCTGCCATTGTAGATTTGCAATGAGTCTCTGGTTATAGTCTTAGGGAGCAACCTGGGAATTGAGAGGTTGAGTCACTTGTGCAGTCACCCAGCCAGTGTGTGTTACAGATGGGCCTTGGGCCTTCCTGATTCTAAGCTTGTCTGTCTGTTTTGTCATGTTGCTTCTCTGCTTCTCCAGGTGTGTTGTGAATTAAATATGCTTTGGTGGTCTGGTATGAGAACTTAACTCTTATAACTTAACTCTTATAACTTTTATATTGCTTCTTGAAAAAAATTAATTTAGAATTCTAAGCAGCCAACATAGTTTTTAAGTTGGAGACTTCCCTATAAGGTAAACTTCCACTCTTATAGATGGCTTGGCAATGAGGTTAATTGCACTCTCTGGCTAATTGAGAGTTATTATATGTATCCTCCATGGATTGTGAATTTTCAGGGTATTAAATACTTTTACACAATGGTATCAAACTCAAATAGAAGTGAATCCGCAGATTGATTTAGAAAAGCCACAAATAACATTGTCTGTGTTATGTTATATTTAAATTTATTTTGTTAAATATTTCCCAGTTTCATTTAATCTGGTTTGGGCTGCAAGTCTTATCCTTCTAAAATTCACTAAACAAACTCCTATAAACTTAATCGAATCAGGAGGCACTTAATTGATCTAGTAAGGGACTCGGGCACCGTTGCAAACATCAATTGTGGTGTAAGACTGTAGGGTCGCAGATCTAGAGCTGGCAGGCACCTCAGAGGCTCTCTGTCTCATTTAACATATGAGGAAACTGAGGGCCAGAAAACGCAAATGATTTATCCCAGGTCACACAGGATTTGAACTCAGTTCTTGTGGTTGCGAGTTAAATGCTCTTTCTACTGCACTATGCTGGGACCTGGCAAAGGCTGCACTGACAAGAAGATATAACTCAGAGGTAGCGTTGTTTTATTTTGCTTTTTAAAGATACTCTCATCTCATTTTGCTTACTCATAATTTAGTTTCATATCATCAAAGCAGAATGGGGGCTGTTGCAGATTATTTGAGTTTTTAGAATCATTTGAATTGCAGATAAGTTAGCTTCCTGTGTTAAGTTCCATAGCTGGAATGTTATTCTTTCTCACCTGTTTCATAGAATTCCAGGCTCTTTCAGAGCCCAGTTCTGGAGGCTTATCTGTAATCCCCCCAGGGTGTTAGTGTCCTCCCCACCCCTCCTAACTGAAATCACTTCATATGTGTTTTGTGTCTTCTTCTCTGTGTAATTGTGTCCTTCCAGTAGAATATAAGTTCCTTGAGGAGAGGGACTTAGTCTTTGTCTCTCCACAGATGGCTCAGGGCCTAGCAAATGGAAGATACTCAATAAAATACTTGTCAAATTAAGTAGAATTAGAACTTAGTATATCATCTTGCTTCTTGTCTGTTCCAAATACCATCATGTAACAAATGATAAAATGAGAATTACAAAAGGATACATGAAATGGAGCTATTTCCTAATCCTCTTCCTATTTACAACATGAGTTAGGGCAGACCATCTCCTGAGGTCCTGCAGTTCTTCCAACTTCAGCTGATGAGACAGTTCCAAATTCATTTTGTTTTTTCCTGTGTGTGCCCTCCAGGAGCCAGGAAAGCGATCTCAGCTGTGGAGGATGACTGGGACTGGCATGTTGGTTCATGAAGGTTCTTCAGTTCCTCACAACCCTAATAAGCCTGCAGCTTCCCGATCCATCGAGGGGTCTGCCATTCTAGACATTGCTGGTCTTGCTGCTGTTACAGACAACAGGTCATTACCAAAGCAGTTTGGGGTTAACACTCACAGCTGACAAATTCAGGTTGAGACCAACTGTGAAATTCTAAAGCTGAGATTGAAATAAGTTATTAACAATAAAGCATGAGCAAATATTTTTCCATTTGTGAATTCCTTAGACAGGATCATTTAACTTGGGTTAAGCCTGTGCCTGTGCTGTAAAACTCGTGCTTTTATTTATTTAAGATCTATATCCCACTTACTTCCAGGAAGACCTTAGGCAATTTGCATCAAATTAAGGCATTTTGGGGTAAAATAGAACAGAGACCATCTAAAGGAATCTAAAATAGGTATGATAAATATCCCTTTCTGTATTTCACAGAAAAGTCTTTGTACATGACTAATGTGAAAATATGTTTAATATGAATGTATCTGTGTAGCCTATATCAGATTGCATGCCATTTTGGAGAGGGGGAGAAAATTTAGAACTCAAAATCTTATGGAAGTGAATGCTGAAAATTTAAACTGAATAAATAGCTTTTGAAAAAAGAAAAAAAGAAATGCCTTTGTAAGAAACATAAAGCTATGTATTAATGTTTATTGTTATTTCTTGCAATGTACATTTTCTAAGTTAATATGTGCTGCCCATCTTTTATTATTTTCCATTTTACTTGATGCCTTTTTTTTTCTGCCTTTAAGAAATATTCATATTGTGTCCCGTGACCATCAGGCATTTCATTAAATTTTAAGAGTAGAAGATATTGCAAGGGAGCATAGAGCTAAGAAGCTCAAGACTTGTCATTTTCTCTCTCTCTAGGTATGAGCCTCTGATGCTGAGGAAGCCTGATCGTCGGCGTAGCACAACACAGACGTGGAGTTTCCAAGAGGGAAAACTGACTTGTGGTTTGCATGGACTTGTTGTACAGGTCAGTACTATTTGAAGCTTCAAGTCTTCCTTGAAGAGGAATCAACCAACAGCTCAGAAGTGGTTGAATTGAGTTTAGGTTTACTCATAGTAATGAAGAGTTCAGAGTAAATGGAGACCTTTTTCAGTGATTGGGAGGCCCATTAGGAGCAATCCTGTGAAGTTTTAATCCAAACCTTTCAGAATTGTGCCTGCTCCCCAGTTGTCTTTGTTTTCCTGTTTATCTTTTGCTTCTGTGTTCTCTAAGGCATCCAAGAGTGACCCAGAGAATATATTTCTAGCAGATGTCAGAATGCAGATTACTTTGTTGTTTAGGCATATCCTTTTGTTTGCTGTACACTGATTCAAAATCATGACAGTTGTTCGGATTAAGCATTTTTAGGCAAGCCTGTTGCACATTTATGATTCTTGCCTGCATTCGGAAGTTTTTCTATAGTCTCTCCAGCGTACCACTCTCACATATTTTGCCATACTTCCTTTCACTGGATCCTCTGACCAATCTGAACTACTTTGGTATTCCCAGATATGACCTACCCTTTCCCACTCGTGCTCACTTTGGTTCACTCCACTCCCATTCACCTCTGTGTGCTAAAGTCTCTTCTTTCAATCCCTAACTCAGGTGCCACTTCTTTCATGAAATCTTCCCTGACAGCACCGGGTGAGAGTGATTTTCCTTACTTAGATTTCCCCTAGCATTTTCCTTTGGCCTCTCCATTGTACTTATTTTTCTCTTGACCCTGTCATAGCGATTTGTGTACTTGGATTGCTGCCCTTTTGGGCAGTAAGCTCTTTGAGTCCAGGGTCTGTGTGTCATCTTTGTATCTTTAAAGGTGGAGAGTTCAGTAGATTTACAAAGACAGAGCTTCCCCAGCTCTTACTTTTTTGTTGTTTTCTCTACTTTGAGTCAGAAAAGACCCAAAGTTAAATTTAAGAACACAAGATAGTTGGGAGTCGATACTCAAAATAGCCCAAAAGCATAAAGCACAGATAGCTGTCCTTGATGACTTCTGTCAGTTCATGTGATTGTTGTCTATGGTGCTAACTGAAAGACTGTGGAAAATGGCACAAGGACTGCAGAATTGAAAGGGCAGCTAGGTGGCGCCATAGTGCACAGAGTACAGAACCTGGAGTCGGAGACTCATCCTGAGTTCAAATCAGGCCTAAGACATTTACTAGCTGATCCTCGGGGAGTCACTTTATTCTGTTTACCTCGGTGTCCTCTTCTGTAAAATGAGCTGGAGAAGGAAATGGCAAACCACTCCAAAAGCTTTGCCAGGAAAACCCCAAAGGGGATCACAAAGAGTTGGACATGACTGAAATAACTGCAAAAACAACAGGATTGGGGAAAGGCAAATATCCCAGTTTTCCAAAAAGAAAATACAACGGATTCAGTAGACTATAGGCCAATGAGCTTGACTTGGAGTCCTGGTTAAAATCTTCAAAATATTATTAAAGAAGTGGTTAGCAAGCATATCTAGAAAAGGAAGTGGTCATCACAGTGGTGGTTGTAGCATAATAGCAGACCCTGTAAAAATTTCCTTATTCCCCTGTTTGACAAGATTATAAGACTAATTGGAGAGGGGAATATTGTAGATCTGTATGTAATTTGCCTCAGTTTTAGCAAAGCACTCAATCAAGCTCTTCTTGTGAAAAAGGAGACGTGAACTGAACAGCAGGACAGTTCAGAACTGGCTGAATAGTCAAAGGTAAAGTGTCATCCTTTATATTTTGGCCTCTCTTTGGATCCCTAGAACTTGGCTGTGTGCCTGGCACCTAGGAAGTGCTTATGGATGCTTATTAATTGACTGACTTGGATGCCAGCTGATTGAGTCTCCAGTAGAGGAAATGCTGCAGGGATTAGTCCCTGGTCCTCTACTGCTGAACATTTTATCAAGGACTTGGATAAAGACTTATTAGTTAAAGTTGTAGGTGATGGGAAGGTGGGAAGGATCATAAGTATACTGGATGACAGAGCTAGGTTCCCTAAAGATCTTGACAAGGTAGAACATGGGACCAAATCTAATAAATCCAAAGTTAAAGGTATATAAGTGATATCTCAGACTTGGGATTAAATAATACACTTCATAAATAAGTGGTGAACTAGACATGACTGGCCAGCAATTCAGCTGGAAACTCTGGAGGGTTTTAGTGGCCTACAAGCTTAATAGGAGTCAGCAGTATGGTATGAAATCAAGAAAGTGAATGCAACTTTAGGCTCCCTTAAGAGGGGTACAGTGTCTACAAGTTAATGAGGTGAGAGTCCCAATGGCCTGGATCAACCACATATGGAATATTGTGTTCGGTACTGGGGCCAGGTACTACTGAGTACCTCGTTTTAAGGTCTATAAACTCAAGAGCTTCCAAAGGAGGACAGCCCAGAATGGCAGGAGCTGGGGTTCATTATGCCATTGAAGGACCAGTTCAGAGACCAGGGAATCATTAGGGTATGAGAAAGTTGGGGGTCAACATATTTAGCTGTCTTCAATATTTGAAAGACTGTTAAGTCAAAAGTAGGATTAGACATTTTCTGCTTGGCCCCAAAAGGCAGAATCAGAAGTGGTAGTTGATAATTGCAGAGACAAATTTAAGCCCTCTGTGAGAGAAGAAGTTTTGAGAATTAGAGCTCCCCCAGAGTGGCTTGGGCTGCTTCATGAGGCGATGCAGCTGTCCCTCACTGGAGGTCTTCAAGCAATGGCCAGCCAGGTGGCCATCAGCAGGTATGTTTAGAGAGGGATCTTGGGGAGCTGGAATTTTAGATTAGAAGACAGCCTTTAAGTTCCTTCCAACACTGAGGTTTTGTGAGTGGGAGAATTCATGGGATATTTTTGTTAGGTAGAAACGAAGTTGTTCTTCCATGTGATAAATTGATTTTTATAGCAAAGCGTGCTCTGGGGCTGATATCAAGGTGGTTGTGTTCCAGCAGTCAGAGCAGGCCCTGACTACTATTGAGTAAAATTGTACTTTCTTTACTCCTGTTGCCCTGAGCTTTTTGGATCAAAGACAAGCTCCCTGCTATATGAAGCATACATCTGGAACAGATTTGTGATTTTTCAATTAGCATTACGATTCATCCTTTTTGAGGCAAAAGAGGCCTTGTTAGGCTCAGTGAGTCCTGTGTCTGATCCACCTTTTATTTCTGATGTGTTTCTAAAATCCTCATAATCTTCTGTGTATATATTCTTCCTCCCTCCCCCCCATTCCCCTAAATAAATCCTTCCATGGTGGTTTTTTTTAGGTCTATTTAAAAGGAAAAAACCCTACAACTTTGTCAGTTTTTACCTTTGAATAATTCTTGAGTAATAATTCCATAGTAAAATAATCAACAAAGTAGAGAACTTGTTTTGTTTGAGGAAATAAGCTTGTTTTAATCTAGTTATTCTAAATAATATATTAACTGAAAAGGTTAAAACAATTTCTGACAATATCCTTATAAGGAAACATATGCTACTTTCTTTTTAAACTTTCAACAGTCATAAAAGCACTCTCCCTGCTGAAACCTGCCCTACAAATTAACAACTGAAAGGTTTTTTTTTTCTTTACTCACTTTTTGAACTCTGGTTTGATGAATTAACAAAGCAAATATGGAATCCCTTCTCTACCTTCTTGTCTGGCTTGTCTGTGCCCTGGTTTATGACATGATATAACTTCAGTTTAGGCTGCATTTAGGGCTTACTTTGCCATCATGTCCTGGATCTCCTGGACTCTTGTGATAGTCTTCCCTTATACCTTGTTTGAAAAAAGGCCTGTCCTCAAAGTATTCTGGTATGCATCCCTAGGCTTTGGGATACTTATTCATTACTGTTTGGGGAGTTTTTCTGCTCTGGAATTTACCTCTTGTTGGAAGGATAAGTAGTAAGCTGTGGTAGCCTGCTGTGCTTTTCTAATAAGTTTCGGTTGTTTTTTTAGGCTCCATGAGATGATAATTTAAAGAAAAAGGGCCTTGGCTATTTTTTAGCTCTTCATGTAACTAGTGTATTCTCAGGTTTTCCTTTGATACCTCCTTATGTCATAGTGGAGACTGGCTTCTCAAAGGCTCTGTCAGGAGAGCACAATGACCTGCTGATCCAGATAGGAAGGGGTTCATTGATGACAATTTCTCCACTAGGTCGTACATGATAAAAGGTATTGATTAAGGTAGGGAGGGGAATGTGATCTGTATTGCTGGAAGGAGTCACCACATTGGTAAAGACATGGATCCTTGGAGTAGTGAATAAATGTTGGGTGTGTGGCATTGAATGGTTAACTAAAGAAAGTTGAGTAAAGCAGTGTAGATAAAACAGTAGTGGGAGCAGTCTGAGATCCAAGCATACCTTCCCCAGAATTCATTGTATAAGTCAACTTTGTATGTCTTTAAAGTGATCTAAGGATGTACTTTGTAGACAACTTTGTTTGGGTCTTTATAATGAAGGTCTTTTGTGATGAAGCAAAATGTGTTAATAAGTTAATCTTTTTAAATTAAAAAAAGGAACACTAATTCACAAGATTAAGCTTTACAGATGAAAACTAGACCTTCTAAGCTTTAGGACAGAGAAGAAAATCTTGAATGGGCTTACAAAGGAGAGAAAAACTAGAGGCATCCCCAGGGGCAAAATCTACATAGAAATGGTGGGTTGGGGGAATTGGAGGCTACTCAAGCATAGAATAGTCAGAAAACCTGGCTAAGAATTGAAAATAATTCTTGCTAAACAAGAATTTAAGCAGGGTGAGAGACTTTTTTCATCAGAGGCAGTCATTTGACTAAGGGTTACTGGAGGGAGAAGTTATTAAGATTTTACTCTTCCTGTCTCTGATTAAGGTAGCCTTGGGACAATCATGAAAATTAAGGTCAGCAGAAAGCCCCAGGGTGTTTGGAAGGAGGCAGGAATTGTGGCTATGAAAATGTCTTTGAGCCAGGTACTGACTGACCTTATTGCAGAGGACAGAGAGTATTCCAGAACTCCATAGGAAAGAATGGAATCTCAAGGAGGCAAGGTGGTTGCTGAGTTGTTCATTTCAACAAATTGAATTCAGTAAACATTTATTAAGCACCAGGCACTGTGCTAAGTGCTGGAGTGGTGAGGGGAGGTGTTCAGAACATGATAGTGAGGCAAGCAACTTCTTGTCTTTGGGTTTCAGGATAAAAAACAAGGATGTCCCACCTTGGAGAGATGGTATCTCCAAGAGAAAGCTAGGTTTCAGGGAGATAGAAGAAATGTGAGACATAGTAAGGAGGAGAGGTTATTAATAGAGGAAAACTAGAGGAAAGAAGAGGATGAGGCCTGTGTGGGCTATGGCTGAACTGCATGAGGATGAGTGGGTAAAGCAGAGACAGCAGGGAAAGACATTTTTGCCTCAGCATAAGGTGTTTCTGAGACAAAGGAGTAGGGGTTTATTAGCCATAGTTCGTAGAAAGGACCAAGTAATAAATTGGCTCCGAGGATCTAATTAGAATGGTGTGTGAAGCCCTCTGGATCCTGAGTGGGAGAGGGAGGTGGCCAGGGGGCAAGGATAGATTGTCAGAACTCACAACTGCTGTTACTTGAGTAATTACTCTAGGTGGCACACTCTTGGATGCTCAGGGGAACAAGGGAGCTCTGTCCTTGCCCTCTTAAGATTTTTCTTTGGAAGGGGTAAGAGGACGGCAGCTGGTACATATCACCTTTGCCACTGCTCCCAGTCATCTCATGTAACATAGGACACCCCAGTGAGAAGGTGGCCTTCAGAAAGGAACATGATATCAACATGGAACCCCTGGGGAAGGCACCAGCCCAGGATCAGGCAAAGGAGCAGAACTAGGGTGGCTGCATTCTTCAGGGGGAAAACTGGGGATGGGAAGTAGTATCTTCCTCATGCCTCTGTGTCAGCGCCGGAGGCAAAGCCCTACTTGCTTGGTGCTGGTTCTGGCAGTTTTGCATGTGACACATTACATCTGTCTTTTTCCCTGACTCTTTATTTTGTCATCTTCTAGGCAAAAGGAGGACTCTCTGGCTTATATGATGGGGCAGAAGTTGTTCTTGGTCCTGACACTTCTCTGGAGCTTTTGGGACCAGTTCCACCTGAGCAGCAATTTATTGATCACAAAATGAGGCCTGGATCTGGAGTATTAGCTGTTAAAGTTATTCCGGATGGACCTACTCGAGTACTCCAGGTGACGGTCCGCCACATGTACCTGACAGACTATGTCTTCCTTTTTAAAAGGGATGTTTAGTTTTCTTTATGACCCCGGTGGATTGTAACTCCTGGCACCACCTTTTTATGCAGTGGTCTAAACAGTTCAGTTTTGACCGTCTTTTACATATAATTACATAGTATCTGCCATCATGGGAACTTCTTGAATCAATTTTTGTTTTGCCATTTTTTAAAAAAATAAAACAACCCACCTCCACTTTTACATTTATCCCCTAGAAAACAATATGGTGGACTTTTTTTTTAATGTTACAATATATCTATGAGCTTCATGCTTTGTAATAATTGTGCCTTAAAGAAGACAAGAATCTTATGAAGTGTTGAACTTAGCAGGCTCATGTGTTTCTGTGCCTAATATGTTTAGAATTTTTTTTTTTTGAGTTGATCCAGAAGTATGAACATTTTGCTTCTCAGATCTGAAGTTTGAATCCCCTGTCACATATGATGGATTTACTTCATTATTTATTAAAGCTATCCCTCGCTAGGATTTGTAGTTCTCATACTTTCACAACTCCTCTATAGAACAGATTTGTCATTAAAAATAAAAAGCAGGCTTCTTAGTAGTTTATTTGATTTTAGATAACAGACTTCAGCCAGCGGAAAAGTGACCGTCCATCATATGAAGTGGATGACCTTCCTGTTACTGAGCAAGAATTACAGACGTTTAAGAGCCCAGATACAGAGCAGGAGCTGGAAGTAAGACGCAAATATCACAATTTCATGTTCTGAACTTCAGTGTTTAAACAAGATCTCCCTCCTTGGTTTTATCCTTATCAAGCCCTGCTCTTCCCGCCCCCCCCCCCCCCACTTCCATCTTCTTTTAAATATGATGTGTGCAATTTCAGTGCAGCAAATGTCACTTTGTTATCTTGCTTCACAGACATGTGAGTACAGTTTGCAAATGGCATTTTAAGTTCATCCAAAACACATGTTCCAGCATAGAAGATGTTATTACAAAGAAATAACTATTTGAGTTTAAAATAGCATTTAAGGTAGGGGAAGAAACAAAATAGAAGAATCTTCTGCATTTCTCACTGATCCTGACAGCTCCTGCCTTTGGAAAGAGAAAAACAAATTTGTAAAGGAACAAAATCATATAACATGGCACTTATTTTTATGCTTATTTGGGATGAGGGGTGTCAGGATGATCTAAGGGAATGACCACTGCCAGTTTCCTTTCCTCATTCTCAGTTGACCACTGGGTAGTGCTCAGTTTGGGGTATTTTGTTTCCATTCAGGTTGTTGTGAAACTGGAAGGTGGAATTGGGTTGTCCTTAATTAATAAAACTCCAGAAGAACTTGTCTTTGCCAGCCTGACAGGAATCAATGTTCACTACACGCAACTTGCAACCAGTCACATGCTTGAACTGAGCATTCAGGACGTACAGGTAAAAGGAGAGATTTTAGAACTTGTTGATCTTTTTTAATTTATAGCACTAAAACTGAAGCCAGGAATGGGTGTTTGAACAGCTTTAAAGGCTTAATAGGAGATGTCTCACTCTTTTCTTTACCACAATTATGTGGAGTCATTTAGAGTTGTTATTCATCACACTCACTTTTATGTGAAAAGGAAAAATAATTTTTTCAAATACAAAGGTTTGTTGTTCAGTAGTTTTTCAGTCATGTCCAGCTCTGTGACCCCATTTGGGGTGTTTTTGGTGAAGATAGTGGAATGGTTGGTTTGTCACTTCATTCTCCAGATCATTTTACAGGTGAGGAAACTGAGGAAAGGCAGAGTTAAGTGATTTACCCAAGGTCACACAGCTAGTAAGTGTCTGAGGCCAGATTTGAACTGAGGTCTTCCTGACTCCAGGGCTGGTGCTTTTTCCACCGCTCCACCTAACTATCCAAAGGAAACAATTGGCATTTGCATTTTATGTAATTCTCATAAAACAGAATTCTCAGTGTGACTGCTGAGCCTGAAGTAATTCCTGGCCTTTAGACAGAACTATTCATCTGGCCCAAGGAATTCACATAGAAAATTTGAGAAAAGGGTGCAAAGTAAAGGCTGACCTGATCATTCTCCATCTTTGTGGAGAGAATAAACGCAACAGACAGAACTGCAGCAGGAGGGATAGAGGGTCAGCATAAGGAAGAAACCTTAGAGTGTGTGACCAAGGGAAATTCTGCGCTTGGCTTTAAAAAGAAAGTAGCTTGTCACCTAGCTGAGATGATTCATGTTGTGGTCCGCTTTGAGACAGGAATAGATTATCCCCAAAGGTCTCAATCATTCTCTGATTTAAAAGAAATAAATGTGTCTGTCTCCCATTATAAAATCCTACTCTCTTCCTCTCCCCATCCTCCCATTCTCCCTTTAGCTTGACATAAGCTAAGGGATCAGTACCTGATAGATCATTCAGAAAACAATGACACCAAGATGTGTTCCCATCCCAGAGTGGACAGTCTGCATTCTTCTTAGCAATATACAATGCATCCCCTGGAGAGCTGGAATTTCTAGCCTCCTTCATGTCATATCATTCAGTCTTCTCAGTGCTGAAAGACTTTTTCAAAACATTTTTGCTTTTATCTGTATATACCAGAGAAGGATTCAGACTAATCTCTCTCTTTGACAACAGATACAGAGTTAATACTTTGCACTTGTGCTATTTCTTTGTCTCTGTTCATTTAAAAAACACACACACACAACTTTATTGAGGAAAGCCATGGAGCCATTTGCTTTTTATTAATCTTTGTTTCTTTAAAATAACTCCCATTAAAAAAATGACTCCCATTAAAAGTAAGTTTAATTTAGAGGAAAAATAAACTGTGCATACCCAACAGTACCACTACCAGGTCTGTATTCAGAAAGATCAACAGAAACAGGAAAAAGACCAATTTGTACAAAAATATTGATAGCAGCTCTTTTTGTGGTGGTCAAGAACTACAGATTCTTGGAAGGGATGCCCATCAATTGGGCAGTGGGTGAAAAAGTTGTGGTATATGTGATGGAATGCTGTCATGCTATAAGAAACGATAAGGGGGTGATTTCAGAGAAACCTGGAAAGACTTAAACTGATGCAAAGGGAAGTGAGCAGAATGGAGAGAACCTTGTAATCAGCTGTGAAAGACTTTGCTATTCTCAGCAATACAGTGATCCAAGACAATTCCAAAAACACTCATGATGAAAAATGATATCTACTTCCAGAGAGAACTAATGAACTCTAAGTGCACATTGAAGTATAATTTTTTCATCCTATTTTTTTTTTTTTACAACATGGCTAGTATGGAAATGTGTTTTGCATGATTTCAGTTGTCTATTTGATACCATACTTCTTTCCTTCTAAATGGGTGAAGGAGGATAAGGGGGAGAGATATAATTCAGAATTCAAACTTAAAAAAAAAAAAGGAATGCTAAAAATAAATAACAAATTTGTTTTTTTAAGAATTAAAAAAATAGTCATAGGGAAGTTTCAGTGACAGTTTGGAGGTGCTGATAATGAGATTTGCTTTGGACATGTTCATTTCAGGATATGAGGCACCCCCTTTCAGATGTCCAGTAGACAGTTGGTGATGTGAGATTGGAGCATAGGAAAGAGACTAGCACTGGATCGGTAGATCTGGGAATAGTCCGCATAAAGATAAAAATTGAAGCCTTGAAAGCCAATGAGAGTTACCTAATTAATTAGCATAAAAAGAAAGAGAAGAGGGCCTAGGATGGAACAATTGGGGCACTCACAGTTAGTTGTTCTTTTTGTTCGGTCTTTCAGTTGTATCTGACTCTTCATGGCCCAGGGGACCATAGTACATTAGGCCCTTCTGTCCTCCACTGTCTCCCAAAGTCTGTCCAAGCTCATGTTCTTTGCTTCCATGACGTCATATCCATCTCATCCTCTTCTGTCTCCTTTTCCTTTTGCCTTCAGTCTTCCCCAGCATCAGGGTCTTTTCCAAAGTATTTAAGCTTCAGCTTCAGTATTTGTGAACAGTCTGAGTCAATTTCATTAAGTACTGACTGAGTTTATCTCCTTGCTATCCAAAAGACTCTCAAAAGTCTTTCCCAGCACCACAATTCAAAAGCATCAGTTCTGTGGTGCTCAGCTTTCTTTATAGTCCTACTCTCCTAGCCATACATTGCTACTAGAAAATCATAATTTTGACCATATGGACCTTTGTTAACAAGGTGATGTGCCTGTTTTTTAGTATGCTGTACAGATTTTCTGTAGCTTTCCTTTCAAGGAACAGGTGTCTTTTCATTTCATGGGTGCAGTCACTGTCTTCAGAGATCTTTGAGCCCAAGATTATCAAGTGTGGCACTGCTTCCATTTTTTCTCCCTCTATTTGCCTGGAAATGGTGGGACCAGATGCCAAGATCTTAGTAGTTTTATGTTAAACTTCAAGCCAGTTTTTACAATCTCATCAAGAGGCTTCTTAATTTTTCTTCACTTTCTGCCATAAGATTGGTTTTGTCTATGTATCTGAGATTGTTGATATTCCTCTTGACAACCTTAATTCTGGCTTTTTATTTGTCAAGCCTGGCATTTCACATGATACACTCTACATATTAGTTAAGTAAATAAGATGACAGTATGCAACCTTGTCATACTTATTTTCCAATCTTAAACCAATCAGTTCTAACTGTGACTTCTTGGCCTGCATCCTGGTTCCTCAGGAAACAAATAAGCTGATCTGGTATTTCCATCTCCATGAGGACTTACCACATTTTGCTGTGATCCACACAGTCAAAGGCTGTAGTGTGATCAGTGAAGCAGAAATAGATGTTTTGCTGGAACTTCCTTACTTTCTCCATAATCCAGTGAATGTTGGCAATTTATTCTTTAGTTTCTCTTACCTCTTCGAAAACCATCCTGCTCTTCTGATAATTCTCAGTTCACATATTGCTGAAGCATCACTTGCAGAGTCTTAAGTATAAACTTGCTGGCCAGTGAAATGTGAACATTCCTTGGCATTGCCCTTCCTTGGAATCAGGATGTAAACTGATCTTTTTACCATCCAATAATCACTGTTGAGTTTTCCAAATTTGCTGGCATACTGAGTGCAGCACTTTAATAGCATTATCTTTTAAAGTTTAAAATATCATCCCCTCCACTAGCCTTATTGTAAGCAGTGCTTCCGAAGGCCTACTTGACTTCATTCTCCAGGGTATCGGGCTCTAGATCAGTAACCACACCATGGTGGTTGTCAGTGATGTTAAGATCCTTCTGTGTATTCTTGTCACCTCTTCTTAGTCTCTTCTTCTTGTGTTAAGTCCCTACCATTTTGGTCTTTCATCATGCCTATTTTTGTGTGAAAGATTCCTTTGAGATCTCGTCTTTCCTATTTTGTTGTTTTCTTCTGTTTCTCTGTATTGCACATTTAAGAAAAGCTTCTTATCTTTCCTTGCTATTTGTTGCAATTCTGCATTCCTTTTATAAAACCTCATCAGACAGTTATTTTGCTCTCTTGCTCTTTTTCTTTACAATGTTTTTTGTTGCTGCCTCTCGTATAATATTACAAGCCTCTGTCCATAGTTCTTTAGGTACTCTGGCTACCAGATCTAATCCCTTAACTCTGTTCCTCACTTCTACTTCATACAGGATGTTATGTAGATCATACCTATATGGTCTCGCGGTTTTCCCACTTTCTTCAGTTCAAGTACGAATTTTGCAACAAGAGGCTCATGATCTGAGCCATAGTCAGCTCCAGGTTTTGTTTTTAGTCATTGTATACAGCTTTTTCACCTTTGGTTGCGAAGTATGTGATGAATCTGATTTCATTATCCACTATCTGGTGATGTCCATGTGTGGAGTTACTTTTTTGGGTTGTTGAAAAGGATTGTTTATTAGGGGAAGTTTTATATCTTTGAATGCTTACATAAATAAAATAGAGAAAGAGGAGATCAGTGACTTAGGCTTGCAGTTGAAAAAGCTAGAAAAAGAACAAATTGAAAATCCCCAAGTAAATACCAAATTAGAAATACTAAAAACCAAAGGAGAGATTAATAAAATTGAAATTAAGAAAACTATTGAATTAATAAATAAAACCAATAGTTGGTTTTATGAAAAAACTAATAAAATTGATAAACCTTTGGTCAATCTGATTAAAAAAAAGAAAGAAGAAAACCAAATTACTAATATTAAAAATGAAAGGGGTGAACTCACCTCCAAAGAGGAGGAAATTAAAACAATAATTAGAAACTACTTCGCCCAACTTTATGCCCACAAATTCGATAATCTAAACGAGATGGATGAATATTTTAAAAAATACAAATTGCCCAGATTAACAGAAGAGGAAGTTGAATACTTAAACAACCCCATCTCAGAAAAAGAAATTGAACAAGCCATCAATGAACTCCCTAGGAAGAAATCTCCAGGGCCAGATGGATTCACAAGTGAATTCTATCAAACATTTAAAGAACAGTTAATTCCAATACTACATACACTATTTTTGAAAATTGGGGAAGAAGGAGTCCTCCCAAATTCTTTCTATGATACAAATATGGTTTTGACACCCAAACCAGGAAGAGACAAAACAGAGAAAGAAAATTATAGACCAATTTCCCTAATGAATATAGATGCAAAAATTTTAAATAAGATTTTAGCAAAACGAATACAGCATCTTATCATGAGATTAATACATTATGATCAGGTAGGATTCATACCAGGACTACAGGGCTGGTTCAATATTAGGAAAACTATTAGCATTATCGATCACATCAACAACAAAGCTAACAAAAACCACATGATTATCTCAATAGATGCAGAAAAAGCTTTTGACAAAATACAACATCCATTCCTACTGAAAACATTGGAGAACGTAGGAATAAAGGGAACTTTCCATAAAATAATAAGCAGTATCTATCTAAAACCTTCAGCAAGCATTATATGCAGTGGGGATAAGCTAGATGCATTCCCAATAAGATCAGGGGTCAAACAAGGTTGTCCATTATCACCACTATTATTCAATATGGTACTAGAAATGTTAGCTGTAGCAATTAGACAAGATAAAGATATTCAAGGAATAAGAATAGGCAAAGAAGAAACTAAGTTATCACTCTTTGCAGATGATATGATGATTTACCTAGAGAATCCCAGAGATTCAAGTAAAAAATTACTTGAATTAATAAACAACTTTGGCAAAGTTGCAGGGTACAAAATAAATCCACACAACTCTTCTGCATTCCTATATATTAGCAACAAAGTCCAACAACAAGAGATAGAAAGAGAAATCCCATTTAAAGCTAGGGTAGACAGTATAAAATACTTAGGAGTCTACCTGCCAAAACAAACCCAGGGATTATATGAACACAATTACAAGACACTTTTTGCACAAATAAAGTCAGATTTAAGTAAGTGGAAAAACATTAGTTGCTCATGGGTAGGCCGTGCTAATATAATAAAAATGACAATTCTACCTAAATTAATATACTTATTTAGTGCCATACCAATTAAACTATCAGACAATTACTTTCTAGAGCTGGATAAAATAATATCAAAATTCATTTGGAAAAACAAAAGGTCCAGAATATCAAAGGGACTAATGAAAAGAAATGCTTGGGAAGGTGGCCTAGCGCTACCAGACCTCAAACTCTACTATAAAGCAGCAATTATCAAAACCACTTGGTATTGGCTAAGAAACAGAGAGGTAGACAAGTGGAATAGACTTGGCACTCAAGATGCAGTAGGCAAGGAATATAGCAACCTTCTGTTTGATAAACCCAAGGACCCCAGCTTCTGGGATAAGAACTCATTGTTTGACAAAAATTGCTGGGAAAACTGGATAACAGTGTGGCGGAAATTAGGCATAGACCCATACCTGACACCGTACACAAGAATAAAGTCCAAATGGGTACATGATTTAGGTATAAAGATTGATACCATGAATAAACTGGAGAAGCAAGGAATAGTGTATTTATCAGATCTATGGAGAAGGGAAGAATTCTTTACTTAAGGAGAGATAGAAAGCATTATGAAATGCAAAATGGATAACTTTGATTACATTAAACTGAGAAGTTTTTGCACAACCAAACCCAATGCAACCAAAATCTGGAGGGATGTAGTAAATTGGGAAAGAATTTTTACAGCTAAGCTCGGGGATAAAGGCCTCATTTCTAGAATATATAGAGAACTGACCCAAATGTATAATCATACAAGTTATTCCCCAATTGATAAATGGTCAAAGGATATGAACAGGCAATTTTCAGAGGAAGAAATTAAAGCTATCCATAATCATATGAAAAAATGCTCTAAATCACTATTGGTTAGAGAGATGCAAATCAAAACAACTCTGAGGTACCACATCACACCTATAAGATTGGCAAACATGACAGAACAAGAAAATGATAAATGCTGGAGAGGATGTGGGAGAGTTGGAACACTAATTCATTGTTGGTGGAGCTGCGAGCGCATCCAACCATTCTGGAGAGCAATTTGGAACTATGCCCAAAGGGCTACAAAAATGTGCATACCCTTTGACCCAGCAATATCGCTACTAGGACTATATCCCCAAGAGATCATAAAAATGGGAAAGGGTCCCACATGTACAAAAATATTTATAGCAGCACTCTATGTAGTTGCCAAAAACTGGAAGTCAAGGGGATGTCCATCAATTGGGGAATGGCTGAATAAATTATGGCATATGAATGTAATGGAGTACTATTGTGCCATAAGAAATGATGAACAAGAAGACTTTAGAGAGGCCTGGAAGGACTTATATGACCTGATGCTGAGTGAAAGGAGCAGAACCAGGAGAACTTTATGCACAGCAACGACCACAGTGTGTGAGAGTTTTTTCTGGTAGACTTAGATTTTTGTAATAACACAAGAACTTCTTACAAAAAAAAAAAAATCCCAATGGTGGATCTCAAGGCAAAATGCCTTCCACACTCAGAGAGAGAAATATGGAAGTCACTCACATAATGTTGCAGATCATGTTTGTGTATGTGTATGTGTTTGTGTATCATGTTCTGATTTGTTATACGATTTCTTTCATTTATCTCAGTCTGACTACATAGCATGACTATAGTGAAAATATACTCAATAGGAAAGTATATGTAGAATCTATACAGAATTGTATGCAGTCGTGGGGAGGGAGGGGGGTAGTGGGGGATAGGTGGGGGGGGATAAAATCGCAATTGTATGGCAGTGATTGTTAAACATTAAAAAATAAAAATAAAAATAAAATAAAATAAAAAAAAAAAAGAAAAGGATTGTTAGTTATGACTAGCAAATTACCTTGACAAAACTCTGTTAGTCTCTGCTCTGCTTCATTTGGTACTCCAGAGTCAAACTTGCCTGTTATTCCAGTTATCTTTTGGTTTCCTGCTTTAGCATTCCAATTCCCTATGATCAGTGTGGTACCTTTTTTTGGTTTTATTGCTTTGGATTTGAACAGATATAATTCTGTCTTTTTTGAGATTATATCCCAGTACTGCTTTTCTCAATCTTTTATTGGTGATGAGGGCTACTCCATTTCTTCTAAGGGATTTTTGCCCACAGTAGCGTATGCCATGATCTCCTGAATTATATTCACCCCATTCCCATCCATTTAAGTTCACTGACATCCAAGATGTTGATGTTTAATATTTTCATCTCTTGTTTGACCACACCCAGGGTACCTTGGTTCATAGATCTTACCTTCCAGCTTCCTATGCAATATTGATTTTTGCAGCATCAGACTTTTCCTTTCATTGCCAGACACATTTGCAGTTGAGCTTCCTTTGGGCTTGACCTGGCTACTTCATTAGTTTTGGAGCTACTTGTAATTATCGTCTTCTCTTTCCCAGTAGCATATTGGGTACCATCTGACTGGAGGGGCTAATCTTCCAGTTTCACCTCTTTTATCATTTTAATATCTGTATGGGGTTTTCTTGGGAAAGATTTCCATTTCCTTCTCCAGTGGATTAGCTTTTGTCAGAACTCTCTACTATCCTGTTCATCTTGGGTAACTCTGCATGGCATAGCTCATAGTTTCATTGAGCTACACAAATCCCTGTACAAGGCACTGATTCAGGAGGGGCCCACAATTAACCCATGTATCATAATGATTATAGCTAACATTTACATGAAGTTTTAAGATTTATAAAGCACTTCACATATATTATTTCATTTTATCCTCACAACAGCCCTATGAGGAAAGTGCTTGCATAGCCTCATTTTATAAAAGAATACTGGGATATTCAAAGATGTTATGTAGCTGACCCTTGGTTCTGAAGCAGGATTCAAACTTGGGCTATATTCACCCTGGACTAGCAAAGGAGGTAAAAATAGGTGCATTCTGGCAAGCAGGAGGAGAACCAGGAGAGAAGAGTATCATGAAAGCCCAAAGCGGAAAGAGGGTTCAGAGCAAGAAGGGAGTCAGCAATGGTCAGTGCTACAGAAACTGTGCAAAGGTCAGTCTAGAGAATATCAGCTCCTACAGAGTTATTTGTTAATTACCGTCTCTCCCTCCAAATATATGTTTGTTAAGACCATGCATGATTTTAGTCAATTTCTAAGTGCCAACATCAATCAAGTGAGTGACAAAACAGGAGACATTCTCATTTTAGGTATTCATTAGTCACCGAGAATGTCTTGCATATAGAACTATTTACAAAAGATGTTGAGGTTCTTGAGTTCTTCCTATTTATTGGTGACACTCTGCTAATTACATAAAGCCATATCAAGTATGGATCCTACTCAGAAGTAATCAGAAGAGATAGAATCTTAACACATCACAAAGGAAAAACCAAAAGGGTAAAGAATCTATATTGTCCAAATGATGACTTGCAGTTGGAGAAGCAACCCGTTCAGTTAGTCCATTGGTGCCTATGTGATGACAAGTGCTACAGGTAGACTAAAAAGCCGGCTCCAGAATTACATTCAAGGGAGTGCTTGGGTTCGTTTTCTTTGGGGAACTACTTCACAGCAACTTGAATGAGCAACTAAGCTGTTTCTTGCCACCAAAATCACCAATCTTTAGCTGGTGATGTTGCATGACAATGAATTATCAAACACAATGATGTCAAGTGAATCAGAATTGTAGGTGATCTTTGCCACAAAAAGGGCACTAGAAATATCCATGGTGAGTGTAAGTGTATTACCTGTGATCATTTTCACATAAGAATAAATATGATCAGGATATGCTCAGAAGGACAGATTAATTAGGTACATGGCAAGAGTGAAGGATAATAGAATTTAAGGCCCCTATTGAAATATTTAAAGAACTAGAGCAAGGTATCTAGTATGTTGAATTGATCTTCTCTGCAAAATTTGCCACAAGACGTGAGCAGAATCACTTTGGGATATGGTTCACATCAGTGAAAAGGAGCATCCACATATCTGCAAAAATATTGAGGAAAATGGTTACTATTAAATATTTCACCTTTTAAAAATAGATACTTAGCTATATAACTAGAGAGTCTGCACAGTGCCTAAAATAAATTAACTACAGGGGGAAAATTGTGTGGATTATGATAACGTATTTTCACTACAAGCTTTCTTTCTTGAGTCCTGCCAGTCCTAGAAAAATTCAGTTTTTTGTTTTCAGAAACATGTTTTCAGGTTTGTCTGTGTCTCTAATACATCAGGATGGTATGAAAGAAATAGAAAGCAGTAGCCCTTCCCATAAGGAGGTGGTAATCTAGTTGGGAAGATAAACAGAACTTAGACTTATTTACAAAACAGTTTTTCAGTAATTGACATCTAATGTAGTCTATAACCTGAGTAGTAGAGAATTCAGTCCCAGACAATACAGGCCAGATGAGGGCTTTGAAAACCAGGCCAAAGGAGGTTTATGTGCTTTATAGATGAGAGGTGGTAAGTAAAAAAAAGTCTTCTATTGTTGATCTTTTCAGTAAGGTAGAACTGGTTTAGAAAGCAAAAACTGTGAAAGCATGTGACTCTCTTAAGCAGCCTGGCATATTCAATAAAATGCTTCACTCAGAGGAAGATCTAGGTTTGAATCACTGCTGACAAATCATTTATCATCCCTGAGTCTTACCTTCTTTATATGTAAAATGCAAAGAATAATACCTGTAGTACCAAATTCACAGAGTGTTTGTGAAGCTCCAGCGAGAGAACATATGTGAGGCTCTCTGCCAACTTCAAACTGCTGTGGGAAAGTCCTTCATGATGATTGTCCCATTCAGACCTTTTTTTATGGGGTCTGGGACAAGGTGTTAACTTGCTATGAGTCTTTTACATTTGGTAATCTAAGGACCAGGGTGAAGATAAGAACTCTTTTCTGTAATTGAATTCAAAGGGTTAGGCTGTTAGCTCCTCTGCTTCCATGGTCTCCCTGAAAACACCCTCCATACAGCTCTCGAAGCAAGCAAGGCGACATATACCTCGGCCTGTGCTTGCATGATCCTGCTTTCCTCTGCTAGGACTTTCTATTTTGAAAGCTTTTTATTCCATAGATCTTGAAGATGATAAATATTTGGTATGGTGATATTATTTAAAATGTTCTTCATTTTTATGGAACTATGTTCTATCTGCCCAGGTGATAATGGTTCATTTCTAGAACCATTTTGGGGGTTGAATTTCCAAAGCTGTTTCAAGATTCATATTTGTAGTATTGATGTGTTATTTGTCAGCTTCTTGTACATAATTCTGTCATCTAGGACATGTCAGGTAAGGTATTTGTTAGATACTAATTTTTTTATAAGTTTAAAACGATATGTGGCACAGTCCATTAAATCTGGGCTCCTTGAGGAGAGTTGTTAAGTCCTTTTTCAGTTGGGTCCAATTTTCCATTGATTCCATTTGTTTTTGTTTTGTTTTGTTTTTGACAAAGATACCAGAGTGGTTTGCCTATTCCTTTTCCAGTTCATTTTACAGAGGAGGAAACCAAGACAAACAGAGTAAATGACTCACCCAGGGTTACACTGTTAGTATCTGAGGCCAGATTTGAACTCAGGAAGATGAGTCTTCCTGAGTCTAGGCCTGGCACTCTATGCACTATGACGCTACCCAGCTGCCCCTTAAAGATAACCCATCTGATCACTTCTGGGGGCAGTGACCTGGTCCTGAATTGCTTCTACAAATGAATATTCCCAACTTCTCCATTTGTTTTGTGCTGCTTGTTGACCCTGTTGTCTGAGTTCACATGGAAGTTGCCCTTTAAGGGCCTTTTGATTCCACTTTTTGGATCTTAACTTTTTCATAGGCTCCGTTCATTGGCAAATTACTTTTAATTCCATTCTGCGAATACAGTAATATGCATGTATCTGTCATCAGCTTTTCATATTTCTCGGAGAATTGATATCTTCTTGTTCCAAAAGTATTTCTGAGGGATTTTTCACGGTGATGATTCTGTTTCTGCTGCTAATAAAACTTGAGAGGACATCAGCAGTCAGTGTAGAATGACGGCCCTGCAGCACTCATGTACAAAATAAAAAAGCACAGTCACTTCTTCTCGCAGAGAACCCACTGGCATTCCCAGACCACTGAGGGCAGAGCAGAGACAGAAAGCTTTTAGTATCAGCCCTGGCAGGTACTCAGGGAACTATGTCAAGGGAGCATAGTTCCTAATATCACTTCATGCTCAGTACTGGGAGGAAAGAAGATTCCTAGATGAGCTTATCATTCTTTGGTTATATTCTTAACATTTGCCAGCAATTCTAAATGACTGATTCTCGGCTTTTATTTGACTGAGCTCAAAGAAAAGAAAAATAATTTTTTTTCTGGTGGTTGATTGAGAGAGGAGTATAAAACAGCAATTATTACTTTGACTAATGTGCACATTATGTGGGTAGAATGTTTCTCATTGTCTCTTTCTGTGATAGGTGGACAATCAACTCATTGGCACTACCCAGCCTTTCATGCTTTTTGTCACCCCTTTGAGTAATGAGAATGAAGTCATTGAGATGGGCCCAGCTGTACAAGTCAATGCAGTCAAGTTCCCTAGTAAGAGTTCCCTGACTAACATCTACAAGGTAAGCTTATCTTGGGCGGGGTGTGACATGTTTCGATGTGTTCTTTTAGAATCAAGTCTCAAAGCCATACAAACATGAGTAGAAATGATGTGGTGCTATTAAATCATCTGTAGCATTCATGTGTACAAAGACCCCTGTCTTGAAGTGCCTGAAGTTGTTAAATTACTTCTAAGGGTTGAGAAGAAACCAGATGGTATTACAGTTCTCATAAAGACTATTAGTTCAGTTCCTTATGGTCTTCTCAGTAAAATACAGCTTCATCTCTCCTGATCAGACTCAGACATGATCCAGATAGATTCAGGGACAGAACTACCTAGGCACCATCACTGTCATGGGACAGGGACTGGAGGGACATAACATAGAGGAATTGTCAATCAGCCAGCAAACATTTATGAAATGCCTAATTAATATGTGCTAGGCATTGTGTGAAGCACTGGAGGGATCCTTTTGTGCAGAGCCAGTGACTACTATCAGAAAGTCTAGACAAATTGGAGACCCCATTGCTGGGAAACTGGAATGAAAAAGCATATCCCATTCATCTGCTCTTATGTTGGCAGTGCCTCTGGGACTGAGCCCACATGTGGGACCTGGACCCACAAAGTCAGTGATGCTGACCCTGACATTAGTTCACATCCATCTAAAGGCAGTACTGTAAAGTCCCACCAACCATGATGCATCTGAAACCTCAGCCTCTAGTAATCAGACTCAGATGCCCTAGAAACTAGACAATCAGATGCTAAATTGTTTATTAAAAACCTGCAGTTTGGGGTTAATTGTAGCTAAGTAGAGAAGAGCCAGGAGCAATTTGGCAGCCTATCTCTGGTTATGAAATCATGTGAATAAAGAAATTGTGTCATGTCGCTGGAGACTTATTAATGGTACAGATGGATGTCCCTTCTGTTATTCATGCTGTAAATCAAGATTTGTTTATCTCTAGCATCTGATGATCACTGCTCAGAGGTTCACGGTGCAAATTGAAGAGAAACTCCTCCTTAAATTGTTAAGTTTCTTTGGCTACGACCAAGCAGAATCAGGTAATGCCTAATGCTCTAATTAATGCCTCAGTGTTTATCCAAGAATGGCATCCCTTTTTTGTCTCTCTTTGAAAATGAGAAATTTCTAGTGCCCTGGCCACTCCCTTCTTACCTCTCATCCTGATCCCAAAAGCTTGTTATGACATGCCATAACAAATGATGATTCGCTAACTAGCTTCTGAATGAAGAAGAAGACAACCCATCAGGGGACCACAGGCAGACCCTGTGGCTAGATTATGGGAAGTAACTTTAATGTTACTTTTTTTATATCTCTATCTCCATTCCTCTAATCTAGGATAACAGAAATAATGTTAGTCATTTAGCAAACCTCTTTGTTTTCTAACCTTTGTTTATTAAACAGAATGAGGTCTAGAAATCAGAGCCCTATGCGTTTGTTTCCCTGGGCAGTTCCTTTGGTCTTACTGAGAAAATTTTTGGCTAGCCTCAATCCCTTAACTTCTGGCATCTTTACCCTTGTGTTGGAATGTAATTTTTAAATTTTCTAGTTTCTACTTTGTTTTTGGGGGAGAGGAGAGAGGTAAGATGTTTGTAGAGCCTCAACACCTACCAGAATAATGGAATACAGGAAGTGGACATTTTTCTTCTGAACTCCTTATTTGGGCTTTTGTCTTGGTTTTAAAAAGTCCTTGTAAGAGCAGACAGACTCACAGTTCATAAAAAATTCAGCAGGGGTCTTTCCTCAAATTAGCGCAGATATGGATCTTGGACTAGAGCTTAGTAGATTATATCTGGGTTGGTTAGCACAGTGCCCATTATATCACAAGCACTTAATAAATGCTTATTGTTAGAAAAAAAAAATCTTCCCAGGGGCACGTGCAGACACACAGACACATAGACACACAGACACACAGACACACACACACAGACACACACACACACACACACACACACACACACACACACACACACACACACACACACACACACACACACACACACACACCCTATATTGACGAACTATTTTTACTCAGAATTGGAACATTGAATGTAATGAAGGTCAGCAGCGATATTCCTGACTGTGTGTAGAACTCTGCTGCTTTTCTTTTTTATTCATTGAGCCAATCACTTGAGGCCTTGCTTGCAGGCTATCTGTTCCTTTTTGGTTCCTTCGTGTAGAATTTTACTTTCAGTTCAGTTAGATATGCTTTTTTTACACATTGTTGTCAGCAAGTTTCTTTGCAGGCTATGGGGTCTAGGTCTTTTTTGGTTCTTTTGGATCACACCCTTCCCCTCACTAGAGCATCACTGCTTCCCAGGGCTGCATCTGTCTTCTGGGTGTCTCCAGAGAGGCCTCAACATCACTTGTGTTAGCTTTCCTTCCCTAATCCCTTTCATTTCTTAGTTAGAACTGATAACAATCAGATGAGTCAGTTTGGAAAGTAAACATCCTTTGGGCTGTAAGTCTCACCTGGATAATTGTGAGGTAAGAGAAACCAAGTGGGAATTAACTATCTGAGCCACTCTGGTCCTCAGTTTCCTTGGGTATAAAATGAGAATTGGACTGGATGACCTTTTAGGTCTCTTCTAATTTTTATGTCTTATCACATCATTCTAGGGGTGTATGGGGTGTTCAGAGAGGGCTAGCACCTCTGGTGTGAGGGTTTGTCAAGCCCTTTTCAGAGCTGCTCGTTCACCCTAGGTGTCCTTCTGTCATCCAACTCTCACCTGTAGCTCCAAGAAGCTGTAGCCTGTGCAGTGACCACACCCCAGTTTAAACTGTTTTGGCAGATGGGCTGCCAACAGGCTTCAAGCATTATCAATGAGTTAAGGGGGATGTCTACCCTAAGCATGTGAAGACTTCCCTCAGCAGGTGAGAATGGTTTGTTCTAATGGATCACAAAGACAGCTGAAGCAAGTTCTGTGAAATGCTTAAAGCTTGGCCAGCCATTGAAGATGTCAAGGTCGTCCATTGCATCCCAGGCAGTCATCAGTCATCCTGATTTTTGTCTTGCCACTGGACTTCTATGACTCTGGGAGAGAGAATGACTTTGTGTGACTCTGCCTCCCTTAATGCATCACCCCATGATATCATTGGTCCTCTTTGAAAATGAAAAACAAACAACAGGAGCTATTCAAATCTTCATGGATAAAGTGCATGGACAAAGTTAACATCACTATAGATATATATTAATTTTTCCCTCTTCTGGAATTAAAGAAAATCTGTCTTCACTGTCCAGGTTGAAATGAACATATACCTTTAGGAAGAGATTGCTGCTTATAACTCAAGCTCATCCTGTTTCTAAATTTATTAGTAATATGATAGACTTTCTAGAATAGAAATTTTCTTTTCACTTTCTCTCATCTCACTCACTTCTTAATACTTGACAGTCCAGCTTCCAAAGTCATTCCACCAAAGTTAGCATGCATTTCTTACTTGTAAAACCCAGGCGCCTTTTCTCAGTGCCCATTCTCTTCAGCCTCTCTGTGGGCTTTTGCCCTGTTGATCATCCTCTCCTCTTGATGCTCTCTTTCCTCTGGGTTTTTGGGATACCATCTCCTGATTCTCCTCCTAGTTGCCAGACTGCTCCTTCTCGGTTGGATCCTCTTCCAGGTCATGTCCTCTAACCAGACATGTCCTGCTGGTCTCTGTCTTGTGTCCTTTTGTCTTCTCCCTCTGTACTACTTCACCTGGTGATATCATTAACTTCTTTGGATTTGATTCCCATCTCTGTGCTGATAATTCTCAGATCTACCAATCTTCCCTAACTTCTCTGCTGACCTCCAAACTTGCATCTGCAACTGCCTTTTGGATATCTAGACCTAAATGTCCAGTAGACATCTTAAAAAACATGTCCAGAACTGGACTTATTCTCTTTCTCCCTGAAGCCTTTCCCCCTCCTAACTTCTTTATTCTGTTGAGGATAACACCATCTTCCCAGTCTCTCACACTCGAAACCTAGGCTTATCCTTTATCCTTGAGTCTTCACCATCTCTCACTTTGAATATCCAATCTATTCCCAAGACCCATTGATTTCACCTTTGCAACATCTTTGAGCTATGCCTCCTTCTCTCCTCTGACACTGCCCCCAGCGTGGTGCTAGTCCTCCTCAACTCACATTTGGACTATTGCAGTAGTTGCTGATGGGTCTGCCTGCCTCAAGGCTCTTCACACTGTAATCCATCTTACATTTAGCAACCAGAGTGATTTTCCTGAAGAGCAAGTCTGACCATGTCACCCCCACTCAGTAAACTCCATTAGCTCCCTATTGCCTTCTGTTTAGTGTTCAAAGTCCTTTATAACATGCCTTCCTGCTCCCCACCCCTTACCTTTTTAGTCTTCCTCCACCTTACATCTCTCCTAGTATTCTTTGATCCAGTAACATTGGCCTCCTTGCTGTTTCCTAAATAAGGTACTCCATTTCCCAGCTCCAAGCATTGTCTCTTCTTCTCTGACTGTCCGCCTTGCCTGAAATGCTCTCCCTCTTCATCTCTGCCTTCTGGCTTCCCTGAAGTGTCAACTAAAATCCCATCTTCTACAAAGAAGGCTTTCCCAACCCTCTTAATTCTAGCACCACTCTTCTTTTAATCACTTCCTGTTTATCCTGTCTGTAGTTTGCATATATTTGTTGCATGATGCCTCTCCCATTAGACTGTGAACTCCTTGAGGGCAGGGACTATCTTTTGCCTTTTTGTGTATCCCCAGCACTTAGCACAGTGCCTGGCACGTAATAGGTGAATGTTTATTGACTTATTAACTTACTAGAAGAAGCCTGCTAGGTTGTCTCATTAATGGGATCCTCCCCCATCATATATAAATGTACTATTTTTGTGGAATAAACTTAACAGATTTGGGTAGATGAAAAGGTGATAGTTTAGAGTGCTTTACCAGTGAGGCCAGAGAGTTTTAAACCTTTACCAGTTTTTTTCAAAGTCAATAACTGGCGTATAGTATAAAGTCCAATGTTAGGAGTCTGAACACAACACGGTATCACAGAATGTAGGGACATTGCACAAGGATGGCATCCAGAGTCTGATGCTTGTTGCTTTAGTTGGTTAGACTTGAAGTTTTCTCTTTTTCAATAGATTATATTTTTCCCTGGTAAATTTGAGTACGTTTGTCTGAGTAACATCTCAATAGGTTCTAACTATAGTTCTGCTCAACTTTTTCTTCCAGAAGTGGAAAAATATGATGAAAATCTCCATGAAAAGACTATAGAACAGCATGGGACACCAAACCGATACTACTTTGAAAATCTCAAAATCAGCCTACCTCAGATCAAACTGAGTGTATTCACCTCCAACAAGCTGCCTTTAGATCTTAAGGTAAGCTAGCGTCCAAAAGGTAACTGTGGATGAGTCTCAAAGTAGACTTTTCCATGGGGGAGACATACACATTACATCTCTGCTTTGTCCTCTTATTATCTACTTTTCCAGAGAATACTTGTAGTCTTTCTTATAGGAAGTTGGTTCCCTAAAGCCAACTTCAGTAGATTTCTCATCCATACAGTAGCTACATCAGGAAGCAAACAAAGCACCATCTTTGGTTTTTTTTTTATTATCATCAAAAAACATTTTGAGGAACTTCTTCATGTCAGCCAATAAATACATCACTTTGGCTTCTGCCTTTAGGAACATGTGGAATCACAATTTTAAAACCAGAAGAGTCGTCGGAAATCATTTAACCTGTGCTTCATTTTACAGATGAAGGGACTGAGGCCCGGAGAAGTACGTTGTCTTGCCTGAGCTCACACAGAGAGTTTGTACCAAAGTGTCTACTAAAAATCTTTCTTGTCTTGTCCTCTTCACTGGGCAGCATATTGCCTCCCTAGGCAGAAGTCTTTGGGTATGAACTTAGCAGTGTTTCCAGTTCTGGAGGACCCAAATCAGGGAACCCATTAGTGTTTATCCCATCCATCTGAGAAGGCATGGTGCCTTTGAAGACTAACTGCACTGCTTCTTAGTCTGGTTTATTCCTCTTTTCCCATGGATGCTTATACTGAACGTGGAAGTGGGGGAAAACCATGGGAAAACCACTATCTTGCTAACATCCACAAGTATGCACTTGACTTGTGTAACCTTTCAGAATGAGTTTGCTTGATAAAGTGTATATTCCCCCCAGAACTCTCGGCATTCTCCCAGCAAACTGATGTCAGGCATTTCCTGGTTTTTTAAACGTCTTAAGAAACTCAGATACTTATCCCAGAAGAAAATTTCTCCTCAAGATTGCTAATACATTATAATTTTATGTATAAATGTTAAAATGTGTACAATAGACAGGAAATCACTGATTTAAGTAAAATGTCCCGTCTAGGCACTAAGCCATACTGAAGAAATATTTTTAAGGTACTTTCCCCATTCATTGGTAAACACATTAAATGGAATGATCATATAATGAAGCCTGTGTGTGCATGCGTGCGTGCGTGTGTGTGTGTGTGTGTGTGTGTGTGTGTGTGTGTGTGTGTGTGTGTAATCTAGAAGTCTCCACTGCACTGGGTCTTAGTTTTTGCTTCTCAGGCCTCAGGACTAATAAAATGACCTCATTTCATTCTGAGATTTTTGCACATAGTAACATCATTTTGTTAGGATTTCCTAAGAAGGTAATGTGCTCATTATAGATGAATGCGTAATGGCTAAAAGATGTACTTTGTAAGAGCCTTAGGAAAATCTCCTCCTATTCTTGAAGAGGAATCATTATAGTCTGTCCAGAAGTTAGCTGTGACTTTGGTGTGATTAGTCAATCTGATTCCGTTATTTTAGGCCAGAGTAGGGTTGTCAGCCACAGAGAGGAGCCCTCCATAGATTTACGCTGCCAGTGGGTTCGTTATTTTATTATAGTGCATAACTCCTGAAGAACTCAAAGGTTTCTCACATTTGTTACTTACATTGATTACCATTTCACAGAAGGAGAAACTGAGACCTGGAGAGGTCAGGGGACTTAACCTGAGTTCCCACGATTAGACCATAGTATATTTACTCCTGGAACCTAAAGGTGTTAGTACTTTCCATCAATTTATACTGCTATTGAAAAGCCCAAAGGAGTTTAGGGCTCTTGAAAGGTTTTCACAGATATTGAAAATGGAAGGTGTTTCCCAGCTTATAAAAGCTTATAACAGGCCTTTCTTCATTCTGAGGAGTTACAAAAGAAGAGCTTTAATTGAGCAATGTTGTTTGGAAGAAAATCCAGTTTTAAATAGTGGGTGAGAAGGAGGGGGTCAGGGGAAATTTTAAACAAAGACACTATTTAAAAAGCTCAGAAGCGTCTTCTCAAAGGCTTGAAATAATTTGTTGGAAAATTTCAGACCCTTAACTTTTTTCTTCCCTTCCCTAAATAAAAACCAGATTTTTCACAAAAAAAGTTCCAGCATTGTTAATTGTATTTCAGAGAGAGCAAGAGAGGGAAATATCCTTGCAGTTTTAAACACTGTCCCAAGAGGGAAATGGGCAAATACCCCCATTTCACATAAACAGTCACTATGTACCATAAATAAACCTTTAAAGAATGAATTCCAGACAGTTTTGTTTAGGACAGAATAAACTAAGAAAGGAAAGGAGGTGGCCCAGCTCAAGATCTAAAATCTTATGGCATACGGGCAGGTATTTCTCCTCCCAACTATAAAGTTTCTGTAAGTCTTCTATAAGCATTCATTTCTGGGGAGGTAGGAGGTAGACAACTTCTTATTTTTATTAGGAACCTATATGCACAGAGCTGCTTTCTCTTAACATCCAGCATTTTATAACAGGAAACCGCCTGCTACTTGTTTAAATAAGCATCAGGTTTGTATACTACTGTATTTGATTAGGCACTGGTTACTACAGAAAAAGGCCCTAAATAGGCTAAATAGCCATCTCTCTCTTCCCATCATCCATGCACTTGAATTGACTGGGATGTAATTTGAGTGACCTCTAGGTGGCAGAATAATTCATGCCAGTGAGATACAAACTAGCACCTTTAAATTCCTGGCCCAAAGAGAGTGAAGAGGGGAGAAGACGACAGCGCCAGATTATACCTCTGAGTTGGCCAAAATGTGTTGGTAGGTTTGTAAATAGTGAGTACATGTTTTGTTGGTCCAAGAATTTTTACACTACCATAGGAGTACTGGAGTGTTTGGATAAATCTTTACTGTATATATTTCGTCTTCCAGTGTTTAGTTTGAAGAAGTCACCATAAGTTTCATGTTTTAGCCTGTTGTGCCTTATCTCACTTCCTGTCCTATGATAAAAAATAATTCTCTAAGAATCAGGGTTGAAAATAGAATTGGATTTGCTTGAAGACCTATTTCTTCTAGCCAACTTATATAACCTTGAGCAAGAAAATTAAGTCTCAGTTTTTCACACTGCCAAATGAGGAAAATCAGATGTCTCCCTTGTCTGTGTCTTTGATTGGTGATGTTAGAATGTAATTGTGTGGGAAGGCCTTTTAGGGCCTTCCTTACAGTGGGGAAGTGCTTTATGAGTTAGGATGGCAGAGTGAGGACTTGAGGACAAAAGGGTGTTCAAGTGTTGCCACAATTTTAAACCTTTGTTGTTATAAAACTGCCTGTTGTGTCCATGGGTGTGTAGAATGAAATAACTGACAGAAGCCAAGGTGCCTCTCTGTGGTTATTCATGCAGAGGATTGTGCCCAGTAACTGCTTTGGAATTAGCTGTAGCATTTCTAAGGGCCTCTTGAGTTGTTAACAACAAAAATCATTCTCCTTCCCTCCTTCTGTAATTCTGTTCACTCCATTGTCTTCCAGTTCCCCAGAGTCATCCTCACCTGCTCACTCTGCCTCCCTTGCATGTAACCAGGCCCTCCCCATATCTTGTTGTTTCTCTCTCCAGATCTCATGAGTTCTTCCCCTTGAATTCATGCCCTGGTCATCTTTCATGTAGACTGTTATTGCAAGAGCCTCGTCGTTGATCCTTCCCTTTTCCAATAATTTGCTCAGCACAGCCTTGAAAGTGTATGTCTAATTATGACAATCTCCTACTTAAAAAGTTGCTGTGGCACCCTCTGGGATCCAGTGTAAACTTTTTTGCGTAGCATTTAAAGCCTTCACAGACTGGGTTCTACCTACCTTCCTTGATTTATTATATACAAGGAAGTCCCCTCTGCCATTCTTTGTTCCAGCCTCACATGTGACAAGTCCCACCACGTTGGTTGCTGTCCATGCTTGGGATGCAGTCTCCTCACCTCCCTAGCTTCTTTTCAAGCTCATTTCAGGCACCAGGAGGCACTTTACTATTCCCCCAGCAATTCGGACCTCCCCTCCAAAATTTACTTGTATTTATTTTGTATCAGATTATCTAGTATTTCCTTCAATATAATGTAAGGTACTTATTTCAGTTTGGTTTTCTGTCTGTTTCTAGTGCTTGCCAGAGTATCTGGTTCAGAGTAAGTGCCCAGTGTGTTCGCTTTGATTGTATAAAGAAAAATTCTGTTCAAGTTGCCACTCTCTTCTGGTAGATTTTTCTTTTTCTTTTTTTTTTCTTTTTTTGTAAATTTTTTTATTTCAAACTTAAATGCAAAATGAGAAAAGAAAAAAGAAACATTGCTATGTTCACATCAGGCCATAAAAGAAAGTTGAGTGTAAAACAATAAGTTCTGGTAGATTTTTGGAACAAGTCGATGTGGAGCACTGGATTGGAGGACTAGGGAGGTCTGCTGTTTTCCTGGGCCATGGAGCCAGGGAGTGGTAGAGGACTTCCTAAGAATGGTCAGACCTGCAGACTACTTCACATTTCTGGTGATTAACATGGACACAATTGGTAATATTAGAAAGAATCTAGAAAGAATTTCCAAAGATTTCAAAGTCTTAGACAATAAACTGACAACTTTAGGGACAATAGGGAATGACAGGCACTGGATGTTGCATAAGCTACCAGATATCACTGTGTAGTTTGGTTTTATTTAACTCTTTTTATGACGAGGGAGGATTCTGTTAGGGTGAATGGTAATTAGGAAATATCTGTGGGGTAAAAAAGCAAGAGGCATTTGTAAATCTAAAAGGTATGAAATAATATAGAGGAAGATGCTATCAGCTAAGTTTTTTCAAGGGAATTCAATTAGCAAGCATTTGTTAAGTGCTTTCTGTGTACCAGGCATCATACGAAACTGTAAGGACACAAAGAAAGACACAAATAATCACCCCAAAGTGATAGGAAAGTTTCAGGAATGAATGTATGAGGCCCCGAGGAGAAACATTTCAGAGAGGAAGCAAAAGATGAAACTAAAAAATATAAAGACAGGTCTTTATATGCATGAAATCCTTGACATGCTTGTACTGAGCACATATGGACAATGAAAGAAGGGAAGGATAAATAAAGACAGATATAAAATTGTGTGGCCTGGTTCTGTAAGAATATTGTCAGGGCAAGCCTTTGGTGAGGGACCCTAAGGCCAAAAACCAAAAGATTTTGTCTAAACTTTTTAGCTACAGGGAGAATAGAGGACAAACTAGAAATCAGAGCTTTCTAGCACTTCTGTAGTAGTAAAGAACCTAAAACAAAGTAGATGCCCATTGATTTGGGGTCTGGCTAAAAAAGTTGTTGTATGTGAATGAGAGTATTACTCTATGAAAATGGTGACTATACAGAATGCAGAGAGGCGTAGAAGACTGTGGGCAGAGATAGTGTGGGGTGGAACTAGAACAACATAATGACTGCAACAGTGAAAGAATTCAAACTGAATCCCATGAAATCAGAGTGATCAAACTCGGCCCCAAATCAAAGATAGCAGACTGCAGCTCTCATTCTCCCTTCTGAGGTGGGGATAAAGTGCTACCTCATGGAATGCTGAGTGCAGCAGATATAGTAGTTTTACTGAACTGGTTTTTTCCCTTCATTTTAAAGTTCATACTTATAAGAGATGGTTCTCTAGAAGAAGTAGAGGAGAAAGATATATTGGGAAATGAAAGTGAAATAAAGGCAGAAAATAGCACTAGAAATTTAGACAAAAACCATTACTGATATCTCACAGGGCAGTAATCTACTTCAGGATGTAGTGGGTTCCTTTTATCTAGATGACTTCAAGCAAAGATACAATAACCATATACTGGTGTGTTGTAGAGAGGATTCTTGTTTAGGTGTGGGCTGAGCTGGGAGGCCACTGAGGTCCTTTCCACCTCTGAAATGCTATGATTCTTTTTATTGTTGGTTTAATATGGCATGTGACCCCCTGGAAACCAAAATTGGAGTCCTGCAGAAGTCAGGGCCGTAGATTAAAGGAGTCATCTCTTGTTTATAATCAGGCCCTGAAAAGCACCTTGGGATTTCCACTCATTCGATTTGAAGATGCTGTAATCAACTTGGACCCGTTTACTAGAGTTCACCCTTATGAGACAAAAGAGTTTATCATTAATGATGTCCTCAAACACTTCCAAGAGGTGAGTACTGAGCGTATGAAATATATTTGTATGTTAATGGTTTGGAGACTCTTATTACCAAAGCAATTCAATAGAAGCCTATTATAGCTTATAATCACATTCTTTCTGGCATTATTGATGTGCCACGCATTAGAATTTGCTTCCTGAAGAATGATGGGATTGCCTTCTTGTTCCTTGATATCAACATTATAGGTGGCTTCCCCTCTTCCAATTCTGAGGTTGATGGTTTCCCTAGGGTTTGAATGGTGGCATCAAAGGCAGTGGGTGCTTTGATCTGTACTAGTCATCGGTCTGTGTTTATATTGTGTTCCTCTACCTGGAAGAAAAGGCTGCTGGATGTGCAAAGGAAAGTGGCCAAAAAAACCCAAAACATCTCCAAGACCTTGGATCCAGGATTAGGTGTTAGTTTAAAATTGTTGTACATTGCAAGTTATACATTTTCTCTTTCGTTTTTATTGTCTAAGACTAAAAAGACCAAATAAACACAATGCCATAGGTCAATGAGCAGATGGTGAGGATCATATCAAACTTGTCAGCTGTCACAGTCACAAGATAGTTAACTCATTGTTGGTCTTTTGTGATACAACTATTTTTTCACTTTTTAATGTATCTTGTGTAGTTGGTAGTATTTCCTTTGAGCTATAGGGGGAGCCGAATACTAGGTATTAGGAGAGAAGTATGGCTGGCAGGGGGTAGGTGGGTGGGAATGTGAAATTCAAAATCCTCTGAAATTGGAAGTCAGAGCCTAAGATGGAGGTAAATTTTATGACTTTTCAGCCGCCAGTTGGGGAGAAAGGGTGCTCTCTATCTGCCTACCTTTGCTTCCTTCTATAACTAGTAATGGAGGTTGGGAACACATGTAGTGCAAACATGCAGTTGTAATCACATATATTGTTTTGTGAGACCCATCCACCAGCTGATTTTGTTCTGATAAATGGCTTTAAAGAATAACTCAAAATTATCTCTGTATAGTGCTAGAGTATCTAGGGAGAATGAGGGAGGGCACTAATTAGGGGAGGTACCATGAAAGGACAAGGCCCTCTCATCCCTGATGCTATGTTTATATTGTAAGAATAAGAGGATATGTTTGCATTTCTAATATTTTAGCTTAGGAACACCAGGGTTAGTAAATCTAAACAGGAGCTGATCACATTTCTCTTCTCTATTATTATTTCAAAGGAACTCCTTAGTCAAGCTGCTAGGATATTGGGGTCAGTTGATTTCCTTGGCAATCCTATGGGGCTTCTGAATGACGTATCTGAAGGTGTTACTGGATTAATAAAGTATGGAAACGTTGGGGGCCTTATACGAAATGTCACACATGGAGTATCAAACTCAGCTGCCAAGGTAAGAAAGCACAGGTAAAATACCATTATAATGAACCTCTTGGGGCCACATTATTTGACTATACTATACTTTTGTCACAGTGAATAAAATTGGTGGCTAGAAATTACCTTTATAGTAATTAATAGAACTTCTGAACATTAGCACTGACGTACAGTCTATAGTGAATGGTATCATTCATGTGCCTCTTCTTTTCTAAACTACTAGGTCTTTTGTGATGATACCTTCTTTAGAGTGGATAACTTAGGTGTATTTGATTTTGGGAGGGAGTTGGATTCTCGAGTCAGGGATGGTGTAGGATTAATGAAGGAAAATTGCTTTTTGCTGTAAGAACTCTAAAAAGCTCAGCTCCCTTCTGACTGATAATTCAAACAGTAATTAGGTACTTTTCTTTAAAAGGGACTGTTACTTGTCAGGAACCAAAGAAAACATTTGTAGTACTGTGTTTTTCAATATAGGGAATTTGTTACAAAACTCAACAGAGCCTGGTTACTTGGCCCATCCACCAAGATATAAAAAGAGTTTGTTCTTATGAAATTCTTCTTTATAATGTTATAAACATATGTCCATATAATTTTGCTTTAACTCAAATCATTTCATAATAACTTCAGAGTGATTTAGTCTCAGATAGGTATGCCAGCCAGCAGGGTTGCCATGTAGTGTATTAGATAGCAGATTTGGATTTAAAGGACCAGAATTCAAAGTTTGCTTCTACCATTTGCTATTTTTGCATTGGTCAGTGCATAAGTTTTCTTATCTATAAAATGAGAAGGTTGAAATAGTTGATTTCTAAGGTTTCTTCTGTATCTAAATCTCTTGCCTCTGCTCTGATGATATACAGTTTCCATGGCAGGAACTTGATGTGTTATAAGAGACCACTGTAAAACTTGGGGAAAGGATTGGGGGAAGATACTTAAGAGGGAGTTGTGGCCAGCAGATTCTAGTTGGGAAGCAGGGGGAACAGGATACATTGGAGACTGTGAACCTGTGGAGACCAAATATAATTGCATAGTTTTATGATAGCAGGGCTATTTTGATCTATCTGATTTTTCTTGGTTGTTTAGGGAAAGAGTAAATATCGCCTTCATCCTCAGAGAGACACTGAAAGATGGAGACAGGAGAAAACAAGTGAATCATTTCTTAAAATTAGACCATGGCTAAAAATCCAAATTAGTCTATTTCCTCCTTAATTTTCACATTACGTCCTGTCCTTAGGACAGATTTTGGTATAGGTATTGTACAGATGATTGTTACCACACACAGTCATGGAAAAACTTTCTTGATTCTCCCTTGCAGCCACTGAACCTTGCCATGGTCTGACACACTTACTTAGTTTTATATCCTTGGTTTCAAGAAATGGTTATTTTGCATTTTGAGCTAATGGAAAGAAGTTCATGGTCCTTTGGGGGAGTGCTTTTATAGGTCTTAGTTTCCATTCCATTTTGCCATGTGAATCAGTCCACATTGTACTTGGCTAGGTAACGAACTCACCACACCGTATTGTGAGGACTACATGAGGTGTATACACCATTAAGAAGACAAAATGCTCTCCGGTACTAGGACTTTTACCTTTAGTTTATCCTTATTATAAATCGAGGAGGAAAATCCGTATTTGACTTACATTTGCATCATTATTCAATGTCTAGGAGTACCAGGAGACCACTGATTGTCTGTGAAATAAAAATCCAACTAATTCTCACTATTCATCCCTTCAACACCCAATTCACAATAGGAGAGTGTGATGCACTGGGAAAATTGACAAGTCATTCTCACGCAAAAATCTATTTCTATCAGATTCTCTGATAATTCCATTGGATTTTTTTGGTTAGCAGTGCAGTGCCTATGAGCATTGACCTGCCTTTGAGAGTTTGACAGGACACCCCATAATTGGATTTCTTATAAATGCCATTACTCAGTCTACCCCAAAAGCACGTCTCTGTAAAAATTTCATTAATGCTTGTCTTCTCATTCTTTCCCTCTAATGCAAACTGATTTGTAGTGTTCCTGGAGTAACTGCCTTTGATCTTGGTTTAGCATGGCACAGGTCTGTTGCTTGACCCATGAGTGCTGTCATGTTTTCCAGAGAGCGCTATTGAGGCAGGGGTGGCCGTGATAATGTATTTAATGGGCAGTCATGTTTGTTTTTCTAGGAAATGTATGATTTGGCATTTATTTTGTAGTTTATTGCTATAAAATGCTTCACCAGTCAGAGTCTGAGTTCTCTAGAAATGCCTACGTTGTCTGTGTATTAGTTTCCCTGCTTCTTGGAATTTACTCCTTCATGTGGTCAGTTCCTGGACTCTGGAGTATGGTGGTCTTTGGGGCACACAGAAAAGCCAATTTACTTTTTTTGAACATGTGGTTTAAACCTTTTTTTTATTTGATCATTTTGCCTTTGATAAACTGACTAGGATTGGAATCATAAGCTTAGCTACTTTGGGGAATTGGGATAATTATATCTTGGTACAAAGGGAACTAGATGTGTTATAAAAAATCAGCCAGGAAGTCTTCAAAATGAGAAAGCAAGCAAAATTGCAATTACCACTTAACATGGAAAAGGGTAGCTTCAGAGCTGGGCCTGTTGACTAAACACAAGTTTAGAGCTATCTATGATTATGCATGTGGTGGGCCAAAGGGGCTAAATTTCCTTGTTGTTTTGTGGGCTAGAGTCAGACCTTTAATGTTGCTCTTGGGTAGTTTTTTGTTTGCTTTTTTGTGCACACAAAGGGAGTTTAAGGAAGTGCAAACGACCACAATAATCAAATGTTGGCCATGGGAAATATTCCATTAGAGGTCCTTAGCGCTTATGATTAAAGAAAGAAGTCAGAGGAAGATAGCAAGACCCAGGGAGTCAGAAAGTCATAGAATATCGGAGCTGTAGCAGAACCTTAAAGGATCGTTTCTGATGTCCATCCAGCTCCCAATCTGTGGTCTGGTGTGGTGGTTCTCAATGTGTGATCTAGGGATCCCGGGGGATGCCCAAGACCTTTTCAGAAGGTCTGCAAGGTCAAAACTTTTCATAATAATTCTAAAATGCTTTTATTTCTAACACAGTAAATATTGGTAGATGTAATCCATATAAATAAAAGATCTTTGGGATCCTCAATAACTTTTAAGAGTGCAAAGGAATTCTGAATCCAAAGAGTTTGAGAGTTGCTGCTCTAGTAATAAGTAAAACATTGTTATATATGAACTGTCTGCTTCAGTAGAGGGAATTTTCATTACTGGAGTTTCTCCCATCTGGGAGTTTCCCCAGTAAAATCACAGATATGGATGGGGGCCCAAGGAAATTGAGACCCAGAGAAGGGAAGCAGTGTGCCCAAGTGCACATAGCTAGACATGGATAGAACCATCACGTGATCAAAGTCTTCCACATCCCAGCCCCAGGCTTTCCACCCAGGCTTCGGTCACCTGGCAGTCTTGGCTCGGTTTGACCTGGCCTAGAAGGAGAGGGTGTCTCAAGCATGGTCAGGAGTCTTGAGATTGGAGATGATCTTTTTCATTGATTGACTGTATGCCTGTAACTTCTTTAATCTCCATTTCATCATCTGTCAAATGGAGATGATGATGACAATGATGATGATGACGATGATGATGATGATGATGATGATGATGATGATGATGATGATGATAAGGACTGCCACCATGGACATTTAAGGAGACAGAATGTTGTAGTGGATAGTCACCCTCTGAGTCAGCAAAACCTGGACTCCACCTCTGCCACAGAGTGACTGTGTGACCTTGGGGAGGTCAGTTAGCCTCTCATTGATAAGGGGCCTTTCCTCACTTGCAGTTAATTACTTTCCCTTTTCAAATAAGCTCCTTTGGAGTTTTGGGGATGCGTCTCTCGGTTCTCCTACTATCTGACCATTCCTACTCTGTCTTCTTTGCTAGTTCATCATCCATATCCTACCTCAAGAGTGCGCCCCAAGGTTCTGTCCTACAACCTATACTCTCTCTGTGTTCTTGGTAACCTCATTAGTTCCCATAACATAAATTGTCATCATGTCTATGCAGATGACTCCCATATGTGTATGTTTGTGGTTATGTGTCTGTGCATGGAATACGTTTATCAGCCAGTAAGTCAGTAATTGGTTATTAGGTGCCTTCTATGTGCCAAACATTGTTCTGAATTCTAGGGAGACAAAAAGGCAAAACATAGCCCTTGCCCTCAAAAAGCTTACAGTTGAGGTGGACAATGACCAACAAATATATATGTATATATATACATGCACAAAGTAAGCTAGATACAGGGTAAATTGAAAATCATTAAGAGGGAGTGGGAAAGGCTTCGGCTAAAAGATGGGATTTTAGTTGAGACTTAAAGGAAGCCAGAGAAGTCAGTAGGTGGGACAGAGGAGAGACAGCATACCAGGCTTAGGGGACAGCCAGGAAAAAATGTCTGGAGCCAAGACATGAAATGTGTTGTTCAGGGAACAGCCAGAAGATCAGGGTCACTGGATCAAGGAGTACTTGTTTACAAGTAAGAAGACTGAAAATATAGGAGGGGGGTAGGTTTTAAAGGCCTTTGAATGTCAAATAGAGCATTTTGTATTTGATCTTGGAGGCAGTAGGGAGCCATGGGGGTGACATTGTCAGATCTGCTATTTAGGGAGATCACTTTGATGGCTAATTTGAGGATGGGTTAGAGTGGAGAGAGATTGGAGGCAGGTCAACCCATCAGCAGGCTATTGCAGTAATCCACAGGTGAGGTGATAATGGTTATCACCAGAATAATGGCAGTCAGAGGAGAAGAGGGGGATGTATTTGAGAGGTGCTGCAAAGGTGAAATTGACATACCTTGGCAACAGCTTGGAGATGGGTGGGTGGGAGACAGAGACAGAGGGAGAGGGAGAGGAATCCAGGATTGCTCCTAGGTAATAAGGCTGAGGGACTGGGAGGATGGTGATGCCCTCTACAGTAATAGGGAAGGTAGTAGGGAAAAGAAGGTTTGGGGGAAAGAGAATGAGTTCATTCCGGATGATGAATTTAAAATGTCTACTGGACATCCAGTTTGAGATATCTGAAAGGCAGTTGGAGATGTGAAATTGAAGATAGCAAAGGGTAGGTCTGGCATTGCCTGCTGACCTCAAAAGGCTGTTTGTTGTGAGGATCCTTGGAGATTCACATAAAGAGTGACAGACACAGGATGATAACCTTATATAGCAAACGTGTAAAGCCAGTCATCTCCTGCTCACCTTGGGATGGTTACTTCACAGATTCCCAGGTGTGCTATCCAGCGCACACCTGAGGCAGTTGCCTTCCCTACCAGGTGGAATCCCAGCCCCATGCAGGTGACATGAGGTCAGCCTAAACAGGGTCCATGGAAGAGGTGTTATTTCAACTCCAGGAATAATGGGAGAAATCTTTTCCTTCTCATAGGATCATGTAGCTCTAGAACTAGAAGAGACCTTCAGAGGCCATCTTGTTCAACCCCCTCATCTCAGAGGTGAAGAAACTGAGTCTTGGGATGAGTTAAATGACTTATCCAAAGTCATATCAATAGGACCACAAGCAGGATTCAAACCCGAGTCCTCTGACTTGATACAGTGCTCCTCCCTCTGTACTGTATGTGCGTCCTTCTTGATGTTCCACTCATCTCTTCCACAGGAAACAAAATAATACCATATGTTCAATAGCACTTTATACTTTTTCACAGCCCATTCACATTCATTATTTCACTTGAACCTTATTCCAACCCTTTGACATGGGCAGAGCATCCCCATTTTTCAGATGAAATAACCAAGATGGGTGAATTGTCCAAAGGCACAAAGTGCAGGCTTGAGCCTAGTTCTTCTAAATCAGATTGTTAGAGCTGAAAGGAATCAAAAGTCATGTCCTCTTACAGACAAGCTCACTTAGGCCCAAAAGATGGAATGACTTATGTCAGGTCACACCCAACTTGTGTGTGGCAGAGCCAGGACTCCAGTCTTGTGACTCTGGGATTCTTCCTGCTCCATACACCAACCACTCTGCCTCTAAGCCCACTGCTGCCTCTAAGCCCACTGCTGCTTCTAGTGCCACTGGGTCGCATCCTGTTCAGCATAGACTTGGGGGTTCTTCAGATGCCTATATTTTGGGCATTATTTTTTTTTTTAAACAATCACCACCTGGCTTTAGAATGTACTTTGGTAGCTTTCAGAAAAATAGCCTGGAGTAAAATAGGAGCCATGTTCAAATTTGTTAGTCTAGAGAGGGTGGAATTCAAATTGGCCAGACAGTTCAGTAGAAAATACAGCCAATTCATGAGCCTTTTTTTCTTCCTGATTCCATCAATCCCTGTGCAGAAAGGTGATGTGCTGATGTGTCCCTGCCACCCCAAAAAAACTTTCACCTAACTGTGCATACCTAGAACATTGAAGCATGGCCAGGCTGACAGTCCAGTCCAAACGCAGTGGATCCTCTGTACTCTCTGCCTAGTGATCAGTAGCCAGGGCTCTGTTGGCTGGAACTGGCTAAGGTTCTAATTCCCCTCACATTACCTTGTTTGTTGGGACATCTGTCCTTTGTTTAAGATCACATTTGTTTTAAAGACAATCTATTTATATGGCTTAAATAGACAGCAATGCACCCTGTTTATTTAAGGCAAAAGTTTTATCTTTGTTTGAAAGAACATACAAAGGGAGTGCTTGCATGAATTCTGAAGGGGAGAAAGGCAATTTATGAGTTGTGTCTGTTTTTGTCATTTTATGACTGCTCCATTTTATAGTTTGGCTGATTATCCCCATAATAGCTTTTCCATGTATCTGCAAGTTAGTCTAGGTAAATGCCGTCTTTCAAATGCAGAGGTTGCAGCATATTTGAGTTGGCACCAGGCTGTAGGTTAAATAAAGTTCACTTCAGATAGTTTTGTAGTTTATATTCCTTAGAGACTCTAGGTTTTGTATTTTAAAAAGTGCTTTGATCCTAAATATAGGTACCTGAGGGAATTCCATTCTGTCCACATGGAGACTCCTTCGATGGCCATATGTAAGGAAATGAGTTGAATTCTTGGCTTTAGACCATTCTCTTGTTCTGCTTTCCTCTTAGACCTGATAACCCTGAGTCCTAAAGCAACAGTCAGCCTTTTACTGAGATGCTTTTCTTAGAAACAAGGGTTCAATGTTGGGCATCTCACCAAAGGCCTTGGCAGATCACAATTATTTGTGGGAGTGGTGATGAGGTAGCATCTATCAGTGAAAGTTCAGCAACCTCCTTTTAGTTTAGCTGCTCACAAGTAGTCAAATGAATGGGGCTACCTAACTGAAGAAGGTGCTTAAGAAGTCAGAAAATAGCATAAAGTCAGATTGTAAAAGAGAAAAAAAGCAAAAACCAAAGAAGTGCAAGAAGTCGCAAATATAATCTGAAACATAAGCTTTTGTCTCTCTTAATGGATGGAAATAATTCCCATGATGCTTCTATCCTTACGGAGAATTCCTTAGAGCAGCAAGCTGACTTTATAGAGAAACATCACAGGAAAATCAAAGGACCATCGAATTTGTAGTCAGAGGACTCATATTCAGATCCTGACTGTGCTGTGTACCACTTTGTGACCTTGGACAAGTCATGGGTTCTCCTACCATTCACCACCTGTTCCAAGCCTTGCTCTGTAAAGAGCTGAATTAGATAATCTCTAAATCCCCTCCTGGCTCTAGAGTTTGTTATAGTTTATGATAGCATCATTATATCTGGTAATAAAGTTATTTCTAGAAAACAAATATCCCAAGATTTTTGCCTTTACCTTCTCCAGCTTCTAGACTCCTTCCTTTCCATCCCCAGCATTCTCTTAAAAAAAAATATATTGCACTCTAGGGTAAATTACTTTACTATGAGAAACACTGAAGTTCTATTCTCCCTTCTGCTTTTTATTTTATTCACACCCCCCCTCCAACTGATAGTTGTTGTAAGAAAACTTTCTTTCCCCTTAAAAGCAGGAGGATTGAAAAAACATCAAAAACTGTTTTCCTTTCTTAATGGTATTTCTTTTAACACTCAGAGCCTTCAATTCTGAAGTCACACTTAAGTATCTCATTTAAAGTTCTGATAAGGAATTCAGTCCTTTTACACACAAGTTGGACCAATTTAATTAAATGTCAAAGTAAAAAATAGGAAATATTTTTTGCTGTTCAGGAGTGATTTTCTAACCTAGATAAGTATAGTCAATAAATACATAATGATCTCAAACATCATTCCAGAATTGTCAGATCACCAGTAGTTGTGAGTAGACTGCTGGTTTGGTGATGGGAAGAAATTAGGCTCCAGTCCCAGTCCCACCTCCACCAGCCCATACTTTAAATGAGATCTCAGCAGATGTAAGAGACCAGTACATTCGCTGTGTTAGTCATGTGCCTTTCTCCTGTCTTCCCTGCTGAGCCTCTCTGACGTGTAAAGCTGCCAGGATTTCAGAATTTGTCACATGATACATATCGAAGCTCTTTCTCACTTGGCAAATAGGACCTGCCTGAGCTTGCTCTTCTCTGCTATGACCTTTGGGAAGCCCAGGTCACCTCTGTGCCATAGTCATACATTGGAATAGGGTGTTAGCAGTTAATTTTTTTTCTTTTCCTATTAAAAAAGTTAAACTTTTATTGATATCTTTTGTTTTTTCATCACCTACATTTCTAAATATATCCTCCCTCCCATCCTCAGTGAGTCATTTCTTGTATCAAAAGATTAAAAAGGAAAAAGAAAAAGCAGTTCAGCACAACTAACCAACATATCTGCCAAGTCTGATGGTATATATCATATTCTAAATCCATAGTTCCCATCTCTACAAAGAAGAGAGGGAAGAATATTTTCTCAACTTCTGAAGTTGATTTTCATCTGATACTTAAAATTAGGAACTAAGTTGTACATTGAACTTCCAAAGTGCAGCCTTTGCCAGAGAAGATTTAAGGCCAGCTGTAAGGAATCTTTTCCTTAACTGCTTATAGTTTTCAGCTGAAATTTCTAGCTCTTCTAGATTAATTTGTACTTGGGAATCCAGAATCTGATGTAAAGGGGTTAAAAATAGGAGAAAAGATTAGAGGTTGAGTAGTTTCCTTCTTCTGAGTACAAAATTGGAGGATATTCCAAGATATGCCTAAACAGATTATAAACTGACAGGACTTTCCAGATTTTGGGGTGCCCTGAGGAGGAATCTGTTCAAATCCCAATGTGATTAGACTTGTGGCATCCAGCATGTCCCTTCTGCCCTGCTGAGGGATTACATGAAAGCTGTAGGCAATTTTATGGGGCCCAGGTTGACAAGTGATTATTCAGAACACATCCCTAATAGCTATCTTTCTCTAAAATGTATATGTTAAATTGCAATTTCTTTAAGCTGTTTCTTGAACCTTGCTACTTTAAGCATCTCCAGGCAATCAAGATGTCATTAAAAATAATAATATTTGGTTTTCAGCACAGAGCACAGCTGGGAGATATATAGATATATTTGAACATATTAGCATAAAATCAGAGCAAAATGTGCTGCACTTTTAGCAATTGATGCCTGAAAATAAATCCATAAGTGTGTATATATATATATATATATATATATATATATATATATATATATATATAAACACCTCTAGTCCTGAAGCTCATTCCTTCCTCTTTTCCTAATCTGACTCACCATGCATTTAGCCTGTGAGATTGGTTCTCAGAATTTGTGGGAAACTTTTTTATGTTTGCTTTGTTTTCTGTGATCTTCTAGGTGACTGGTTTCTTGGTAATATCAATGTGCTTCAGTAAAAGACTGACATGGGCAATTCAGATGGAAGACTTTAGTTGTTGTTTGATTGGGAAGTTTCTGTTTAATTTTGTTCTCTTGGCCCATTTTGTCATTTCTTCCAATGACGGGGGTGAAGGAAGCTGTGTCTGTCAAAAAGTGTTGCATCTCTGGAAGAATTGAGCATCCAGACAGAGTCAGCAGAGCTCAGGGTCTGGGGTCCAGGTTGGTAGGCTCAGAAAATGTCACCAAGTGGGATGGCCTCACTGTTCAGTTACAGAAGACTAGGCATTTTCTTTGAACACTTTTTCTTTCTTCCTTAATATACTCCTGAAAATACCATTTATATAATAATAAGCCCTCTTTACAGTCTTAAAAATTATTGAGAAACTCCCCACCCCTCAAAAGAGCTTCTGTTTATATGGGTTATGCCTACTGAGATTTATTGTGTTAGAAATTAAAACAAATTAGTATTATTATGAAAATAATTTTGACCTCACAAAACCCCTGAAAGGTTACAAACTTTCAGAGATTCCCAGACCACACTTTGAGAATTGCTGTTATATGATATAGTGAAAAGAACCTTGAATTTGGACCTATAGGATCTGTACTTAAAATTCTTTAAATTCTCCACAATGTTCTGCTTTTGTCACTTTGGGTGATTCATTAATTTTTTTGACTTGAGAGCCAAATGGCAGTTGCTCATGCACAAGACACTGTATGGGGACACAAAAACAAGATAGTCCTCTCCCTCAGAGAGCTCATATTAAGCTGGAGATGGATTATAACATATATGTGTAAGGTGACTTGGCAGGACCTTAAGATCAGAGATAGGGCTGGGTAGGCCATCAGGTGCAATCTCCTCATTTTACACATGAGGAAACAGAAGCTCAAAAGGGGAGTGATGTGACACAGATGGTAAGAGTCAGATCCAGGATTTGCTCTTGAGAAGGGAAAGAGTACCCATGAGTCGGGAGGCTAGGGAATGTTTCATGGGACAGACGGCTTCTGAGTCAAACCTCCTCAGAACAGCCACCCTGGCCCTTCTGAAAGGTGGAGTTGACAGAGGTCTGTTTGAGTAAGTGAATGGTGGGGGAGATGGAATGCTAATGCCAGTCCAGTTTGACAGGAATGTGCATCTGGGGAACAGAAGAATAGGAAATAGGACTAGAAAAAGTTAAGTTGGAATCAGGCTATGGAAGCCTTGAAATCTGAAGAGTGTATTTGCAGCTTTGCATAATGAGTAGAGTATAATGCATAATGGAACTTTGTATAATGGATAGACTCCATGACATAAGGCCATGACATGACATCCCACCTTGGATACTTCCTAGTTCTTTGATCATGGGCAAGTCATGTCAACCTCTCAGTCTTGGTTTCCTCATCTGTAAAATGAGGGGATTGCTGTTGATCAGAGGTGTCAAACAGGCAACCTGAAACTCTCCCAAGTGTAGCCCAAACCAAATTAAAATGTAACCGGGAAATAGCAAAATAAATAAAATACAATAAGACATGGATAATATTGCATTTTACAGCTTTGCAGCCTGTAAGGATCTTTATGTGTCATCTAATGTCCCCCATTTCTCTTTGAATTTGATATCATTGTGCTGGATGGCCTCCTTCCTAGCTCATTGCATGAGTGCCCTTCATCTGCTCTTCATTGTAGCCAAACTGACCTTTTCCTCACACATGATGCACCATCTTCCATATCTACTCCTTTGCACAGGCTTGTCCTGTATTCTTTGAATGCTTTCTCTTGCCTCTGCATCTTAGAAGATCTCAGCTTAGCTTAGAGCCATCTGCTACCTGAGGCCTTGTCTCCTGATTCTCTTCCCTCCCCCAGCTGCCTAGTGAAGTGTGTGTGTGTGTGTGTGTGTGTGTGTGTGTGTGTGTGTGTGTGTGTGTGTAAGCTCCTTGAGGCCAGTGTCTGGCACACAGTAGTTGCTTCATAAAAGCATGTTTATGAATTGGTTTAGAGGCAGAGGGGAACCATGGAAGGTTTTTGAATGGTGTCTTGGTGTCTATCTAAGGCACTCGCACAACCTGTGTTAGAAAAAGAGGATTCTCTCGGCTGTGTAGAGGATAGATTAGAAAGGGGAGAGGGAAGGAGGAAGACCAATTAAGAGGTTGTTACAAGTAAGGAGGACCTTCATGGGGGCCAAAGCCATGTGAGTGGGAAGAAGATAATAGGTAGAAGAGATATTGTGGAGAGAGGATAGAAAGAATCTGACAACTAATTAGAGATAGGAAGTGAGGAAGAGAGAAGAGTCAGGGATGACTTTGAGCTTAGGAACCAGGATGATGAAGAAATAATGATAAACTCAGTAGAAACTGGAAAGAGGAGCAATTTGAGGAAAGAGGAGGGGAAAATGAGCAGTTCTCTTCATGCTGAATTGAATTCTCTAAAGTCCCTTTCAGTTTGAGATTCTCTGATCCTAAAACCTCTTGAAAGTTCAAGACCTCTCAGCCCTCATGGGCTTATGTTATCAGGCTACTGCTTTTGTGCATAGTTTGAACCATTCCAAACTTCTGCCTCACGCACAGCAAATTAACAAAGAATGACAAAAGATGCAGATAGTCCATGCTGGATGGGCTATAGGAAGAGCTGCGAATTAGTCCAGTAATCCTGGAAAGCAAATTGTTATTATTTAAAGAAAATAGCTAAAACATTCATACCTTTCACCTAAAGAGAGCACTTTCTGTGGTAGTGCAGAGCTAAAAACAAAATTGAAGCCTGTATGTTGGAGAATTGCTAAACTGAGGTACAAGTGTGTGAATGTAACAGGTGAGTGTGATGCTGCTTCACTCTAAGACTTTATATATAATGTAAATAAATATATATATACATATACATATGAAGGGTACAGAGAAGTACGAGAAGATTTATATGCACGATACAAAGCAAGGTCAGCAGAACCAAGGAAACAAGATATACATTGCCTATAACATATAAATGGGAATTAAAAAAACAAACATGAAGGCCATGTAATTATAATGGTCAGTTTAGTTCCAAAGATGAGCTATGAGAAGGCACGTCCCTTTCTTTGTAGAAGTGGGAGCTGATGGGTATGGAGCACTGCTTGGGAGACCTGGCTTGGCTGATGGGTTTAATTCTGTTGAACTACTTTTCCTCTTTATTTTTTGTTATAAGATGTGCTAGCATTTAATGCTCTTGCCTTTCCTCTGTTGTTTATCTCCAGTTTATCTGATATATATCTTGTTTGTGCGTTTTGGTTTGCATGTTACCCCTTCCCCATCTCCCTCCCCCCCATTAAAATGTGAGCTGCTGAAGAGCAGGGGCCGTCTTTTACCGGTTTTTGCATCCATTGGTTGGTTGGTTGTTGTCCTTCTTGAAGAGGACCAAAATGACATCATCATGATGAAGTGAAGTTTCAGCGTGTCCGACTGTGGCTGATCAGACCAATACGAGCTCGGAATGCTCTACCACAGCTTGGGCACAGATGCTCCATGCGACTATAGGGGGTGGATACTCCAAATTTACACAGCCTATGTTTACTTTGTGCTGTCTTAATTCTGCTTTGCTCATAGAGCACAGCACCCTTTCTGATGTGGGCGCTCCATACTGAGCAGTCCTGTGCCAGTGTCTCTCATGTTGCACAGTCAAATCCAAAGTTCTTGAGAGAGACCTTGAGAGTGTCCTTGTATCGCTTCTTCTGACCACCATGTGATCACCTGCCCCATGAGAGTTCTCCATAAAATAATCTTTTTGCCAAGCATACATTTTGCATTCGAACAACATGGCCAGTCCATCAGAGTTATGCTCTCTGAAGCATAGTTTGAATGCTTAGCAGTTCAGCTTGAGCAAGGATTTCAGTATCTGGTACCTTATGCTGCCAAGTGATCCTCAGAATCTTCCTAAGACAGTTCAAATGGAAGCGATTCAGTTTCCTGGCATAGTGCTGGTAGTCTGTCCATGTTTCACAGGCATACAACTGTGAGGTCAGCATAACAGCTCTGTAGACCTTCAGTTTGGTAGTCAGTCTAATACCTCTTCTCTCCCAAACTTTTATTTGGAGCCTCCCAAATACTGAGCTAGCTCTGGCAATGCATGCATCAACCTCATTGTCAATGTGTACATCCCTGGAAAGTACACTACCAAGGTAAGTGAACTTATCCACAGCAATTAACTTCTCCAAACCGATGGTTCCATGTATGGATGGTGTGGTAGTGGCTGATGGAGCACCTGTGTTTTCTTGGTGTTAATTATTAGACCAAAATTAGCACAAGCGGCAGAGAATTGATCCATACTTTGTTGCATCTCAGCTTCAGAGGCTACATTGAGTGCACAATCATCTGTAAACAGAAAATCATGCACCAACACTTCCTCCATTTTGGTCTTGACTTGTAGCCTTTTCAAATTGAAGAACTTACCATTAGTATGGTAGTTGACCTTGATGCCTTGCTCATCTTCATTGAAACCATTAGCACAGTTCCTGATACTTGATAGATTCTTAATTCATGCATATTGACTTGTTGATTTAGTGGAAGCAATAAACTAACTCCTTAACCCCATTCAAATTGGGCTAACTTTTCCTTATCTTATAAGACTTAAGCCTCGACTGGGGAGGGGGCTAAGACTAATAGGTCTGGCTCTTCACATGACTTCATAGTCACCATCACAAGGTCCTTCAGATGCTTTTTCCATGTTTGGCTAGTGGGCCATGATGGTTAACCTAGAGACTCCAAGGAATGCTGCTCAACTGAATCAGTCCAGGGTATAATCCATATATATCCTTGTTAAACATCCTTCTTTTCTCATAACTGAGTAAATCTCTCTTTGTTAACTGTTAAAAAATAATAACAATTTGGTCTATTTTGGAGCCCATAAAGTAAAATGTGGTATATGATAGGGCTTTCTTGGTCACTCATTGACATTTAGGTGTCAAAAGAAGCTCCCTTGAAGGCAATTTCTCTCCTAAGGTGGGTCTCCTATAGTTTTGACCTCCAAGGCAGTTTGTAGCAAAACATAGAGATTACTGTACAAAAATACTCATTTACATTCTTTAAAAATTTCTTTGTGTTATGCCACATGATTCTTTTGTTACCTCCTCAAAGGTATAAAATATTTGAAAGCAGTAGATAGCTGCTCTTTCATTTGAATTTCTTTGTACTACCTGAATGATTGATCTTCCTCTTCTTTGAAACTATCTCAGCTTGGGGGAATTTAGGACTTTATCAGAATGCATTTTCCCTGAGGAATGAAGGGGAAATTAGTAATTTAGGGAGCTGCATGAGGGAAATGATAGTGCTTTCCCACCCTAGCAACTCTGCCTGACCCTCCAAATCTGTTTGGTGCTTGTGTTTCACCCTTATCTTAGAAGTGACTATTTCTTCTGGTCCTGCCCTTTCTGACCATGAAAATTCCCACTTTGCTATTCTTGATAATATAGATAGACACAGCACAGGTAGATGTTATCAGAACTATTTAGGACATGAAGAGAAGGCTTGGAGAGGACATTGATAACTGTCTTCAAGCTCTTTATGTGGAACAGGCATTAAACTTGGGTTTGGCCTCAGAGCACAGAGCCAGCAATGGATGGAGGGTGGCCATCAGTCAGCAAGCATTTATTTAGCTCTTACCACATAGTAGGCACTGTGCTAAGTCCTGGGTATACAGAAAAAGGCAAAAAGGTATCACACTGTAATGGTAGATAACCTCAGAGGGAAGTAGGAGTGGGGAGGAGAAGGGATAGGAAAGACCTCTTACAGAGAGTAGGATGAGTCTTAGAGAAAGTCAGGGAAGCCAAGAGGCAGAGGTGAACAGGGAAAGCCTTCCAGGCCTGGCCAACAATCAGTGAAACGGAGTCAGGAGATAGTGTTGTATGTACAATCCAGCACCACCACCAGTGACCCTGGATCTTATAGTGCATGGAAGGGAATATAGAGTAAGAAGTGTGGGAAGGAGCCAGCTTGGAAAAGGCATTAAATGCCAAACAATACATTTGATCCTGGAGGTAAAAGGGAGCCACTGGAGTTTATATGTTTTTAATTTTTTTTAGCAGGCATAATTTACTTTATTCCTTGTTTATAAAAAAAAAAATACCTATGTGGTTGTCACAGCAGCTGCCTGGGTCCTCTGGACAAATACATATGAGTCTTCACAAGATGGTTCAGTGACTTTCTGATAGGGAGACTTAGTGAACAGAGTCTCCTTCCATAGGTCCGACTTAGATAGTTATATGTTTTAGAGATGGCATCAGAGGTAGTTTTAGCAGAGTTGCCCAGAGTGACAGTACAACCCCTTGCAGAAGTGTAGCAGTCATCAGTTCCAGCCATCACGAGGAGCTTCTTAGGCACAGGAACTGAGACAATGCCAGTACCTCTAGGAGCAGGGATCAGGTGTACCAGAAACTATCTACAATGCTCAGTGACCTTGCAGGGCACTGTGTGAGACTTGCCAGTCTTGTTCCTCTAATAGCTGTGTCTCACAGCAACAATGGACAGGTTGGCCAGAATGATAGCACCATGAATAGCTGTGGCTACTTCCTTGGAGCACTTGGCACCCAGGCCAACATGACCATTATAGTTGCCAGTGATCAGAAAAGCCTTGAATCTGGTATGTTGTTCATCTCTAGTTTGTTTCTGAACAGGCATGTTCTTCAGAACCTCATCTTTCAATGAAGATCCTAAGAAGAAATTTATGATCTCAGACTCCTTGATAGGAAGGGAGAAAAGAGGTCTCTTCCAAAGATTTGATCTTGACTAGCTGGCCCAGCTTAGTAAAAGGAACCCATGCCTTGTCTTAAGCTTTTCCTCCCACAGCCCTGCAGCCATGGCTGTGGCCTCCACCACAGCCCCAGCCTCAACTTCAACCTCAACCCCCACTGCTGAAGCCACCACAGAAACCACTTCATCCTCCAACTCCAGGGCCCCCCACTCTTCCTGCAGCAGTGATGTCATCCGCCATTTGGGGTTCGCTAGAAGTAGAAGCACCATTGGAGTTTATTGGATTGAAGTGGGTGGGGAAGTGGGGTGTTCAGACCTTCACTTTAGTAATATTACTTTGGCATGATGAGTGGAGGATGGATGGGGAGAGACCTGAGGTGGGCAGACCAACCAGAAGGCTGTTACAGTCATCCAAATATGAGATAATGAGGACCTGCTCATTGATTGTGTTAGTGGAGAGAAGGCAACTTATACAAGAGATGTTATGAAGGTAGGAACAGGAAGACTTGTCAACAGATTGTTGGTGAGTATAATTGAGAAATCAAGGATGGCACTGAGGTTGAGAACCTGGATGATGGGGGGGTGCAGAGCCAAGATGGTGGAGTGAGAGCAACGCCTCACCTAAACTCTTAACTCCTTCAGATACCTCTAAGGAGAGAATCTGACCAAACTTTGGAGGTGCAGAATCTAATAAGAGACAGACTGTGGCAGATTCATTGCCCAGGACAGATTGGAGGGTTGACAGAAAAGATTAGTTCCATGGGGGTGAGCCCACAGAGCACAATGCAGTGTGTTGAACATAGCACGGTGCATCCAGCACAGCAGAGCGGGAGGGCCCAGGGGAGACCTGAGGCAGCAGCAGGTGGAACTGGCAGAGCAGCAACCCAGGGTGAGAGACCAACAGAGCCAAGTGAGTGACAGCTGCTGAACCCTAGATATTAGGCTCAGCAGCTCCTGAGACTTTCAGCCTACAGATCAGCCCTTACGTCTGTAAGTCACCTACTTGAACTTTCGGGAGCCAGGATGGTGGAGTGATCGGTAAATGCTCTCTCCTCCCCCCTTGATGACCTCAAAAGAACCATAAAATATTTCCCCAGAAAAATCCTGGATCAGTGAGAACAACAGAGGGGTCAAATAGTCTCATAACACCTGAGGCTAGGAAAATAGCTAAGGGGGATTCCTCCTACTGTGGCAGAGGCAAACTGGAAGGAGAGGGGCCCCAGGGTGGTGGAAGGTCGCACTAGGATCCAGGTGTGCCTCAGAACTCCAGGGGAAACGGGAAGACAATAGGGCAGCTGGGATCACCAACCCCTGAGCTTGCCTTTGCCTCAGCTCAGCTGAGGAGATCTCCCTTGACCAGACCACCCCTCCCCCACACTTAACAAGCTGATCAGGGAAACACAAAATAAAAAGATAAAAAGACACTTGCCCTTAGTTTTTTCACACCACTCAGCTCAACACCAAGTTCTGCAGTTTCTAACTGAAAAAACCACAATACACAATCACCATCATGAGCAGGAAAAGACAAAACAAGGGCGAAAAAACCATAGAATCTTCCTATGGGGACAAAGACCAAAACACAAATACCAAAGAGGTCAGTAGTGAGACGGTATTTCCATCTGAAACTTCAGAAGGGACTGTGAACTGCTTGCATGCACAAAAAGCTCTCCTGGAACAGCTGAAGAAGGAAATAAAAGAGAAACTGGCCAATGATTTTAAAAGTATGAAAAGGGAATTCCAGGAAGAGAATATCTCTTTAAAAAGGAAAATTGAACAAATGGAAAAGGAATTCAAAAGCTAACTGGAGAAAATAATTCCTTAAAAGGAACTATTGGACAGATGGAAAAGGAAATGCAAAAGTTAACTGAAGAAAGCAATTTGATAAAAATTAGAATTGGGCAAGTGGAAACTAATGACTCTATGAGACAGTAAGAATCAGTCAAACAAAATCTAAAGAATGAAAAGATAGAATAAAACATAAAATATCTAATTGGAAAAACAACTGACCTGGAAAATAGATCCAGGAGAGAAAATTTAAGAATTATTGGCCTGCCAGAAGCCCATGATGAAGAAAAGAGTCTGGACAATATCTTCCAGGAAATCATCAGGGAAAACTGCCCAGAAGTGCTAGATTCAGAGGGCAAAATAGTCATCGAAAGAATCCACCGTTCCCCTCCTGAAAGGGATACCAAACTCAAAACCCCAAGAAATATCATTGCCAAATTCCAGAGCTATCAAGTGAAGGAGAAAATACTACAAGCAGCCAGAAAGAAGCAATTCAAATATCAAGGACATACAGTCAGGATCACACAGGACCTTGCAGCTTCTACATTAAAAGATCAAAAGAATTGGAACCCAATATTCCATAAGGCAAAGGAGTTGTGACTTCAACCAAGGATCAACTACCCAGCAAAGTTCAGCATAACATTTCAGGCAAGGAGAAGGTCATTCAACTAAATAAGGGATTTCCAGAGCTTCCTGACCAAAACGCCAGAACTCAATAGACAATTCGATCTTCAGTGCAGGTCTCAAGAGAATCATAAAAAGGTAAACAGGGGGGAAAAAACAAAAACAAAAACTTGTTACTCAATTAGGACAAATTGTTTACCTCCCTATAAGGGAAGATGATACCTGTTAATCTTGAGAACCGTGCAGCTATTATGATAAAAAGGATATACATAGAGGGAATAGGTATAAAGTAAATGATGTCATGTCAAAAATATGATTTAAGTATGAGAAGGGATTGTAATAGGAGGTGTGAAAAGGAGGAGGCAGAAAATGGCAAATTACATCACAGGAAGAAGTACAAAATTATAGTAGAGGGAAGGAGGGGAAGGAGATGAACATTGTTTGAGAGGTACTCTCATCTGATTTGTTTAAAGGAGGGAACAATAAACTTAAGTAGATAATCCTAACTAGCTCTATAGGTAGTAGGAGGGGAAGGAGGAAGAAAGGGGAGGGAGGCTAAAAGGGAGGGAAGAAGCAATAAGAGTAAAGGGGAGTAAAAGGGAGGGGGGCTAAAAGAAGGAGGGGAAGGCTGCAGGAGGAGGGGATGAAAAGTGAATACTATTGAGGAGGGGAAGGGAGACAGGAGAACTAAAAGCACAAATGGTGGGAAAGAGCATGGAAGGAAATACACAGATTGTAATCATAACTGTGAATGTGAATGGAATGAACTCTCCCATAAAAGGGAGACAGATAGCAGAATGGATTAAAAGCCATAATGCAACAATATATTGTTTACAAGAAACACATCTGAAACAGGGGGATACACACAGGATGAAGGTAAAAGGTTGGAGCAGAATATGTTGTGCTTCACCTGATGTAAGAAAAGCAGGGGTAGCAATCCTAATCTCAGACAAAGCAAAAGCAGAAATAGATCTAATCAAAAGAGATAAGGAGGGAAACTGTATCCTGCTAAGAGGCACCATAGACAATGAAGCAATATCATTACTAAACATGTATGCTCCAAGTGGTGTAGCATTCAGATTCTTAGAGGAGAGGTTGGGGGAGTTGAAGGAAGAAATTGACAACAAAACTATACTAGTGGGGGACCTCAACCTCCCCCTCTCTGAACTCAATAAATCTAACCTCAAAATAAACCAGAAAGAGATTAAAGAGGTAAATAGAACTCTGGATAAGGTAGATATGATAGATCTCTGGAGAAAACTGAATGGGAATACAAAGGAATATACCTTTTTCTCAGCAGTACATGGCACGTATGCAAAAATTGACCATGTTCTAGGGCATAAAAACCTCACAATTCAGTGCAGAAAGGCAGGGATAGTCATGCATCCTTCTCAGATCATAATGCAATAAAAATTATATGTAATAAAAGGCCATGAAAAGATAAACCAAAAATCAATTGGAAACTAAATAATTTAATCCTAAAGAAGGAGTGGGTTAAACAACAAATCATAGAAACAATCAACAACTTCATTCAAGAGAATGACAATAATGAGACAACCTACCAAATCTTATGGGATACTGCAAAAGCAGTTCTTAGGGGAAGTTTTATATCTCTGAATGCCTACATAAATGAAATAGAGGAAGAGGATATAAATGACTTGGGTGTGCAGCTGGAAAAGCTAGAAAAAGAACAAATTGAAAATCAATATCAAATATCAAATTAGAAATACTGAAAACCAAAGGAGAGATTAATAAAATTGAAATTAAGAAAACTATTGAATTAATAAATAAAACCAATAATTGGTTTTGTGAAAAAACTAATAAAATTGATAAACCTTTGGTCAATTTGATTAAAAAAAAGAAAGAAGAAAATCAAATTACTCATATCAGAAATGAAACAGGTGAACTCACCTCCAAAGAGGAGGAAATTAAAACAATAATTAGAAAGTACTTTGCCCAACTTTATGCCCATAAATTTGACAATCTAAATGAGATGGATGAGTATTTTAAAAAATACAAATTGCCCAGATTGACAGAAGAGGAAGTTGAATACTTAAACAACCCCATCTCAGAAAAAAGAAATTGAACAATCCATCAATGAACTTCCTAGGAAAAAATCTCTGAGCTGGATGGATTTACAAGTAAATTCTATCAAACATTTAAAGAACAGTTAATTCCAATACTATGTAGACTATTTTTGAAAATTGGGGAAGAGGGAGTCCTCCCAAATTCTTTTCATGATACAAATATGGTTTTGATACCTAAACCAGGAAGAGAAAAAACAGAGAAAGAAAATTATAGGCCAATTTCTCTAATGAATATAGATGCAAAAATTTGAAATAAGATTTTAGCAAAATGAATACAGCATCTTTTCACAAGAATAATACATTATGATCAGGTAGGATTCATACCAGGAATGCTGGTTCAGTATTAGGAAAACTATGAGCATTATCTATCATATCATCAACAAAACTAACAGAAACCATATGATTGTTTCAATAGATGCAGAAAAAGTTTTTGACAAAATACAACACCCATTCTTATTAAAAATGCTGGAGAACATAGGAATAAAGGGAACTTTCCATAAAGTAATAAGCAGTATCTACCTAAAACCTTCAGCAAGCATTATATGCAATGGAGATAAGTTAGGTGCATTTCCAATAAGATCAGGAGTGAAACAAGGATGTCCACTATCAACACTATTATTCAATGTGGTACTAGAAATGTTAGCTGTAGCAATTAGACAAGATAAAGAAATTGAAGGAATAAGAATAGGCAAAGAAGAAACTAAGTTATCACTTTTTGCAGATAATATGATGGTATACTTAGAGAATCCCAGAGATTCAAGTAAAAAACTACTTGAAATAATAAACAACTCTGGCAAAGTTGTAGGTTACATAATAAACCTGCACAAATCTTCTGCATTCCTATATATTAGTAACAGAGTCCAACAGCAAGAGATAGAAAGAGAAATCCCATTTAAAGCTAGGGTAGCCACTATAAAATATTTGGGAGTTTACCTGCCAAAACAAACCCAGGGACTATACGAACACAATTACAAGACACTTTTTGCACCAATAAAGTCAAATCTAAGTAAGGGGAAAAACGACAGTTGCTCATGGGGTAGGCCGAGCCAATATAATAAAAATGGCAGTTCTACCTAAATTAATTTACTTATTTAGTGCCATACCAGTTAAGCTATCAGATAATTATTTTCTAGAATTATTTTCAGAATTCATCTGGAAGAACAAAAGGTTCAGAATATCAAAGGGACTAATGAAAAGAAATGCTAGGGAAAGTGGCCTGGCGCTACCAGATCTCAAATTGTATTATAAAGCAGCAATTATCAAATCACTTGATACTGGCTAAAAAACAGAAGGGTAGACAAGTGGAATAGGCTAGGTACTCAAGATACAGTAGCCAATGAATAGAACAATCTCCTGTTTGACAAATCCAAGAACCCCAGCTTCTGGGATAAGTACTCACTGTTCGACAAAAATTGCTGGGAAAACTGGATAACAGTGTGGCAGAAACTAGGCATAGACCCAGGCCTGACACCGTACACAAGAATAAAGTCCAAATGGGTACATGATGTAGGTATAAAGACTGATACCATGGACAAACTGGAGGAACAAGGAATAGTGTATTTATCAGATTTATGGAGAAGGGAAGAATTTTTGATTAAAGAAGAGATAGAAAGCATTATGAAGTGCAAGATGGATAATTTTGATTACATTAAAGTGAAAAGTTTTTGCACAGCTAAACCCAATGCAACCAAGGGATTGGTAGTATATTGGGAAAGAATTTTTACAGCTAATCTCGGGGATAAAGGCCTCATTTCTAGAATATATAGAGAACTGAGTCAAATGTACAACAATACAAGTCATTCCCAATTGATAAATGGTCAAAGGATATGAACAGGCAATTTTCAGAGGAAGAAATTAAAACTATCTATAGTCAAAGGAAAAAATGCTCTAAATCACTTTTGATTAGAGAGATGCAAATCAAAACAACTCTGAGGTACCACATCACACTTATCAGATTGGCAAACATGACAGAATAGGAAAATGATAAATGTTTGAGAAGATGTGGGAGAGTTGGAACACTAATTCATTGTTGGTGGAGCTGTGAGCTCATCCAACCATTCTGGAGAGCAATTTGGAACCATGCCCAAAGGGTTACAGAAATGTGCATACAACTTTGACCCAGCAAAATTGCTTCTAGGACTGTATCCCCAAGAGATCATAAAAATGGGAAAGGGTCCCACATGTACAAAAGTATTTATAGCAGTACTCTTTGTAGTGGCCAAGAACTGGAAATCAAGGGGATGCCCATCAATTGGGAAATGGCTGAATAAATTATGGTATATGGATGTAATGGAATACTATTGCACTATAAGAAATGATGACCAAGAAGACTTCAGAGAGGCCTGGAAAGATTTATATGATCTGATGCTGAATGAAAGGAGCAGAACCAGGAGAACTTTGTGCACAGCAGTGACCACAGTGTGTGTTTTTTCTGGTAGACTTATATCTTCATAGCAATGCAAGGACTTAAAAAAAAAAATTCCCAATGATCAAAGGCAAAATGCCTTCCACATCCAGAGAAAGAACTATGGAATTCAATCGCAAAATGTAGCAGATCATTTTGTGTGTGTGTGTGTGTGTGTGTGTGTGTGTGTGTGTGTGTGTGTGTGTGTTTAATGTTTTGGTTTGTTATATGATTTCTCCTATTTATTTTAGTTCTTCTACACAGCATGACTATAGTGAAAATGTATTCAATAGGAATATATGTGTAGATCCTATATAGAATTGTATGCTGTCTCAGGGAGGGAGGAGGATGTTGGGGGGTAGGGAGGGGGGAAAAATCTAAGTTTTATGGTAATTGTAGAACACTAAAAATAAATAAAATTAATTTTAAAAAAAAAGAGAGAACCTGGATGACTAGGAGCATGGTGATGCCTTTGTCAGTAATGGGAAAGTTAGAAAGGTAATATTTTGGACATGATGAGTTTGAGGTATCTGTGGGATATTGAGGCAATTGGTGATGCAAAACTGGAACTCAGGAAAGAGGTTAAGGTTCCATGCACAGATCTTGGAATCGTTTTCATAAAGATCATAGTTGGATCTGTTGGAGCTGATGAGATCGTGAGATAGTGCCAGGGCCCAGGACAGAGCCTTGGAGGATGCCCATGGTTAGTCAGCATGACCTAGATGAAAGTTCAGCGAAGGAGATTAAGGAGAGGTAAAACAGGTGGAAGAAGAGAGAGCAGTGTGCCAAAAACCAACAGATGAGAGAGTATCCAGGAGGCACAGCATCAGAGGCTACTGAGGGGTCAAGAAGGCTGAAGACTGAGAAGAGGCCATTGGATGTGGTTAGTTGAGAAGAGGCCAATTAACAGCTATAACTTGAGCTGACCACTCCAAAGTGGGAGAGGCTGCTTTTGGAAGGGAAAGCATTCCCTTCCTTGCAAGTCTTCAGTCAGAGCCCAGTCCACCCATTTGTGGAGTATGCTATGGGAGCAGTTCCTTTGCTTTGTGGATTGATCTAGAAGGCTGCTGAGACCCTTTTAGTGCTCACATTTTGAACCTAATTTTATTCAGACAGTTCCTTCCTCTTTGTTCACTTTGGTGTTAGCTGTCTTCATTTGTAAGTTCTTGGTGGGCAGGGGCCACACTTCTTTGATTCTTCATGTATATCAGCTAGTGTAGTCTAGCTGATATTTCCTCCACATACCTTTTGCTCATCTGCTTCTGCTCCTTTATTAACTCACCTTTTTTTCCCTGCTCTCTTTCCCCCACCAAGCTTTCACTTGTTGAAACCCTCTATATTTTCCATGTTACCTTCTCTAGGAAACTGCCGCCAAAGTAATCCCTCCCATCTCCAGACTTCTAGAGCACTTTGTACTTCCTTTATGGCACGTATCTCACATTGTCTTGTTTTATACTTATTTGTTTACTTAATTTTTCTCCTTTGTTAAATTTTTAAGCTCTTTGCATGCAGGAGATTTTTTGCTGTATCCATGCCAATTATAGGAATTAATCAAATCTTTTATTCAGTGAGTAAATACTGAATATTTTATCCTGTTGTATTATTTCATATTTTTAAGTCTTATTTCCCCAGTAAGATTGTAAGCTTCATAACTTTAGGGATCACCGAACCATATAATTTTAGAGCCAGAAAGGACCTTAGAGTACAGATGCTTGTTGCTTTTGTCTTTCTCTTACCACTCCCATCCCTTTTGATTCCCCATAGCACCTAAGTCTCATTTAATTAATTGAAAATGCAGTATTTTAGGGAACCAACCTATACCCTATGAGAACCCTGCTTAGTCCAGTGGAGACAATAGTAAATTCTGGGAACCCGTTAAAAAAGAAAGTTTCATTTTCTTGTCATTTTTTTTTAATCTCAGGGCTCAGCCCGTCACAAGTGATTTCTTGATAGAGTTGTCTTTTCTTAACCTAAATTAGCTTAAATAATATTTATGGGAAATGTCTGTTTCTTTTTCAAGGGAAAAATGTTTAAGTAAACATTTCCTGCAAGCTCTTAGATTTATACAATAGAGAGTTGCTTTGGAAGCAGTAATGTTCAGTGTTTTCCTTGAAGGATAGAAATGAAGGTTAAGCAAAACATTCTTCTAAAAACAGTCCCTCATTGCTAGTTTTATTGCTTTTGTACTGTTTAGAGAGGATTTTGTGATCTCAAGGATTGTTTCATTTTAAATCAAGTCTGATAACTTGGAATTAGGATATTAGAAAGGAATATCAGAAGAGAATAGTGTAGTGCCATCTATTTTTAAAGCATTTTCACCATTATAAAGTTTGTTCAAACCTATTTTCATTTGATCCTTACTTGAGGAAAAGGAGGCATTATTTCTATGTGGCAGTTTGGGAAACTGAGTAAAAGTGACTTGCGAAGTGACTTAGAGCAGAGCTAGAAGAACAACCCAAGATTCTAGACTTTTTATTCTGGACTAGGCCACAGTGCTCTTTCTTTCCTTAGGGCAGATGGGAGCATTGGGAACATAGAAGTGACGTGGCATTAACTGTGATGCCAGGACTACAAATACAGATCTCTTCATTTCAAGGACATTGCTTTTTCACTAAACTATGCTACTGCATAGAGAGAAAAAATGAGAATCCATTGAGAAAAATGGGGCATTCTGAGATTCCTGTTCATTCAAACATTCAGTATTTATTAAGCTACTAATATGTAGAGCATTCTGCTAGGCATTGCCAGAAGTACAAATTTTATATAGGACTTGATCCCTTTGGTACTTATAATCCAGTTAAGAATCAGGTTTTTATATTGAGTGAGGAAAGAAACTAGAAGATTCATGTACCTATAATTGGTTTTCCATGATTTTTGAATCTCAAAACAGGAGCAAATAAGATTGTGTGACTTATTGCAAGAATTTTTTTTTATAAGTTGACTACACAAATGCAAAATGTTTCCACTTCATTAATAATATTGTTGTCCAGATTCCAGTCAACACTAAGTTCTCATACATTTGGATTTATGTGATGGGGAAAATCTTCTAGGACATGTCTCTTTATTTGACTCTAGTCCCTGTCCCCAAAAGAAGCTAGGAACCTCTCCATAGTAATAAGCAAAACAAATTATCACTGACATTTGTATAGTGCTCTAAGGTTTGCAAAGTGCTTTTCAAACATCATCTCACATTGTCCTCACAACAGTCCTATAAGGCAAAGTGCTATTACCATCCGTGGAAACTGAGTCTTAGAGAAGAGATTGTTCAGAGTCCTCCACAACAGTCATAGGAAGCTAGATTCAGACCCAAGTTCTCTTAACTTCCGGGCTGTACACCCTGTCTCTCAAGTCCGTTGAGGGATAAATATCCAGTTTGCTACCACACTCATAAAAACTCAGGCAAACAATAGTGTTGCAGGAGCAGAGATATTTTAATTAACAGAGAAATGTAAAATGAGGAAACATTCCAAGAGAATCCTCAAATGAGTACCCTCTGGTTCCTCACCTGCTTTGTCCCTTGTCCCTCTCCACAGTGCTGGCAGATGCTTGCTCTTTCCAGAGCTCTGCCAGCTCAGTTCCTCATAACCTGACCTTCATCTTGTCCATCGAGTCCATCCATGGCTTTGTATCTGGATGATGTCATGCCTTGGGGCCCTTTGCCATCTCTGGGATTTTCACTTATTTTGCATGGCCATTTCTGTCGTACTTCTGACAATACAGCAGAAGCAGCAATGATGACTGTAGCAGTATTTGCAAAGTGCTTTGCAAATATTACCTTATTTTTTCCTCACAACCACCCTTGGAAGTAGGGGCTGTTATCATGTTCACTTTCCAGATGCAGAAACTGAGACAGACACAAATGCCTAAGGCTGGATTTGATCTGAGGCCTTCCTGACTTCCGGTCCAGCACTCTGTCCTTTGTTCAGCCTAGCTGATAACAGTTACCGTGCGTCCCACAGTTTCATGGGGACTGAACAAGGTGCATCCTTGGATCTGGAGCCCTCGGAGGAATGTAGCCATCTTCCTCAGACATTCCTGAATCATGCTCTGTGGGCTTTTACGATGATTGTTTGAAGAACCAAACTCAAGCACGATTCCTTGTCATAAAGAACATTATTAACATCGAAGATGGTGTCATAAATCATGACTTTATTATTGTGGTGTATTTGCTCAATGAGACAACTCCTTCCATTCTAATTCCTGTTGTATTCAGCTGCTGGAAAGACCTCTCGAACAGAATATCTGGTAGACACTGGCTCATTTTCTTCTTTGTTCCTGTTCTCTGGTTATCGTTGTTTGGGTCAGTCGCATTGTCAGACTCAAGGTTGTGAGGTCCATCAAGCAAGCACCAGTACCTACAGTCAAATGCCTCACTTAAAATCTCAGCCACTCCTTGAACTCACATTTGGAGACTGCGTTCAGGTATGCAAAGTACCTTCCTCACTACCACTCATAAAGTTAGGGTCTGAGTTCCTAAAATCCCTGTACAAAACATTCGTCCGTTGACAACGCTCCAGCACATGTTACATTAGAATATAAACTCCTTAAGAGCAGAGATTGTCTTGCTGACCTGTATTTGTAACCCCAGCCCTTAGCATAGTGTTTGGCGTATTTATCGCTTTTGTTCAGTCAGTTTTCAGTCACGTCCAACTTTTCACAATCCCATTTGTGGTTTTCTTGGCAGAGATACTGGAGTGGCTTGCCATTTCTTTCTCCACCTCATTCTATAGAGGAGGGAAGTGAGGCAGACAGGGTGAAGAGTCTTGCTCAGGGTCACACAGCTAGTGTCTTGAGGCCAGATTTGAACTCAGGAAGATGAATCTTCCTGACTCTAGAACCAACACTCTGTTCACTCTGGTGCCACCTAGCTGCCCTGATCAACTATGTTTGGCACATAGTACATATTAATCACCACCCTTCCTTCCTCCCTTTCCCTCTCCCACACATTCACTGCCCACTCCTACACACTGCTGTCTAACTAAGGCAGTCCTCTTCAAGCCTCAAATTCATCTTAAAATGAAGCATGTAGTACTTGACCTGCCAGTCTCTCATGGTAGAAGTGTGAAAAGCATTTTATAAATCTTGTAACACAAGAGGAATGTGATTTATTATTATTAGGTGACTGGCAGGAATGTTTTGTGAAACCAGGGTTAATTGTGTCTGTAGATAACGAATCTAACAGCTGTTCCATGCACTCTCCTGTTGGTAGCTGCCTTAGGCAGTCAGCAATATACTGGAGGGTGGCCACACAAGGCAGGTGGCCATTTCCCCAGAGTTCTTGTTTGGTGGCCCATATGAGAGGCAAGGAAGGGAGCAGTGTGGTCTAGTAACCTGGCATTGGGAAAGTTTTTCCAGACTACACTGGAGAAGTTTTCCAACCCTGAACATGGAAAGATCTGGCCTCCTTTTAGGCACCTCATTTCAATTCCTCAGCAATGCCTCACCTGACCAATTAAGCTATGACAAGGTTCAGTTCATCTGGAAATAGATCAGAAACAAAGATTAAAAAAGATACCTGGGATAGGTTTCAGGAGGACTGGTGATGAGGTGAACTACAAAGATTCTGATAGATATTATCTTCTTTCTTCCCCACAATGAAATGTAAGCTTGTTTTAAAAAAAAAATGGCTTTAAGAATGCATAAAGTCTCTCTCCTTGTAGCTGTATTTGCTTTTTGCATTAGTGCTTGTGATGGCTCTCCAGAGTTCCTTGTGACTTTTTTAAAAAATGCCTTGCATTGGTCACCACCAAGGACAGGAAGGCAGAGGCCTCATCTTGTCTTCTTTGGGGTGCACACTGTAAATAAAATTCAAGCTATACCTTTTTAAAGGTCGAGTTGCTCTGAAGTCCAGCAAATGGAAGAGAAATGGATGACTTTATGCCCACTTACAAGGATATTTTGAGTTGAACTTTGTTCCTTTTCTGAGTTTCCCTTCAAAAGGGAACAGATCTGATTTTGGCACCTAAGAACAAAGTGTTTTCTGAGCAAACCCAGTCCAGGATAGGTGAGAGTCATGAGGTTCACAGCTGAATAATTCACGGCTTAACTCCTTTTTTCTTTCCTGCTTGTAAATAAAATTTGTCATGTCACAGAAATGTGCTAGAGCATGTGTGTGTTTCTCTGAGGCCAAGTGTTATCTAGAGGCGTTTAGGACACTCAGAAGCCACTCCCTAGTTCTTTTCTGGTTCTGCCCAGGTCAGAAGCTTGAGGATCTACAGTAGAATAGTAAAGATTTATGTTCTGACGTCTCTAATTTAAACAATTAAAGCTTTACAGAAATGTAGGGTTAGAAGGCCACAGACCATGGGCCTGGCCAAGAGAAACCTTTCTGAATATGGATTGATTGTGTCTGTGTGCATTCAGGTATTTGTCTTTTAAGCTCCTTGTTTCTCCCACTTTGTGCAAAAATGGACATCCGTCATTTCCTTGGAGCAAGAGAAGATTTGAAAGAGTTAATACTTCAGCTTTTTCAGAAAGTTATCTGGGAAGAGTATTAGTTGTTTAATAAAGCGTGCCTGCCCTCCAGATGAACCCTCCAGTGACTGCAACTGGGGTCGTTCCAAGTTCATGCTGTGGACTTTTGACTGCCTTCTGTGTATGTGAAAACAGTCGGCAAACTCCTGCGGGGATCATTCCTTCAGGCCTGTAATACAAAACTATTGCCAGCGGGCACCTGCTGGGGAAGCTTCCCAGGAGGTCCTTGGGGGAAGCTACCAAACTCATCAGGCATCTGTGGAGATAAGAGCAGCGGGTTCCCCCGGGATGCCCAGCTAATCAAGCATACATAGAGACCCCATTACCGGGCCAACAGGCTGGTGTCAGAAGGCATTATGAAGCTTAGTTAACTATGGGATGTGAGCTAATTAAAAGGCCTTTATGAAGAGGAGGGGAGAATAGAAGCTTGGGGGAAGGGAGAGGTTGGAAAAGCCATTCCCAAATTTCCAGCTTCCAGCAATTCACACTGTACTGGTAGTACTGCGGAATGAATGACATCTAAGCCAATTTTGCCATGTTTCTGTGGTAAGCTTCCCCCTCCCTGAATTACAGTTTAGCTTTAATTTTGCACCTTTCAACAACTTAACGAAACTGGGCAGTAGACAAAGCCAAGCACTGTGTTTGGGATTTCCATCCTCTTGCTTAAAAAGTTTATTGGGTGCAGTGATGGTTTGAAGTATCTGAGTTTGCAAATTAGGGGAAATTCTGTTTAGAAAATAGCCATATATATAAAATGGTACCATGGCTAAGATCATTGGCTCATAGACTTAGAGCTGGAAGGTACTTAAGAGCAGAACGTAGCAAGAAGGGACCTGAAGTCAGCTAGTTCTGAGACTCCTAGAGGTCAAGTAATTTGTCCTGTGTCAGTCACCTACGAGTTGAACCCGGGTCCTGACTCCAATTTCAGTGCTCATTCTATTACACAGTTCTTGTTTCTCTTCCCATCAATACCTATCCCTGAAAAAGAATCATACACAGGCTTGTGGTTTTGTCTTACTAGCTCTGTTTTGGGGCACAGTGAATACAGAATTTTCACAAGACTGATGGTGAAATGGTTGATTTATACAACTAAACCATGGTATCATAGGTATTTGTGTCTAATGACTATTTTAACTGTACTAGTATTTTTAAAATCTTATATATACTGTTCTCTTTTTAAAAGGAGGTAGGAATTAGTGTATTTGTACAGGAAACCTGAATGTTTATGGTATCATCCAGGTCCCATGAGACTCTTTATGTGCAAAGCTACATTTATGTTAGTGGTACATGTTAATAACAATCCCAGGAAATTCTTATCAAAAGCTAACAACCCATTTCCTTCATTCCTTTAACTATGCAAAAGATCCTGTTGCTCTCTAGCATTACTTTTGCTATGACAACAAATGAAATCCATGTTAACTGTCTTCTCTTCCTTTTTTGTTCAACACAGTCTGTTTTCAAAGGAGGCTTGTGTGCTGGGCCACTGTTGAGACATTCTGGACATAATCCTAAATTGGGAGACTTTGGGATGTGACAGGTTTTTAAATGTTTAGGCACATTTTTTCTGTATAATTCAAAATCACTGTAACAGTTGCTCTATACTTTGGGTACTCGGTTCAGATTTCCTGATAAAAGGTGCTTTGATTAAGAAAAACCAGCTGAGCCTGGGTCTTTAAAAGTAAAAAGGAGGGAAACCTTCTGAAAAATAGTCTTCTTTCTTAGACAACTTTGTAGCAAAATATTTGCAGCAATGAAGCCAAATCCAGTTGTAGTCTCAAGGAGATTTAGGGGGAAGAAGACCTTTGGCACATTCATTTCCTTTATTACTCAAGAATGTGCAACTTGATTCTTAGTTCGCACCATTTGACATAAGCTCTCTTCTGTGCACCAAGAGTTTGTTCTGACCCCATCTCTAACGTTAAGAACATGCTTCAAACCTTTCTGGCCTAGTCACATGCTTGTCTCTTTGGATTCATTTGAATATGAAAAATGTGTTGTTGAATTGAATTTTTTCACTTTCCGACCAGATTTACTAGTGGCAAATAAAAACAGTATGATCTGCAGAGGCAGACAGTACAAACTCGGTTTAGTTCTCCAGCATGTGCATCTGCGCAGACTGCAGTGGGACAAAAAAATTTTATTTGAAAGACATTGTAGATACGTTTAGGTTCTTTTTTCAGTAAAAGTTCAAAGTTGTCTTCTGTTTCAGAAGCCCTGAAGAATTTAAAATTCAGTGCCTTAGCCTAAATAGCCTGTGTAATTTCCCAATAATGATACACACTGATTAATACTGGGTGAAAAGGCAGATGAGAAAATCTTTTCTCAAATCCAAAGTCAGTCAGTCGATAAACATTGATCAAATACCTACTATGTGCCGGGCATTGTCCTAAGTGCTGGGAGTACAAATGCAAAAAAAAGACGACCCCTGCCTTCAACGAACTTAGAATCTAATGGAGGAAGACAAAACACAAAAGGAAGCCGAAAAGCCTGCCAGGAAGGTACCTGGCAGAGTAGGTATCCAATGAAGGGGCATGGTGGAAAGATCAGAGGTTCCCCAAAATGAGCTTCCAGGGCTATGGGGGAGAAATCAGAGGAGATGTTCTGAGCTGAACTCTCTCCTTAAATAGAGGTCCTAGAATTCATGGCTGAAAGCAAACAAACTAAGGGACCTCTTCATTACTGAAAAATAAAAAAAGGCATTAGAAAATGGTGAAACAAATTGTATTTAACTGTACAGCACAATAAAAACTGAGGCATGTGAAGGATTCAGAGAGTGATGAGACTCAGAAGAATTGATTCAGAATGAAAAGCTACAGAACCACGAAAGCATCTATGCATTGATTAAAACAATATGAATGAAAAGAATACAAAAAGGAAAGTTAGCACTGTGTAATTACAGTGTCCAAGCTTGGCCCTGGAGAAGATCTGAAAACATTCATCTCTTTCTCCTCTTTGCTGAGAGGAGGATGGGTGGTAGGTGATGGTGGTGTAGAATATTGCATATGATATCTGATACAGTTTATGTCTGAATTGCTCCCCCCCTTTTCCTTTTTTTTTTCTAACAGTGGATGACTCACTAGGAGTGGATATAGAAGGGATACATTCAGAAATGATGGTCATGTAAAAACAGAATGTTAATAAAAATTTTAATTGTTAGAGAAAACTTTTAGACAGACTATTGTTGAAAAAACAAATTTTGGGAAATGAACTATTCTGTCCTTTTTAGTCCAATTAAACCATTTCTTTTTTTGTTTGTTTTTAATTTAATTATTTTATTTGTTTTCAGTGTTTGACAATCACTTCCATATATCTTAGATTTTTTTTCCACTCCCTCCCCATCATTCCCCGCTCCTTCCACACACCCTCCCTGAGACGGTATACAATCTTATATAGGTTCTACACGTACATTCCTATTAAATGCATGTTGCATAGAAGAATTAAAATAAATGGGAGAAACCATAAAACAAAACATAATACAAAAGAAAATGGGCTGTTTCTGTCTGTGATCCAATTCCATAGTTCTTACTCTGGATGTGGAAGGTGTTTTCCCTCATGAGTCCATAGGGAATTTTTTAAGTCCTTGCATTACAATGAAGTACTAAGTCTACCAGAAAAATTCCTTGCACACTGTGGTTGTTGCTGTGTACAAAGTTCTCCTGGTTCTGCTCCTTTCACTGAGTATCAGTTCATATAAGTCTTTCCAGGCTTCTCTGAAGTCTTCCTCTTTATCGTTTCCCATAGCACAGTAGTATTCCATTACATTCACATACCACAACTTGTTCAGACATTCCCCAATTGATGGGCATCCCCTTGATTTCCAGTTTTTGGCCACCACAAAGAGAGCTGCTGTAAATACTTTTGTACATGTGGGACTCTTTCCCATTTCTATGATCTCTTTGGGATACAGTCCCAGAAGCGATATAACTGGGTCAAAGGGTATGTACATTTTTGTAGCCCTTTGGGTATGGTTCCAAATTGCTCTCCAGAATGGTTGGATCAGCTCACAGCTTCACCAACAATGAATTAGTGTTCCAGCTCTCCCACATCTTCTCCAACATTTATCATTTTCCTATTTTGTCATGTTAGCCAATCTGATAGGTGTGATGTGGTACCTCAGAGTTGTTTTGATTCGCATCTCTCTAATCAATAGTGATTTAGTGCATTATTTCCTATGACTATAGATAGCTTTAATTTTTTCCTCAGAAAATTCTCTGTTCATATCCTTTGACCATTTATCAATTGGGGAACCAATTAAACCATTTCACTGTTTAATTCAGGCTACTGCTAAGTCTGATTCAAATTTGATTCAGAGGAGGAGTATCCACTTATAGAAATGTGGTTCCTGCCCTTTCAAATCCTTTCCCACCAAAACCCCACTTCCACTCTTTAGCAGTTCCTAGTCAGTGAACATTTTCTGAAACATCCTCCCTTCCTTTCTTTCATGTTACTATTCAGATCAACTGACTGAGCAAATCATTTATCAGACTCATTTTATCTGTTTCCTATGCTCTATGGAGTGACCTTCGACTTTTGTGAATTAGGATTTGTATTGGTAAATTTGGAAGCTATTTCTCCTGGACAAATTAAGAAGGCATTTAATAATGACTAGGATCAATTTCTGTGTATTGTTTTCCCATTTGCCTTAAGAACAGAGACTAGCTGGATTATATGCTTCCATCTATGGGCATAGAGTCCTTAATTACTTCCCTCCATAAATACAATGAAGATATTGGATTGTTTTTGCTCCATGTCCTTGGGAATCTAAAAAAATGGTTAACTCTTCAGCAGCACTTAAGAAAGGAAGGAGACAAATACACACCAAGAAGGGGGAGAAAACAGTGCCATTGGTACAGTGGTTGTACATACACAGTTTCCTTGGCAGAGTTGCTAAGAAATGAGGCCCTTCAACAAAAGTCTTCGCTCTGTGCAACAGGACGGAAGAAGAGAATCCTGATTCCTGCTGGGAAAGAATGCTGATCATCTCTTACTGCCAAAATCTAATAGTCTTTTCTTAGTCATTGTCCTTCTTGACCATTCTACAGCATTTAATGCTGCTCACTACCCTCTCCTCCTGGGAACTTGATAACTCCCAGATCAATATATATCAAACCCCATGTTTCCTTTTATTTTCAGTCCCATATCATCATCTTACTGAATCTTCTCAAACTGAATGTCTAAAACTCATGTCCAAAAGAGAGTTCATTATTTTCCCCCCAAATCCACCCTTCTTCTAAATTTCTGTATCACTGTGGAGGGCATCACCATCCTTCCAGTCTCTCAGGTTCACAACCTTGGAGTTATCCCTTACTCTTTACTTGCATTCATTCCACATATCTAATTTATTGCCAAATCTTACCTTTCTGCTTCTCCAGTGTCTCTCATATCCAATCTTTTCTTACTATTCACACAACCACCACCTTAGTTCAGACACTTGTCACCTCTAGTCTAAATTATTACAGTGACCCCTTAATTGGTCTCCTTGCCTCAAGTCTCTCCCCTATTCCAGTTCATCCAGCATGCAGCTACCAAAGTGTTTTTTCTTAAGTTCAGATCTGAACATATCACTCCTCTGCTCAGGGACCTCCAGTACCTTTTGATTGCCTCTGGCATTTAAAACTATGGACCCAACATTTTTTTTCAGTCTCATAATTTTACCCCCTCCCTGCCCTCTTCCCCCACCCCTAGTTCTCTAGGATTCACTCCCTTCCCACCTTCATTTCTTAGAATTCCATACTTCCTTCAGGATTCATCTCAAGTGCCAAATTCTATATGAAAGCTTTCCTGGGCCCCCCACCCCCAGGTGCTAGTGCCCTCTCTCCTTTAAGTGCCTTATGTTTATTTTGTATGTATTCTATACAATATATATATTTGTAAGTGTATGTATCATCTCTCTGAACAGATTATGTGCTCCTTGAGGGTAAGAAGTATTTTATTTTTGCCTTTGAATCTCCACAGCCCAGTACAGTACCTGGAACACAGTAGATGCTTAATAAGTACTTATTGATTGATATCTAGATTTCTTCGCTCCTTACATCAGGACTTGCTACTTGGAAGATGTAGCTGTTTCTCTACATCTCTGAAACTACAATATCATTGGATCTTCCCATGTGATGTGAGATTAGAGGACTAAGTCACTAGGATTCAATGTAAAACATTTCTCTATGCTCTGAAGGCATAGAGAGGTTGGAGGACTTTGTCTCATTGGTTGATGCTCCTCCTCTGGGTAGGACTGGCAAATCTGATATTGAGTTCCTAGTTTTAATCTTGATTGACTTAAAGGGGAAATGGTAATCTATCCCACACATGAAATAGAGATTTACATCTTGGAAACTAGAAAACTTCAGGAAGTCCCTCTGTCCCAGATGTAATCTGGTTTGGGAAGCAGCCCTTCAGTCTCCCTTGGGACAGCACTGCTCTATCTCTTCATTATCAAAGATAATGGTAAAATACAGGGTAAAGTACAAGTGGAAGGACTTGGTTCTGAGTCAAAATTTGGATATCTTCAAAGTTTAATTTGACATGCCCTTGAGTATTCTGGAGCCACACCTGTCAAGGATTAAAATTAAAGTCATGTTGATAAAGGACAGGCTAATCTTGATCACTCGTTTATACCAGAAAGTCTCAAGTCTCTGTGATTAATTATTTAAACACACGCAGAATAGTCCATCTTTTGCCTCCCTTATTAGAGGAAGGAAATACTTGCCAGGCATCCCATCATCATGCACAGCAACAACAGTAACAACAGTAAGGATTTATTAAGCACCTCACTTTGTGCCAGGCACTGGGCACTGTACTAAGCTCTGAGGGACACAGAAAGAGTCCAATTCTGTGCCTCACACATAGTAGGTACTCAATAAATACTGAGTGACTGACATTTTAATGGGGAAGATCACATACAGGCAACAAACTACATACAAAAAATAGTGCAAATAAAAGAATCTCAGAGACAAGGTACTAGCTGAGTGGGAGGTGGAAGAGGGACACTGGAAAAGGCCTCTTTTGGAAGGTCTGATATCGAAGTGAGAAGGGAGAGCATTCCAAATGTGGGGGATAGCCAGTGAAAATGCAGCCAGTAGGGAGATGCATGGAAGGGGTCATGCCGCTTTAAAAGTCAAACAGGATTTCATTTGTGATCCTGGAAGTAATAGGGAGCCAGTGGAATTACCGAGTTGGGGACGGGCGTTTGAAATGGTCTGATTTACGCTTTAGGAGACCACTTCAGAGGATAGACCAAAATGGAGAGAGACTTGAGGCAGAGAGGCCAAACCAAATGCTAGTGCAGTGAGTCATCTAGCTGTGAGGTGATGAGAGCCTGCATCAGGCAGGCAGCTGTGTGCATGAAAAGGAATTGTGATGCATATGAGATATTGGAGGACTTTGAGACAGCTTAGATCTGTGGTGGGAGTGCCAATGGTTAGAGAATGACCCTGAGGCGGTGAGACTAGGTGACTGGGAGAAAGGTGTTGCTCTGGATAGGGAAGTTGGGGAGAGGAGAGGGTTTGGGGGAAAAGATAAGGAGTTCTATTGTGGACAGAATAAGTTTGATATATCTGCAGGATGTCCAGTTGGAGATACCCAATAAATAGTTGGGGTTGCAAAACTGGAGGTCAGAAGAGAGGTTAGGGTTGGATACAGAGATCTCAAAATCATCTACATAGAGATACAGTTTGTGGTCCAAGCTAACTATTTTTCCTTAAGCCCCATTTGTACTGCCTTAGAAAGAATCTGAAGATCTTCTGGCAGGATACAGTACCAGACACTGAGGTCCTTTCTCAAACTAAACTGACAAGCATTCAAACTCTACTACAATGAGCGCAGCTCAGATGGACTGGCCACATCATTCGAATGCCACACTCGCACCTGCCAAAAAGACTTTTATGGAGAGCTCACACAGACCAAGCGTTCATACGGTGGTCAGAAGAAGCGATGCAGACACTCTCAAGCATCTGTTTACTTCCTGATGATCTCTAAGCTAATGTTAAAATGAGCCAAATAGCCACTAAATGAGGATAGTGGGGAAAGAAGAGGGTTCATTAGGAGAACCCTATTTTGTGTCTTAGGGTTGTTTTTTGTTGTTGTTGTTGTCGTGTTAATTTCCATGGGTAATTTGAAAGTCGATGCCTGCTCAGTATTTCTGATTCATACTTTTCAATCTATAGGATGAGACAGTCTGGTCTTTTTCAAAGCTTAGAAGATGAGATTTTCTTTGTTTTTCCAAACCCTCTTTGATTATCTGATTATCCCTTTTATCAAAGGGCCTCACTTTCCTGTACTAAGACCATCTTAACATTTGAAAGCTGTTTTAACTTGAGGGCATTCTCAGTCACTGAAAGAAAAAAAAATTTTGAAAAACGATAACTGGTGTGTATTGGCAGCTTCTAACATTTGAGGATCTTGGAGCGTTGGAGAGACGTTGATTGGTCTAGTCCATTCTCCTTCAGCAAGAAAAAGCAATTTTCGTCAGACTGGGGTTGCATTTGGCTCCACCACTTCCCATAACGTGTTTTCCCACTTTGGTGCAGCATTCTTGGCATTTCTTATAACTTTGCTGATGAACAAATGCCTCTTGTGTTGTTTAGAAGACTTGACTTCCAAGTCTCCTCGTCCCAGTCTCCACCTGTGCTTTGGCTGAGGTCAGAGCCTTAGGAGACTTGCCTTGCTCTGCTTTTGTGGACTAGTTTGCTTGCCCAAATGTAAAAATGTTCATTTTGATCTCATGGAGTGAATATGACTTTCCTTCAGGGATCCATCTGGGACATGGTTGATAAATGGGACTGAGTTGAAAAAACTGCTCAGAAGAATGTTCATGACTTTTACTTTGCTAGTTTCCCCATCTTCAAAATAAAGATAATAATTGCACCTATCTGCCCTAAGGATTGTTTTTAAGGAAATTGATTTTTAGATATTATATAAAATTAAATTTTTTGTTACTTCTAAGTTAAGGTTCCTCTCTCCAAAGAGCTTGTAATTTCAGTGGAGGGGAGATGCATGATTAGCATTGGTAATATAATAAATATAATTATTATAATATATAAATATATGTTGTGATGTGATATAGTATGATATGATACATAATATGATATAATCATATATTGCTAAAATGTATCATTCTTCCTACCTTATATACAATAAGAATTCTGGGAAGGAGATTAATGAGCATTGGAATGGTCAGAAGGCTTCACTGAAAAGGTAGAATCTGAGCTGAACTTAAAGGATGGGGGGATGATTTGGAGAAGGGGAGCCTAGTGAAAAGCCTTTCTGGCCAGGAGAAATAACATGAGTCAAAGCATGGAGACAGGAGTGAGCATGGACTATCTGTCTGTTGCTAGATAGTAAGGATGGTATGTGGAGTGAGAAATAAACCCGTCCAGGTAAGAATAGGATCATGTTATTAGATAGAATCTTAAAAGCTGGGCAGATAAGTTTAAGCTCTCTTAGTAAGCAGTAGGGACCAGGCAAGATGCATGTTTAAGGAAGATGAGCCTGTAGCAATGTGCGGGATATATTTTTTTGAGGTGAGAATGTAGTCGGGTAGCTACTGACTTTGCTTGTTTGCCTTGGAAAGTTAAGAAAGAGATTCATGGGAGACTGGTCTACTTTCTCTTTTTCTTCCTTTAGTGTAAAACCCACACTCACCATATGCTAACCTTCTCTGAGGAAGTGGAATCTTTCTGGGAAATGTTCTGCTTTTAGAGTGCAGTTGGACTTGCTTACTGCTTAGTAGCCAGATCAGGTTTGAGTTTTCTTTTCTTCCCTGTACTCCTTCATTTCCTACCCCAGCCCCCAAGTTCCCAGTGCCCTAGTTCTCTCTCAAGGAAAAAAAAACTATGCTGATAGAGGTCTGTGGAGGAAGCGAATGATGGGAAGAAATCATTACCAAGAGATGTGGCCTGTTCACCTGCAATTAGTTTGGGTTCTGGATAGTTCATTCTGCTCCTGGAAAATGAAAAATAGAACTGAAAAAAAGAAACCAAGTTAAAACGGGAATTTTTCCAAATTTGCTCGTGGGTCAGAATCACTTGTCATTTGGACGTAACCAGGAAGTGCAATACTTGAAAGTTAAAAGAAACAAATATATTCACTTTGGACTGTCCTATGAATTGTGCCAAATAGGATATTAGGATGGCTCTTTCCTGTGGATGATTTATAGGACTGTTGTTTTCAGTGGTGAAATTAATTGATCTTTTCTTGCGGGTAATTTAGTTTGAACTTTTTAACTGAAGGATGTAATAGAGCATTTATTGTATGCCTTCAGATGACAGAAACCTCTGTTAAGGAAAAACCCTAATTACCAATATTATCTACTAATTGTTTTTCTTAAAATTCATTTTTAGAAGAATATTAAATAAGAAACATTCTTAATAAGGATTAAGTAAAGAAAATATTTCTAGAATATTCTCTGGTATCAGAATGAATTCAGTCCAGTCTCAACTCTTGCTATTTTTTTATTACTTATTTGACTTTGGGCAAGTCACTTAACTGCTCAGGGCCTCAGTTTCTTTATCTGCAACATGAGGTAGTTGGACTGGGTGGTCTTCTAAAATCTTAGAATCCAATAAATTCCATCTTTTTTTTCTCATTTATTTTGCCAAGGCTAAATATTGCTAACCTTTCAGTGGCTACCTAAGTTAGGATAGCTTCAAGATATAAAATAATAATAATAAAATAACATTTTTAAGTTTTTCAACACTTTATATACATTATTTCTAGGCAGATGCCTAGAGGTACTTTATATTGCTCGGTAGATAGGGTGTTGTGCCTGGAATCAGGAAGACCTGAGTTCAGGTCTGCCCTCAGACCCTTACTGGCTCTGTGATCCCAGGCAAGTTACCTAACTACTGTTTGCCTCAGTTTCCTCATTTGTAAAAGGATGATAATAGCTCCTACTTCTCAGAATCATTGTGAAGATCAAATGGGATAATACTTGTAAAGTGCTGAGCATAGTGCCTGGCACACAGTAGTCACTTAACAAATATTTATTTCCTCCTTCCTTCCTTTCTTTTTAGATATTCTATATATCCAGGCTCCTTCTCTCCCCTGAGCATTCAGTTCTGAATTACCAGTTGCATAACTGGATGTTTCCTTTTGGAAGACCCATTACATCTTAAACTCAATAAGTCCAAAACAGAACTCATTATCTTTCCCTCAAACCCTCCTTTCTTCCAAACATCTCTATTTCTACTGAAGACACCACTACGCTTCCAGTCTCTGTGGTCCTTGGCTTCCTCATTGTCCCTTGGCCCAGCTATCCAATCACCAGTCAGGGATTGAGGTTTCTGCTTCATGTCATCTTTCCACTCACACAGCTGCCATCTTGGTTAGTTTAGACCCTCATTCCCTCTGCCCTGGATTCTTGCGACAGTCACCCGATTGGTTTCCCTGTGCACCACCGCTACTGCTGCTGCTGTTGCTTCTGCTGCTGCCAAAGTAATTTTCCTTAAGCACAGATCTGAGCATGGTGGTCCTCTCTCTGTTCTATTAACTCTGGTGGCTCATTATTGCCTATAAAATGTAAATTCTTTTGTTTAGCTTTTCAAACCTTAAACTGTTTAGCCCCAACCTGCCTTGCTAGCCTAATTGGCTCACTTAGTGATCCAGACAATCCAGCCCTGAATCTTCCTCACACTTGACATGCCATCTCCCCTCTCCATGCCTTTGTCCAAGCTGTGTCACATGCCTGAAATGCACTCCTTTCCCTTTGCTTCAGAAAGTCTTGTCCTTTAAGTTGTAATTCTTGCGCATTTTCCCTATTCCCCCCAATTGTCAGTGCCCTCTTTACCAGACTACTTTGTATTTGACTACTGGGCATATATTCATATTCACTAATTTTCTGTTTATAGTATGTGTATTTCTAGTACCTTGCACAGTTACAGGTCAGTCAAAATTGATTAAGAACTTAGTGTGTATCAGGCACTGTGCTAAATACTGGAGAGACAAAGAAAGGAAAAGACAGACCCTATTTGAGTGCCTGGATGTAAAATTTAGGATTTGAACCCCAGATAAAGGCCTCTTGGTAAAGCAGAAATAATGTGAGACTTGAAATGGTGAAAGGCATGACTTTGGCTCTTGCCTCTGGCACATACTCGTTTCTAACCACGGGCAAGTCTTTGCTTCTCAGAGCCTCAGTTTTCTTATTGTTGAAATGGGGATAATAGCATCTAATAATAGTATGAAGAGATACTAGTAGATAATTATATTATCTACTTTGCAGGGTTATTGTGAGGATCAAATGAGCAAATAAAGGAAAAGGTCATATAAATGTCAGATTTGTTTCTCTCCTTTCCTTTAGTCATTCAGCTGGAAGTCACTTAGTACATGCTTAATAAATTGAGTTAAATTGAATTTATTGAAGTAGCAAAAGAATTTAGTAAATAGATAAATCAAAGCCATTTAGTAATGAAAAATAGTTATTTCAATAAGGATCTGAGGTTTTTGAGGGAAAGATTGGGAAATAGCCTGAGATTGCAAGTTTATTTATTTTTTATCTCTACCCATTGCAAGGCCAGAGAGTTTTGGGTCATTTGAAAAAGTATCTTTTTTTTCTGATCATCATTTAAGTGTGGGAGTTGAGCTGGATTCATATAAGAGAAATTATTCTACTATTAATTTAAATAGTCTGAACTAACTTAGCTCAAACCACCACTCTTCATTCGGGAAGATGATAATGAATTATTCACTTGTCTTTCTATGTAGACTAGCGCAATGTAAGTTATGGAGGCAATAGTCACACTTGTTGATAATTGACTTCTCATGATTTACAGTTAGCAGAGCCAAAATAATGACCTCAGAGACCCTCCAAATGAAGTACTGGCCTAGTGTGTTGTGGCCCCAACTTTCCCAGAGCTGTCTTACCAGTTAGGCTGCAAAAACTTTAGTTTCTGCTCTTTAAATGTGGGGTCACAACCCACAGTTTAAGAAGTGCTGAAGGGGTTGTGAGTAGAAAAATTTTAAGAAGCCCTGGACTAGACAGCTCTCCAGGTGTCTCCTCATCCCCTGGTTTTGCGGTTATCTTCTGAGCATCACTCTTCTCCTCCCACCTTTCCTTCATCACTGTCTTTCACAGTCTTAATGCTCCAGTCAAACTGGTCTCCTTTTTTATTCTTTGAGCTTCTATCGCTTGCCTTCATGCCAGCATAGCCTGTCCTGCAGGCCTGCAGTGCCTCCACCTTGGAATGTTAACTTCCCAGAAAGCTTAATTCAAGTACTACCTTCTTCAGAAAGCCTTTCCATAGCGCTTTCTCCATCCTCAAACCATCCTGTATTTATTTACCTTTGTAAGTATATCTAATATAATATGATGCAAAGACGGCTGGATTTGTAGTCAGCCGCTTGATTGGTGACTGGCTGGGTGAAAACATTTCTAGCCCCCTACATTAATTTTTTTTTCCCCATATTTATTTATTTATTTATTTAACTTTTAACATTCATTTTCACAAAATTTTGGGTTCCAAATTTTCTCCCCTTTTGTCCCCTCCCCCCACCCCAAAACACTGAGCGTTCTAATTGCCCCTGTCTGCCAATCTGCCCTCTCTTGTATCATCCCTCTCTGCCCTTGTCTCCATCCTATACCCCTTTACCTGTATTTCTTATTTCCTAGTGGCAAGAACAGTACTCGACAGTTGTTCCTAAAACTTTGAGTTCCAACTTCTCTTCCTCCCTCCCTCCCACCCCTTCCCTTTGGAAGGTAAGCAATTCAATATAGGCCAGATCTGTGTAGTTTTGCAAATGACTTCCATAATAGTAGTGTTGTGTAAGAACTAATTATATTTCCCTCCATCCTATCCTATCCCCTATTACTTCTGTTCTCTCTTTTGATCCTGTCCCTCCCCATGAGTGTTGACCTCAAATTGCTCTCTCCTCCCCATGCCCTCCCTTCCATCATCCTCCCCACCCTGCTTATCCCCTTATCCCCCACCTTCCTATATTGTAAGATAGGTTTTCATACCAAAATGAGTGTGCATTTTATTCCTTCCTTTAGTGGAATGTGAAGAGAGTAAACTTCATGTTTTTCGCTCACCTCCCCTCTTTATCCCTCCACTAATAAGTCTTTTGCTTGCCTCTTTTATGAGAGATAACTTGCCCCATTCCATTTCTCCCTTTCTCCTCCCAATATATTTCTCTCTCAATGCTTGATTTCATTTTTTTAAGATATGATCCCATCCTCTTCAATTCACTCTGTGCACTCTGTCTCTATGTGTGTGTGTGTGTGTGTGTGTGTGTGTGTGTGTGTGTGTGTAATCCCACCCAGTACCCAGATACTGAATAGTTTCAAGAGTTACAAATATTGTCTTTCCATGTAGGAATATAAACAGTTCAACTTTAGTAAGTCCCTTATGACTTCTCTTTGCTATTTACCTTTTCATGCTTCTCTTCATTCTTGTGTTTGAATGTCAAATTTTCTTTTCAGCTCTGGTCTTTTCATCAAGAATGCTTGAAAGTCCTCTATTTCATTGAAAGACCAATTTTTCCCCTGAAGTATTATACTCAGTTTTGCTGGATAGGTGATTCTTGGTTTTAGTCCTAGTTCCTTTGACTTCTGGAATATCCTATTCCATGCCCTTTGATCCCTTAATGTTGAAGCTGCTAGATCTTGTGTTATCCTGATTGTATTTCCACAATACTTGAATTGTTTCTTTCTAGCTGCTTGCAATATTTTCTCCTTGACCTGGGAACTCTGGAATTTGGCCACAATGTTCCTAGGAGTTTCTCTTTTTGGATCTCTTTCAGGAGGTGATCTGTGGATTCCTTGAATACTTATTTTGCCCTCTGGTTCTAGAATCTCAGGGCAGTTTTCCTTGATAATTTCATGAAAGATGATGTCTAGGCTCTTTTTTTGATCATGGCTTTCAGGTAGGTCCATAATTTTTAAATTGTCTCTCCTGAATCTATTCTCCAGGTCAGTTGTTTTTCCAATGAGATATTTTACATTATCTTCCATTTTTTCATTCTTTTGGTTTTGTTTTGTGATTTCTTGGTTTCTCATAAAGTCATTAGCCTCCATCTGTTCCATTCTAATTTTGAAAGAACTATTTTCTTCAGTGAGCTTTTGAATCTCCTTTTCCATTTGGCTAATTCTGCTTTTGAAAGCATTCTTCTCCTCATTGGCTTTTTGAACCTCTTTTGCCAATTGAGTTAGCCTATTTTTCAAGGTGTTATTTTCTTCAGCATTTTTTTGGGTCTCCTTTAGCAGGGTGCTGACCTGCTGTTCATGCTTTGACTGCATGTCTCTCATTTCTCTTCCCAGCTTTTCCCCCACCTCTCTAACTTGATATTCAAAATCCTTTTTGAGCTCTTCCATGGCCTGAGCCCATTGAGTGGGCTGGGATACAGAAGCCTTGACTTCTGTGTCTTTCCCTGATGGTAAACATTGTTCTTCCTCATCAGAAAGGAAGGGAGGAAATGTCTGTTCACCAAGAAAGTAACCTTCTATAGTCTTATTTTTTTTCCCTTTTCTAGGCATTTTCCCAGCCAGTGACTTGACTTCTGAGTGTCCTCTCCACCCCCACCTCGCCTCCAGATCCGCCCAGCCAGCACTTGGGGTCTGAGATTCAAATGCTGCTTCCCAGCCTCAGGGCTTTGGGCGGGGGCAGGGCTGCTATTCAATACGAGATTAAGTTCAGGTGCTCAGGTCAGGGCAGGGCCACCTCTCAGGCTCAGTTCCCTCAGGGGGTTTATGCAGAGACCTTCAACAATGGATCCAGGCTTCTGCCTGCTTGGGGAGCCCTGGTCTGCTTCCGCCTCTGCTGCTGCCTCCCGAGGGGGCCTGAGTTATGGGGGCACCCCACACCCCTCTCGACCCACCAAAGAGACCCTCTCACTGACCCTTGTCACCTGTGGGTGAGGGACCCGCGCGGCTGCTGGAGATTCCATCCCTGATGCCTGCTTGGATCCACTCCTTTCGGCGCAGGTTGGGCTCTGCTCCGGGTCTGGGGCGCGAGGGACCTTTTGCGAAAGGTTTTCAGGCTCTCTGGAGCAGAAATCTCCCCCGCTCCATTGTTCTGTGGCTTCTGCTGCTCCAGAATTCGCAGGTGGTTTTTTTTTTACAGATATTTTATGGGCAGGGAGTTTGGAGTTAGCGTATGTTCATCTTTCTACTCCACCATCTTGGTTCTACCCCCTAAAGGCGTCCCCTACATTTAACTGGTCCCAGACCATGCTTCAGCCTGCTGCTAGCTAACCCTTCACCCTCTTCCTCAGCACCCAGAAATCCAATGGAAATGACATGTCAAGTGACTCACCGTTCTTTGGTACTTTTTAGCCTAAAACTCCTTTCTCTCACCACCACCACTCTTTGATCTGTACCTGTTGTTTTCCCCGTTAGAATGGCAGAGGAAGGACTCTCTGACTTACTGTATTTGTCTTTGTATCATCAAGGATTAGCAGCAGGCTTGGCACAGAGTGAGTGTATGATAAATGCTTTCTCGTTGAATCAATAATTTATTCAGGAGAGACCTGGATTCAGACTGGACCATGGGCAAGTCACTTCACTGCTTTATTCTGAGTGTCAATTATTTTATCTGTAAGTTGGGGAAAATAATACCTGGAGGACCTACAACTAGTGAAGAGCAAATGAAGGAAAGTGTTTTGCAGATTGTAAAGCATAATTCCACTCCCTGCTTTAAGCTTCCTCACAAGAAGTACCATATTTCCTCTCATAAAGCTCGTTTTCTTCAAAGATGATTGAAGAAGACTTTATTTTGTATTCTGGCATTTGAAAACATTAGCAAGGGATTTCAAACATTTGAACAGTGTCTGGTTTGGAGCGTTAGAGGAAGTGAGATGAAGCCCAGCCTCTAATACAGACTCATCTCTACTTTCATCTAGAAACTCTCTCTCTCCCCCTCCCCCTTTTATGTCTCAGCCTTTGGTACTGAAAGACACATCATTCATCTGGAATGGAAAAGACTTTTTAAAACTGAAGAACTTGTCATCAGAAATAAAATGAACATGACATTTTTTGACATTTTTTTCCGCCTAAGTGTTCAGTTTTCTTTCAAGTTTCTGGTTTCTTGTATTTCAGGATGTGATGTTTAGGGTTGAGTGTTTAAATCTAAAGGAAGCTGGTGAAGCACTTTACGGTTATAGTAATGATATTCATGGGAATAATTGATAATCAAAATTATTATTGCTTATCATCTCCAAGCTACATGGAACCAAAGGCTTTCAAAGTATAAAGACCTAGCAGAGGAGACGACAAGCATGTGAGAACAGAATGAGATACTTGGCATCCCTCTTGTCCTTTCTGCTACTGGAGTTGTACCAAGGACACATTTACTGAAACCATGGAGGGGGATTTCACATCCTAATTCAGTTACAAAAGGCATTCATTTTTTTCTATCCATGGAATAGTCTACAGAACATTAGCTACAAAATAAGTGTAGAATAGTGACTTGTCCCAGGACCATTTTCATCTGAAGTCCATCAAAATAACAAGAGCAATAATTCCATTTATAATTTATATTGTTTGAAAGCACCTCTACCCACCCTCTCTTGCCTCTCTGATTCAGATCTGGCAACATTCCTGTGAAGCAGGAAAGGTAAATGTTTCGCTCTTTACTAATGAGGAAACTGATATCTACCTGGAGTTGGAGGCTCACAGCTGCACAGCTTGCCAATATCATTGGGACTAGAACCCAGATGTCCTCATTTGTAATCCACTGCACTTGCTTAGAATTGAAGGAATTTACCAGTGGATTAGCTTGTTAAACCAGGAAATGGGAGAACCTCAACGGGTGATATCATGAATTAATTAATTCCATTTAGTATCAATTTGTCAATAGGCCTACTGTATGCAAAGCACTGCTCCTCTGCAGAAGATATCAAGAAGTAGATGCTCATCTCTGTCCTCAGTGGTAGAGATTATAGGATAATATATTGAGAGCTGAAGGGAACCTGAGAATACAGATGAGAAAACTGAGGCTCCCATCAGGTTAACTCACTTATTAACTTGTTCAAATCACATGGTAAGGAGCTGAAACGGAATTTAAGCCTAGGTCCTCTAGCTCAAAATCCAGCATTCTTTTTACTTTCTCACATTTTTCTAATTCATTTTTGCCAGCTAACTGGAAGCTAAGTATGAGAAGAGGTAAAATCAAAGGGCAGAGATGATGGCAAGATTATGGGATCCAGTGGCATGTGAGCTTAATTTTACAGGATGTAGAGAATTTTGACAGGCATCGGTGATGATAGAACTATCTTTCCAGTGTCAGAGGTGAGATTCCAAGCCAGTTCTCTCCTTGTTGCAAATCTAGGCTTCTTTTTACTACTCCGTATTGGATTCAACATTTGCATGGATAAATAAATACAGGACGAATTGAGGAAAGAAAAAACAGTAGGGGGTGAGGAGATGCTTCTTGCAGGTGGTGAGTTCATTGGTCACCTGAGGTTAGCCTGAATCTACCAATGTGTATGTTATGTGTCGCTTTTAATGCCTTTCACCTTGAAGCAAACTCTCTTAAATCCCCTCAAAAATAAACAATTACCTTTCAGTTAAAAAAAAGAGAGAGAAAGAACCTTATAATGCTATCGCCTCAAACTACTCTTTCCAGATGAATCAGAAACAGCAACTCAGTTCATAACTGGGTCAGTCACAATGTGGCCAGACCCCGCCAAGTTAGCAAGCGTGTGTTCTGGCTGAGTTAAGACACCAGGACAGTCTTGAGGTCTAACTTGGTGGCATGTGTTTAGACCTTGTGTGCTGAGATAACTCTGGGTGGCTTTGGATAACTTTGTTTCTTAACTGCAAAGGAGTGTCAGCCACCTGATAAGTGTTTATCCATGAAATAGCTACATGGTTTATGTCTTATGGTAGAAAGGTTTTTAGATTTCCTTAGGCAAGAGAAACAACAAGGTCATTGTCTTGGTTACCTCCCTGTAGTCAAACACCAGTTCAAGCTTTTTTTTTTTAAGAGAAAAAAACTTGATTTAGTCCTTATCCCCTGTATGGGTTTTTTTCTCCCCTTCTTTGTTGCCTGCTATAAGCCCCTAAGCTCATCTACTCCTATGTTGTGGCTGCAGTAAATTTAAAAAGCAAAACAACAAAAGAGCCTGAACCATCCAGTGGTCAGAGGTCAAAGGTTTGCCTTGGCAGAATGAACCCTGTGGACCCACTTGCCAAATCACTGGCTTGTTCCATGCTGTCCTGGCCCTCTCTTAATCTGAATAATCAGGAGGCACCTGTGTGGTTCTCTGATGATGAAAATCCCAGTGTCCTTTGGGTCACTTTGCTTATGCCTCTCTCAGCAGGCAGGGATATTGTATTCCTTACCTGATGGCTGTCAAACACCATGAACGAAGCTTGTCTCAAAGCAGACTTGTCTGGACGGTCTTGCCTTCCCCTTCCACAAACTGCCATGTCCTATTGGGTCTGCTTCCTCAGCATTTCGTACCTCTGTGCCTTTTCTTCTACCACTCCTGATAATCACCCTAGCTCAAGGCTCTCCCCTCAAGAATAGCTTTCTATCAAGTGTGGCTGCTGCCTTGTCTCCCTCTTTCCCAGTCTCTCCTTCCCATAGCTGCAGAAATAAATCTTCAGTCCATCAATCAGTGTTCAAGTACCTGCTTTGGGCTTGGTACTATGTTAGGTACTGGGGATATAAGTCCAGAAACAAGGCAGTTCCTACCTTAGGAACTTACATTCTACAAAGTTGTCTTTTGGATAGGCAGACCCTGTCACTTTCCCATCCGAAATACTCCCATGCTTCCTACAGAATGAAGTATAACCTTCATATGACTTACTAAGTGCTCTAGTTTTGCTCTAGCCCACCTACCTTTCCTGCCTTATGTTGTGCACCTCCTTTCACACCAAACTCAACGATAGCTGTTGTGTGTGTGTTGAGCTCATCCTAAACTCCTGCTTCCATGTGCGTTCACACTGGCTGTCCTTCCCATATTTTAACCTCTCTCCCACCTGACTTTGCCCATTTTTCAATTTCAATTCAGTAAACATTTATTAAATGCCTACTCTGTGACAGGCACATTGTTAAGAGGCAGAGATACAAAAAGCGGCAAAAGACAGTTTCTGCTCTCAAGGAGCTTACTATTTAATGAGGGAGACAATATGACAACAAATATATACAACACAAGCTCTATACAGGATAAATAGGAGATAATTAACAGAGGGAAGGCACTGGAATGAAGAGGGGCTGGGGAAGGCTTCCTGTAGTAGGTGAGATTTTAGTTAGGACTTGTGTGTGTGTTGGTCCTTTGTTGCCAAAGAAGACCATGCCATCAGAGAAATGATGACATGACTTGCACTTGACTTTGTTTTGAGTGAGGGAGGGCTGTGCAGGTCACCAGCCTCACTTTTCCTCCAGAGCCATCTGAATCCAGTGACTAGATATTCATTAGGATGACTGGAGATGACCCAGAATGAGGCAGTTGGGGTTAAGTGACTTGCCCAAGGTCACCCAGCTAGTGAGTGTCAAGTGTCGGAGGTGAGATTTGAACTTAGGTCCTCCTGACTGCTGCACTGGCGCTCTATCCACTGCACCACCTAGCTGCCCCGCTAGTTAATGAAGCCACAAAGGTCAGTAGTCAGAGGGAGGAGGGAGAGCATTCCAGGCACAGGAGGCAGCCAGAGAGAATGCCCAAAGCTGAGAGCTGGATGGTTCGAAATATTTTTTTCCTTCAAGACCCAGATCAAGTTCCAGTTTGTTCCACTGAAGTGGTCACTTGCTTGTTTTATTTTCTTAGGGCACCTTGTTGAGCTCTCTCCTTTGCATTTATGGCATTCTCTTTGTATTATACTTGTTTGTGTGTATATGCATCATCTTCTCATAACCACCCCCACCCCAGACTCTCATTTTTCATCTTTATATCCCTTGTACCTTGTTTCTTGAATCTACAAATTGAATTTTGTTGATTAACGTTTGCATTTTGTCTTAGAGCCAGAACTTTGAAGCAATAATGGACCTCAGCGAGCATTTTGTTCCATTTCTTCCATGTACAAATGAGGAAACTGAAACCTCGAGAGAGGAAATTTCCCACAGCTAGTGAGTGATAGATAAGGGCATGAAGAGAAGAACTCAGGACTCCTGGTCCCCATGCAGGGTTTGGACCACTTTACCCCTCAGAGGGATCTGAGGGCCTTTAAGACCAAGTACTTGAGAGAGGGTTTTTTTTTTTAAATAACATCTCAGAATGTTATTGTACATTGAAGTTTGCAATATCCCTGTGAAGTAGGTAGTGCACATATAATTATTCTCATTGTGCACGTGAGGTAAACAAGTCTTGGTGAGGTGGATTCGAGCTGCTGAGTAGCAAGCTGGAATTGGGGTTCAGATCCAGACCTCATCTTTCACATCCACCATTCCTTCCACTGCACAGGATTAAGCCCAAGATTTCACATTTAAGAGAAATCATCTTGAAGAAGGCCATATGAAACGAACCTTTTTGATGCTGATTTTAAGAAACCTCGGGTGCCTGAATAAGTTTACATCAACTTAATAATAGGCAAGGTATTGAAGTCTGTTTTCAAATACAGTATGGCCTAAAATAATTAGCTTGTTCAGACTATACAAGCAAGGCTGAACAAAACCAGAATTGTATTTGATGCTGAATTTTGCAATTTTGTAACCCTCAACCCAGAGTAATGTGAGAATCCTTCTTCACCTTGCCTAGAGCATTCTATTTTGCTCTTAAAAGTCATCCAGCCTAGTGGCAAGAAAGATACTGTCACCATAAATTATGTTGTGGAGCAGAGATATTAAGGAGGAAATAACTGTGAAGGAAGAACCAAGAAGGCATTCAAATCCCAGCTCTAGTTACTGTGGCCAAATACCATTTGCATCCCATGCTAACTGAAGATTATAGAAGGGTCAGGAAAGCTGATATAATAAAACAGAGGGCCACAGTGTGAATTTTTTTTTTCTTGCTCCATTCCAATATCAACTTGAATTTCAATTTTATACGATCAACCATTCAGAGCCAGGCCTAAATCTTGGCTAATTTGCAGTGTCTCCATTCCTATTGACAATGGATTATTTTTGGAAGGTGGGGTGTTGACACACAGTATGTGTTGGTTATGTAGCAGAATTAGGGTTTTGAAGAACTTTGGAGAATGTTACCCACACACAAACACACCCAATAAAGAGAAAATAAGACTTTATAGAAATTAATTATTTTGGGCTGAGTCCAGATCTCAAAAGTGTGGCGTGTGCTGGAGCTGCTTTGGAGGGGGTTGGGGATGGGAGGAGACCATTATTATCTTCACAAGTGTAGCAGGCAGGTTTTCTGAAGGACATTCTGTTCCTGGGAAATTTTAATCTTTACCCAACAACATTTACTTATTTCCTGTCAGTGTTTTCTGGCTAAAATGTTGCTACAAAATTAGCTAAGTGAAATTAGATTTCTGCAAATATTAGCCTCCTGCTTTTTGTCTTGCACTGAGAGTGTTAATAATACACAGGGCTTTGGCACTTTACAAAATGTCCTCATCACCAGTCTAAACAGTCAGTCATTCCATCCCCTCCGTAGAGCACATGGAGTATGTCCTTATCTTGACATTGAATAAGAATTGTGGTTGACTTTTCTCTTTTCAGTAGGAGAGGTGAACACTTGTGAAGGGTATCTATAGAGCAGGGAATCTGGATCACTTTGTTCTTCTCTGGTTGTCTCTAGGTAATGTGGTCAAATGGAAAGAGCCCTAGACTAGTGCTGGGGGTCAAACCTTAGTTCAAAGTGTCTGGGTGACTCTGGACAAGTCACTGAGCTACTCAAGTCCTACATTTCTTTTTTTGGAAGTAGGGATGATTATTCCTGACCTACCCACCTTAAACGGCTGTTGTGAGGATCTAGTGATAGCATAGACCAGGTATGATAGTGCTTTGTACCTTGCAAACCACCATCCAAGTGTCAGTTTTAATTGGCATCAGATCTCGAAGGGCCTTTAAAATGTCCAGTTTCCTCTTTTGCAAAGAGGGAAATGTGGCCCAGAGAGGATTTGTGATTTGCTCAAGGTCACACTTAGAGTTAGTGGCAGTAAAACTTTTAAACTACTCTAATTCCATCAGTGTAGGGAACTCGTGGTTAGCAACTAAGTTACCTAGGACACTGAAAGGTGCAGTGATTGGCCCAGTCATTTTGTGTCAAAGGTTGGACTCAAGACATGTCTTCCTGACTCTGAGACCATCTCTGCATATACTGACTGCTCTGCCCTGCCACACATTAACAGTACCATCATCATTGTCATTCTCAATAGCTTTTTGATATCTTCCTGTCTCATAGCTGTGTTTCAGGGACCGCTTAGATTTGCTTTGTGTGTGTCGGAATCTTTGCTTTAAAATTCTGTCTTCTCTTTTGTTAGGTTCAGTGCAACTTGGGAATTATTTGGTCCCTTGAGGAAATTCTCCAAAGAAAATTAACTTCATTTGGCTTTCATTTTTAAACACTGCATTTGGGCAGTAAAGAATTTCATAAAGTCAAGCAGTCACAGTTAGAGGTTGTGCCCTAGCAATGTGAGCAATCCCCACATTTTTAGTTTTTTGTTTGGCCTCTGATCAAAGTAAAAGGTCAGTCACAATTTCACAACTGTCACCACACCAGCAAAAATTAGTACCTGATCCTATTGATTGTTGTGAATCTTGACCATCCCCACCCTCCTGTAACCTCTGGAATACATCAGTATTAGTGGGAGAAAATGAATTCCTTTGCTTTTTCAACATACACCATCTTTCTTTCCAGCTTGATCTGATATCCATGGGGGTCAGTTGCACCAGCGTTTCTGCAGGATGGTTGTGTCAGACTTGGATGTGGCTGAGAGGGAGGGTCCATAGTATGGATAGAGCATTCTGAACCTGCTTTGCCATTTGACTCTCATATCCCGTATAGAGCCTGGTGCTAGAGAACTTAGTCATTTTGCCCTCTTGTCATGTTTCTTTTATAATAGTACTGCATCACACACAAAATCTCCAGTGCCTTTATCTCAGAAAATTTTCAACTTCATGAAAAGTCAAATTGCCAAGGGATTTGAACCCTGGGCTTCATCCAGTACTATGTCATGTCTACCAAGTTTCCTGCACAGTGTTATGTATGGGAGCCTAAACTTTTAATGGGCAAAGACTTTGGTGATGAGCTCATGTAATTGTCTATTTGTCTTTGATTTTTATCGCATAAATTAGGTCATTGCAAACCCAATCAGGTTGCATTAGCATTTTTTGGTTAGTACAGAAATGAAAACTCAGAAAAGTTAGCTCTAAAAGTTAGCTATTACTTCTTTTCTTAACCAGAAGTAACATACCCTAGCATAATTTTATGAGCTTTTAACAGTTACAAAGATAGAGAATTCTTATTAGGTCATCTTGTTCATCCCCCAAGGGCCACAAAGCTTTGTGGTCTAAATATCTGCAAGTCTTTTACTAAAGAGTGAGTTCAGTGCTGGTGGTGTCATGTCTGTCACTAGAGAACGTTAGCCATGAAGCTTTTGGCATCAGCTCACACAAAAGCTTTGGACCTGAAACCTGTTTTATGGAAATGGGGGGTGGGGGGGTGGAGCTGTTTTGGGCAAAGTGCCCAGATTATCTTCTGTACTCCTTTAAAAAGATGTTTTTAAGGAAAGGAAGAAAAAAGTGTTATGAGATTTTTAACTTCATTCTACTCCGTTGCCAGAAATAGACAGAAGGGACTTCACTTAATGGTTCATCTAAAGAACAGCAGCTGGAATAGTAAGTTGCAGAAAATATGAAAGAATTGGGAAAGTCTGGGAAAAGAGGATCTTTCACGACTCATTGATGTCAGGTCAGGGAGAGTGTGGAGACGGCTCAGGAAGAAGGTGGGAGATGATAACAACAGGCTCTTACCTTTCTATGACACTTACTGGGTGCCGGGCCCTGTGCACTATTCTACAACATTACCTCATTTGATCTTTACAATGACCCTGTGAGGTAGGTGGTCTTATCCCCATTTTACAGTTGAGGAAACTAAGGCATTTGAGAAGGAAGTGATGAGACTGAACTAAGGTGGTGGCCTGATAAATGGAGAACAAGGGACCTGAGTATTGGAGTGGTGGAGTCAGTGTACCTGTGAGTGCTAACATAGCATGAATGCTGAGGAAGACTCCAAAGTGTCTAACCTGGCTGGCTGAGAGAATGGTGATACCCCTTGAGAAAAATAGGATAATGAGGAAGATAGGAGGATTTGGGAGAAAGACGACAAGCTCAGTTTTGCACATTTTGAATTTGATTTGTCTGTGAGACATCCAGTTAGAGAGATCAAGTAGATGCAGGAGGGAGACTGGGACTGAGCATACAGGTTTGGGAATCTTCTGCATACAAGTGCTGGTGTAACCTATGGAAGCTCATGAGTACCAGGAGAATAAAGGGGGCAAAGGAAGAGAAAGGAAAGCTGGTGGGTGGGCAGAACCCTGAACTATACCTATGAGGAATAGGGAAAAGTAGGGGGTCTTATGGATAGTAATCCTGCAAAAACAAAAACAGAATAGGTGTCTAAATGAGTAGCAGGACATCCAGGAGAAAGCAGAGTCATGACAACCCCAAGAGAAGGGAGGACCTAGGAGTAAAGCAAGTCAGTAGGATCAGTAGCTCCTGAGAAGTTAAGAAGGAGAAGGAGAGATAAGAGACCATCTGATGTGCCAGTTAGTGGTAGCATAGTTGGTAACTTTGGAGAGAGCTGTTTCAGTTGAGTGATAAGGATGCAAATGAGATCACAAATGGTTGAAAAGTGAGTGTAAGGGGGAAATGGAGGCAACAAGTGTCAATGGCTTTTTTTTTTTTTTACAAGAGTGTGAAAAGGAGAGAGATATAGGATATAGGTCAAGTGAATGATGATGAAGAAAATGTGAATGTATTTGTAAACAGTGCTGAAGGAACAAGTAGATGAAGAGAGGTTAAAAATTTGGAAGAGAGGTGGTGTTTGAAAGGGTAAGCTTCTAGAGGAGACAGGAGGGGCACACATAGGAGGGGAGGTTGGCATTTGCAAGATGTTCCACCTCTTCCTTGGGGAAGCTGGGGTGTTTGTCTGCTAGGAAGGTAACTTTACTTTCAGTTTAGGATGCTTTGTGTTGAGCATACAGTAAAACTATATCTTAGGAATTGCTCAGAAGCATCATAGCTTTTATTGGACCAGAAAGTGGGTAAATAATCCTTCGACTGATGTCTTCAGAGCAGTGATCTAAACTCTGGTTTTTTGACACCTTAAGCTGCCTTTTGGTCTCTTGAGTAGTGTCATAAAGTTAAAATAAAAACGGCAAAATCCCATCCCAGTGGCATGAAAATTCAATATTGATAAATACAAATTAATGCTGTTTAATTTTTTAAAATAGAAAATTTTTGATGGTATAAAAGCAAATACACAGTGCTGGGAGATGCCAGCTTCAGAAAGGTATGTGTTGTCATTGCCCTTGGTCTAATAAGCTTTGATGCCAACTACAAAACCCTGCTGTCCAACTCAGGCTAGATTTTGGTGTAGTGAAAAGTGCCATGGATTTACTCATTATCTTTTCCTGCACTTTTCTGGTTTGGCCAGAATTCACCTATTCTTGTATTCAAGAATTTTCATTAGTACTGTTTTCAGTGCATGATTCCTGAAGAGTCATATTGGCAACCAGAATTAAACAGTTTCTTTCCCTCCCTACTCTCTCCCCCAACACACAGACACACACACACACACAGACACACACACACACACCCAAATACACCTTATTTGGTTTAGAGCTTTCTGCTGAACTTTGTATCTAAATAACATTTCCTGTGAGTTTTTTGGAAGGTTAATCTTGGGTCATTGGTACTTCACTGCTTCTTTTGATAGATCCTTCAGGAGAATGTTAATTATGTATTTAGTATCTTTCTCTTTTTATGCCTGAACAATGATGATAAGTACCTTGTGGTTTATTAACTGTCACCTTTTAGATTGTCCCATGACAAAACGTATGTTTATATGTTTTATCATATGTTTATGATATGAAAAGAATATGTTTATATTCTTTTATCCTGCCTTGGTGGATGAGGTGTCTCTAGTAAAAGTGTACCTGAATATATAAAATGTCCCCATGATTTGTGGTGGAGCATATTGTCTCATACTTGAAGTAGTTTGTTCAATTCTTTCTCTCCACAGTGACCTACGTCATTAACTTTCATGTGTCCCTCAGTTTTCACATAGATGAAATGAAAATAGTAGGGTCAGAGCTTACTTGGGAAAGTAGATTTTTTTCCAACTTGGAGATTTTGAACATGGTACAGTGTACACCAAGATCTTCTAATGAGCTCATTGAATGAGCAACATTTAATGAAGGCTGTTTGGAAGTAATAATAGTACCCATGAAAATAATTTTCAATTCAAAATGGATTTCCACCCTTCCACTGTGTTTGACTCATTGCAGTTTGCTGGGACGTTATCTGATGGCTTGGGGAAGACCATGGACAATCGCCACCAAACAGAGCGAGAGTATATTCGATACCATGCAGCAACAAGTGGGGAACATCTTGTAGCTGGCATCCATGGCCTGGCTCACGGTAAGGAAGAAAGCTCAGGAGACAGCATAATGATTGTTTTTGCCACACTTCTATGGGGCTATGATGGAAAAAAAACCAAACTGCTCTTGTTTAAATTCTTGGGTTCTGTCTAGCATAGAAAAGAGAAAATGTTTTAGAAATCTTTGTTCAGTATCTTGATATATCTGACAACTTTATTTTTTTTCCTTTTTTGAGGTGGAAACATGAATGAGAAGCTCAATTTACTTCCAGATGTGTAGGCCCTTCCTGTCCTTTGGCTGCCACTTCCCAGTTTCATGGAATTTAATAAATTGACCCCTCTCTTCTCCAAATAATTTGGACCCAGCATATTAAGGCAGTGACTTACTCAAAGTTCCCCAGATCATAATGTGCAGATCTGTTTCATAACTAGGGATTCAGACTTGAAATCTAGTGCTCTTTTCCAGTACATCTACCTCTTTATTTCCATAGCCATGTCAATCTATGTGCCCATTTGCTGGTGAATTTATTCAGATATTTTGTTTCTAATACAGTTGTCTTTTGTCACTTCATATTTAGCAACGCTCTGCATTCTTAGAAATAATATATTATTAGGAAGCATGTTAAGTACATTCAGTTCTCATTTGTGCTGATGATGGGTGGGGTGGAGTGAGAAAAGGAGCAGGCAGTGGCATGTATAATTCTCAAATAATTTCTTTGGGTTTTTAGTATACTATGTTTAGGACTGGAAGTAGGGCCAAAATGGTCATTTGCAGTGGATTTACTTTCTTAATTATGTTTAAAATGATTTTGCGCTCCCCAAACATCAGGAAGTCACCATGACAGTGAAGGCAGCCTTTAGTAATGTTGAGTGACAAAGAAAGCCAGGCCAAGATGGTAAATGGGTGAGGGTAATCCATGGACTGACATTTGAGAGTCAAGTCTAGAGTGAGCACTGGGCTGGCCTAGGATTTAGTCATTCTTTGGTTAACCAAAATAGTCCTACTTTAGATCAATGTGGCACCTCCCTTTGAAAGAGCCCAGAGTGCTTTCTTTTGTGGCACAATAATGGTGATGATGATGATAATGACGACCACTTCCATAGAACATTGCTGTTTGTAAAATGCTGCCTTCATAGTGACCCTTTGTCTCCCCACTTTACAGATGAGGAACCTGAGGGTCAGGGATGGTAAATGAGTAGCTCATGAGCACACAGCTCCCAAGTTAATAATGTTTTCACTCTGCCATATTGTCTGTCCTTGCAATATTCATGGAAGGTAGAGAAGGAGAGGGATTCATCCCAATATAGAGGTAGAGAAACTAATGTGCTGAGAAGATGGGGATTTCTTTTTTTTTTTTTAGAATTTTCTTTTTTCTTTATTTTTTTATATATTCACTTTATTTATTTTTAATGCTGTACAGTCACTACCATACAACTTAGATTTTTTTTCCCTTACCTACCAAGATAAGGATTTCTTAATTACTCACTTCAATTTTAATGCTTTTTACAGCTTTTTGTGAAAAGAATTTTTGTTGTTCAGTTGTTTTCAGTTGTGTCTGACTCTTCGTGACCCCATTTGGGGTTTTCTTGACAAAGATACCGGAGTGGTTTCCCATTTCCTTCTCTAGTGCATTTTACAGATGAGGAAACTGAAGCAAATCAAGGATTTGCCCAGGGTCATGCAGCTAGTGAGTGTCTGAGGCCCTATTTAAACTTGGGTCTTCCTGCCTCCAGGTCTGGCACTGCCTCACTGCCCCATCTAGCTGCTCTGTGAAATTATTCTTTATATCCAGAGTAAACCAGGAAGAGAAAATCGGTTTAAATTAAAACAGGAGAGAGTTCATTTCTTCTCAAGAAGGAAATTCATTCAGCATGAAGACACTAGAATAGACTACCATGGGAAATTGAGGCTTTTAATTCCTGAAGATCTTCAGTAAAAGAATGACTTGAAAAGCTGACTTAAACTAGTTTTGGTCATTTACCTCCCTGAAGGCTGAATGTTCTTTTGATCCCTTTTCAATCTCCAGTTAGATGGTTTTATGATAAGATCAATGTTAGCATTGATGCCATGTCTCCTGGCTTCCAATTTAGATCCTTAGACCTTCAGTCTTTCCTTGTATACTGATTCCTTTGCATCCCTAGTGCTTGATACATAGTAAACACTGCTACCTACAAACAAGCTTAAGCTTTCTCCATCCTTAAAACCCCTGCTCTACATCCTACCCTTTCAGCTAACTGTCGTCCTGTGCCTTCTTTTCTTCTCTCAGCCAAACTCCTTGCAGAAGATATCCGTATTCAGCACCCCCACTTCTCACTCTCTTCTCATCCCCTCTCAATCTGGCTTCTAACTTCATCATTCAACTAAAACTGTTCCAGACTTACCAGGGATCTCCTCATGGCCTCTTGTCAGTCATCTATCCTATCCTCCTGGACATTACCTTCTCTTTGACCTTTTGTGACATTATTCTCTCCTGCTTATTCTTCTACTTGTCTGACCATTTCTTCTCAGTCTCCTTCATTCATGTCATGCCCACTAACTAAGAATATAACCTGAGACTTTGTCCTGATCCCTCTTCTGTCCATACTCTCCCTTAATGACCTTACCATGGGACTCTCTATGAAGATGACTTCGAGATCTGTTTATCAAGTCCTTATCTATCAGCTGAACTCCAAACATCATGAGCTGTCAGCTGAACCTTTCCTATTGTTGAGTTGTTTGAATCGTGTCCGACTCTTTTTGACCCCATTTGGGATTTTCTTGGCAAAGATACTGGAGTGGTTTGCCATTTCCTTCTCCAGCTCATGTTGGACAAAGAGGGTTAAATGATTTGCCCAGGGTGATATAGCTAGTACATGTCTGGGGTCAGATTTGAACTCAGGAAGATGAGAATTCCGTACACCAGGCCTGCACTATCCATTGCACCACCTAGCTACTTGTCCTTCGGCTCTCACATTTACTATGACCAAAGTAGAGCTTATTATGTCTCTTACTTTCCTCCTTTCATACAACCACTACCCAGTTTAGGCTCTGTTCACCTCTCTTCTAGACTGTTGAAAAACCTCCCATTTGAACTCCCTGCCTTAGATTTGTCTCCCCTCCAAGTTAATTTTCAGAGTTGTCCTGATCCTGGCATCTCCCCTGCTCAGTAAATCAGTGACTCTCTGTTGTTGCCTCTTGGATCCCATTTAAACTGCTCCATTTGACACTTCAGTCACTTTACAACGTGGCCCTTTCCGACCTTTCCAGTACTATTACACCAGCCTCCCCTTCTCTCACTTCACGGTTGTCATCCTGGCTTAGTCATTGCTCCTCACACTCAACACTCCAGCACTGTTCCTGTATCTTTGCACTGACTGCCCCCTGTGCCTGGAATACACCCCTTCTTCAACTCTACCTTATGAATCTCTGCTTCCCTCAAGACTCAGCTTAAGAGCCACTTTCTTTCTCCATGAAGTTTTTCTTGGCTCCCAAGCTGCCGGCATATCACCATTTTTGTATGTATTCTAAAGATACTGTGCACGTCTTGTTTTCCCCATTAGAATGTAAAGTTTTTGAAGGCTTTTGTCTTTGTAACACCAGCAGTCAGCATAGTTCTTGTTCTTGATTGATCCCATCTTCCTATGTAGCTCCTGCCTTGCCTTTTGCTTTTGCCAGGAGTATAATTAGGGATGTTGCAAAATTGCATAAAATGAACCAAGAATCAAAAGAGAAATCTCCTAAGTTGTTAGGAATCCCCTTCATCATGAAGTGATTTTCCCAATTTGTCTCACTAGAGGAACTGAAGAGCCCAGAGAGCCTCCTCACACCCAGGCGTCCAAGAATAAACATCCTGTCCCTGGAGCATCTCCTGGCCACTTGAAGGGTCTTGCCAGACTGCCTCCTTCATTCCCACAGGCCAGACCCTGTTCTGTAGCCAGAGGCCTCTGTCATCTAAAGGCTGTGGTTGTCTTCTCTGCTTAGATTTCCTTTGACCATTCAGGTCACACTCTGAAACCCGGAATTAATGTGCACCTTTTAGACTTCATTCACTTCCTGTGAATTTTTTGTCCCTTTTCGGTGACTCTGGTGGTTCTTGTTGGATTTTTCTGAATTAACCTCAGTAATTTGATCAGTGTATGAGAAAAGTGCCTCCCTTTATATCTTGTTCAGGGCAGCAATAGAGAGCTCCTCAGATCTGTCAGCCCACAATCACTTTTTTCCTTTTAACTTCCTTTTAATGTTGTGTGTTTTTTTTGAGCCACAGGGTATCATTTCTGTTCACAGGGTCATAGGATCATAGCTTTAGAACTGACAGGGACCTCAAAATCCATCGAGTCCATCATTTTATAGGTTAAGAAAGTGAGACCCAGGGAGGTTAAGTGACCTTACCAGAGTCACATAGCTACTAAGAATCTGAGGCAGGATTTGAACTCAGGTCTCCCTACTTCCATGGCTATTGCATTATCTACTAATTATCTACCAAATTTTAAAGAATGTTACTAAATTACTCATGTTCCTTCCTCTCTGAAGATAATTTATTCCTTTATAATTTCAAGGTTTAAGTTTTTGAACTCCCTTAATCAATATAGCTCTTCTCCCATGAATCTTTTCTTAAGTTTTCTACATTACCTCTCAAGCTACAGAACCAAGAACTAGGTAGAATTAATTCCAAGGCTGTGCTTGATTTAAAAAAAAAATTTTTAATGAGAGTTTCATTAGTCCATTATGACCCAAAATTTAATCTACTATCATTCTTGGTTAAAGTCACTCATTTCTCATCTACCTGGTCCTTAGATATGTTCTACAGATTACATAGCCATTGGTTGCTTTGCCAACAAGGGTATGTAGTATATAAATGCAGTATAATACGTTAACAAAATGTCCTGAGCTTTTTCAGACCACATTTTTAACTTGGTTAGGACATACGACCCTAGGGTTACGGACTGAGATAGTATACATGTGTGAGCTGTTCAGGCCTCATATTGAACATGCTGCTTGTTTATTTTGTGTATATCTGTATGCATGTGCCTTTGTATATGCGAGAAAGTATTTAAAAATAATTCATGTCAGTGTTCACTCAAAGAAGGAAAATAATTTCAGATGAGATGCTATGATAACTGTCAAATGAAATAGAATATCAGACTTGGAAGTACAAGCTTTAGAAGGCGTTGAATAGAGGGCACTGATAATGTTTTCGGTAATGGGACTTTTCATCTGATTATAACAAGATGTTTTCCCCCCTCCCCTAGGTATCATTGGTGGATTGACCAGTGTAATAACCTCAACAGTAGAAGGTGTGAAAACTGAAGGGGGAGTCAGTGGTTTCATATCTGGTCTTGGAAAAGGCCTCGTTGGCACGGTGACCAAGCCAGTGGCAGGCGCTCTAGATTTTGCATCAGAAACAGCTCAGGCGGTGAGAGACACAGCAACACTCAGTGGCCCCAGGTCAGTAAGCATGGGGACTCCATGGGACTTTCTATTTCTAATTGAGCTCTGTTTCTTGTCCTTATAATCAACCCTGATGTTTTAATCCTCTGCCATCCTTTCCTTTCATATGTAATTCAAATGTTTATAACTAAAATTGATGGGGTTTTCTGACCAGCTTTAAATAAGTCATGGGGCACAGATGACTGCATCTATGGTGAGCTATAGTAATGATCCTCATGGGACAGGTGGGATGCATAATTAGGGGAATGTCCTTGAGAAAACACCTCTTGGTTACCTCTTGGCCTCCATGCCTGGTATCTAATGGTATTAAGCTACAGGCTTGTTCTTCCCTGATGGCCCTGCGTTTCTTTCTCTGAGATTGGACCTGCTTTGTTCCTTCCCACAGTCTTACTGCCTGACTCTGCTGTTCAGTTTACCGTTTTTAAGTTGGATCTGAATTGTCCTCGATATTAATGCTCTTCTCCTCTCTGTATTATCCCATCTTGGCTCCCCTGTTTATGTGCCGTGTCTCCTGCTCATGTGTAAGCTACTTGAGAGTGAGAACTGTTCATCTTTATCTTTGTATTCCTACTGCTTCAGAAGTCACATTATCCGATTGCCGTGAGATTATCTGTTGCACTTAAGCTGCATCATCATTTATACCTTGGGTTACAGGACAAAGACAGGATAATCACTGATGTGGATGCACAGGGAACTCATCAGCCAGTTGGAATTTGAATACTGAAAATCACATAGAACCCAAGTGCTAACATAGCACTCATTTTCTAACCATTCATTTCAGCCAACTTCACCTCATCTCTCTTTGCCATAGCTTCTGGTTTGGGGCTCTGAATCACAGAGATATGTGTGAGGTATATTATGGTCAAAACCTAACTCCACTGAAGTCAAGCACAGATTTGATGTTATCTAGTGGAGTAAGTTTTTCAGAAGACTCTCATAGGGATATTATTGGTTTTGAATGAATTCTCCAAGATGTTCAGCTAGATTGTAGAAATTTGGGCAGGTGCAAAATATATACATTTCAGTGTTTAAAGGATCTGTAATTTCTTCCATGTAGGTACACAGATTTTGTTTCAGCAAAACATTTAGCATACAGTTTATTAAATGCCTACTACATCCTAGGCAGTAGGGATACAGAGGCAGAAATGAAAGAAGAAATAGATGAGGAATTCAAGAAATAGATTAGAAGCTAAACATAAAGGCTTGATGCAGTAAGGATGGTGAATTTTAGCTATCCAGACAGCATGCAGAAGCTGTACGTACTTCCAGCCATTATGCCTAAAGGTTTATAAAATTCTGCCCAACCTTTAATCCAGCAATATCACTGCTAGGGTCTATATCCCAAAGAGATTTTAAAAGTGGGGTACGGAGGGGAGGAGGACCTATTTGTACAAAAATATTTATAGCAGCTCATTACTGTTCAGGGCATCCTCATCCTCTTAGTCCATACTTTCAACCTAGGTATCCTTAGCTCCTCCCTCTTTCTGATCTCTGCTTCCAAGGCTCATCAGCTCTCCCATTTTCAGCCTCCCTCTTCTCTGATGCTGCCACCATCTTCATGTGAAGCCCTTCATTCCTTCATGCATGGAGTATTTACAGTAATGACCAGGGTGCCACAAGTCTCTTCCTGCCCCAGTCCATTCTCACTCAGCTACCAGAGTATTTTCAGATCTGGAGACTTCATCTCCCCTTACTCCATGAACTTCAGTGGCTCCCCACTCCAGGATCCAATACAAAATCCCCTGTTTGGTTTTTAAAGCCTTTTATAACCCGCCTGTAATTCTACCTTTCTGGTCTTCTTACACTTAACTTTCCTCCACATACTGTACTGTCTGGTGACACTAGCTACCTTGTATTTCTCCTGTCTTCTATAACTGGAATATTCTCCTTCCTGACCTTCTCCTCTCTACCTCCTTAACTCTTCCCATTCTCAGCTAAAATTTCACTTTCTTCAAGAAGCCTTTTCTAGTCCCCCTTAATTTTCTAGTGCCTTCCCTCCAAGAGCACAGTTTTTCCTATATATGTCTTCTATGTAGATAGTTGTTTACATGTTGTCTCCCTCCTTAGGATGTGAGCTCCTGCTTTTTTTGGTATCCCTAGCACTTAGCACAGTGCCTGGCACAGAGTATGCATTTGATAAATGCTTGTTGACTGACTGAGCATGGGAGGAAACGGCTCTTATCTCCCACATGCTCATGTTCTAAGTCACACTTATAGTCAGCCAGAAGCAAGGACACGTAATGGGGAAGGAGTACAAGATGGTGACAGTTGTGTATGACTACCAGGAGTGCTCAACCTCAAGATGAGCCAAAGTCGGCAGGGATGAGTAAGGACAAAACAAAGTTCGCAATTTTTTCGGTTCTGTTAGAGGAAAGAAGATCAAAGAAGAAAAAGGAGAGCACCTGGGGTGGATGAGATAGTGATAACAGGTGATGAAGAGAAGGCAGAGCTGCCCAACTTTTGTTCTGCTTCTGTTTTCTTTGCCAAAGAGAATAGTTTTTAGGCTGAAAAAAGGCTTGGCCAAAAGTGCCTGGTATGTATATGATGCCCAGAATAAAAAAAGATAGTAAAACACCCCTCTCTGCCCATGGTGGATTCACATCACCTCTGTATGGGCATACACAAAGAGTTGGCACTATGGTTGCTGAGCCATTGCTGGTGATCTTGGGAAGATTATGGAGAACCAGAGGGATGTCACAGGATTGTAAATAGAGTTATTCTAGATTTAAACAAGGCATTTGATAAAGCTCCTCTTGCTCTTGTTGTAGAGGAAATGTGGAGAGGGGACCTCGTTGACATTGCAGTAGCAAGAGTCAGAATTGACTGAGGGGCTAGACTCAGAGAGAGGTCTCTAGTGATGCTCTGGCAGCTGGCAGTGGGATGAATGCCCAGACACTCTAGGGCCCTGGCTAGGAAACACTTTTTTAGTCTCTTGGATGAAGGCAAAGATGTTATGATTATCAAATTCTCAGATGACATAAAACTAGGGAGGAATATCAAACCTTGCATAATGGAGTTAGGATTCAAAGTATTGTGGCAGGTTATAAAACCTTGATCCCGACTGAATAAGATGAAATTAGTAGACATAAATGTAAAGTCTTATGTTTGGGTTCAGTAAATTTACTTCATTACTGCACAATAGGGGGAGACATGATTAGAGAACAGTTTGTCCCAAAAAGACTGGGAGGTTCAACATGAGTCAGAAGTGAAACATGGCACTCAAAACAGCTAATTCTAGGCTGCAGTGAAAGCATAATGGTTAAGAATCAGGTGATCCTGCTACTGTACTCCACCCCAGTTAGATCACATCTAGAGTTTTGTGTATTCTGGTAGCCATGTTTTAGCAGGGATTCATGAACTGGAGAGTACTCCAAGGAGGGCAGCCAGAATTCCTATGTTATGTGAGTATTGCTTAAAGATACCAGGAATATTTAGGATAGAGATAAGAAAACTTACATGAAATATGATGACTGCTTTCAAGGATATGAAGAGGGACTGAACTTGTTCTGCTTAGCCCCAGAGACTTCTGTGAAATAGGAATGATGGCTGGAAGTGGCAAAGAAGCAAATTTACGCTTTCTCCATAAAAGAGGGCTTCCTGATGTCTGAGATCTGTCTAGTGTAGAATGGTTCTCTCTCCCATGAAGTCTTCAAACAAAAGTTGGAAAGGATATAGAGGATATGGAGATGTGTTCTTATTCTGATATAGGTTGGACTAGTTGGCTTCTGAGATCCCTTCTAGCTCTGTGGCTGTGTGATTCCCATTTAGTTCTGAACCCAGCTTATTGTCTTTTTGCCTGAAATATATGTGTTTTTGGACTGCCCATCTAATTGTATGTCATAATCTAGTAATTTTTCATCAGTTTGGTTTTTTTTAAGTGGATTACCCATCTAGTTTCTTTTGACTACCCATGATTTTCATTGAGTTGACCTTATGTTGTTCTGCAGTTTGATGAAGTCAAAATCATGCCCTCCACCAGCACAAATATCTGGATTATGTCATCAGTTACAGAGAACACCTCTTCTCCTTGGCCTTTCTGCACAGCTTTGTGACACTGGATAAGATCTCTGCTGAGCACATCTCCCTGTTTGATGTCTTGCTTGATGGGGTTATTCAAAGGATCAGTGAACAGTTACCTCTGTGGTTCCTTTCACCATAGAATCTTGTGTATGATCCCAGCATATATTTGGGAAACACCCTCTTGAGGAAACCCTTTAAGTTTGTGTTGTTCTTTACCTTATTAAATGCTTTTTTTGTCATCAGCAAAGCACGTACTCAGGAGGATCTTATATTTGTTCTATCTCACATGGCCGTGCAGAGAGACATGGCAGCCAACAACAATACTGGGGTAGAGTACAAGATCATTTGCAAAACAATTCAGAGCAAGAAGACAGAAGATTACATGCAGTGTTGCCTCAAAACAGTCAGAGGAACAGAGGAGAAAATGAGCCTATAAAAAGCTTGGTGTGAGACTTAACCAAAACACTTATGAATGAAATTAAAAGGAGAGCAACAAATAGGAGTGAAATGAAGCAGACCTTCCAGGATTTTTATAACGATCTCTTCTCAGGGACATTTGTACTACAGCATTTAATTTCTGTTTGCTCAGTACCTCATGTGCCTTATAAGGAATGTAGAAATGACCTTGAGAAAATGAAGTCAAGAAAACACCGAACCCCCAAGTGCATGTGGAGGAAGCCCGCTGGAAAGGGACACTTGGAAGGGCACTCAGAGATTGATCTTCAAGATATCTCACAGAGGACAGATCTCAAAAGAATGGGAAAAGAATATACTCTCGTATTTTTAAAAGTGAGTAAAAAGTCATTAATAGTTGATGCATGCTTTGTCATCTCTAAAATATTTTCAAGAATAAAGAATGGACATTGCATTTATTCTAAGAGAATCTTCAATGAAAATAAGAAGACTAAACTGATAAGCTTTGATAGTTAATTCTTTGTAGCAAACTACCTCTACATTGACAGAACTAACAGATATCCTTGGGAAGAATATAATATTTACATAAGGTTTGGGTTTTGACTTCCTCACCATTTTCTTCCAGCCTTTTCATTTCTTACATCTCATAGTACCATATACAGAGCCTAAGAAGTTTGCCTTTGCCATTTCATTCAGGAAATTAAGACTACTGATGAGTGAATTTCAAAAGTTATTCATTCAGTCAATGAGCACTTAGTGAGTGCTTGTTCTGTGCCCTGGGAATGCAAGTTTATGGGAGATGGTTCCTGACTTGGAGGAACTTCTATTCAGGAAAGGATAAAATAGCATGTTCACAGATAATAAATATAGGAGATAAACTATGGGGAGAGTGATCCTAATTTCTAAGAGAATCAGGAAATCCTCTTAAAGGGGTTAGACCTTCAGCTTTACCTTGAAAGATCCTAGGAGTTCCAAAGAGGCCAAGGTGAGGAAGAGAATTCTAGGCACAGGGGACAACTTATGTAAAAAGGATAAAGGCGGGAGATAAAATGTCATGTATGGAAAATAACAAGGAGCTGGCCAGTTTGGCAGGTGTATGGAGAATGGTTTAGAGGAACACTAGAAGAAGGGAGACCAGTTAGGAGATTATTGAGATAGTCCAGGCAAGATGGGATGAGCATTTGGACTAAGGTGATCATGGTGTGAACTGAGAGGAGACAAAGATAGGAGATATTGAAGAATTCTAATAGAGCACCAAGGGTGCTCCAAAATAATACAGGGCTTACAAAATGAATGGTGGTGCCCTTGGTAGAAATAGGAAAGTTAGGAAAGGTACTGGGACAGCCAGAGTTCTTGTTAAGTTTCCAAGGGTTCCAGTGTCGTTAGCGGTTTTATTTAACTTTTTTTATATATTGCAGCAGTATTGCCTGAAAAAAGTCACTTGAATTTCTGTGATGTACAGAGTTGATGGGGTAGTTTAATCAAAGCTGAGCACTTTGTGCAAGTGTATGAGACATGACCTATGTTGTCTTGGTAAAGGGGCTACTTCTGTGAGCCCCAGCAGTTACCCTATATAGCCCCTAAATTTTTTCTCTCATGGTAGAATAGAAAAATTGCTAACATTGGAATCAGAGGCCTTCCGTTCAAGGCCCACTTCTGAGGTTTACTCACACTGGCCATAAGCAACCTTGCCTCCCTACCCTTCAGGTGATGGAGTTGGACAAAGTGGCCCGTGGATCTCTTGCCAGCTCGGAGATAGAGGAGGGAACAAGATCTCCTTGCCTTTGCTTATTCTATTTTAGAACGTGACAGTGTGTTCAAGTTTTTGAATTTTTATGTTATTTTAGTACTGCTAGTAATAGTACATGGTGTTTGTTGATAACCTGGGTTCACAGACCTGAACTATGCCTCTTTGGTTTCCACATCTCTTTCCTAAAGAGAACTTCACTGCTTTCTCTGCAGAGCCAAGCATGATGTGATGCTTGAGAATGATGTGCCAGTTTGTGATACTCGTTCTTTGTAACCTGCTGTTGCAGTTTTACATTGCAGCTTACAGATGAGGATGCAGAGGCATATAGCACTTGAGTTTCCTGCTCCAAGCCAAGGAGCTATTGAGTGGCAACTTCAAAGCTAAAATGCAAACTGCAGCTTCCTGATTAAGCCCAGAGTAGCAGTTTGTGGATTTCACCTTTGAAGGATTGCTATGTGATGACTTATTGCTCTTATTTCAGAGGCAAAAGTTCCAAGTACTGAACAAATGATCTTTCATTTGAGATCATATCAAGAGAACATATTCTAGAGGTAAAAGAGCCAATCTTGAGTCACTTAGCTCAGTCCTCAGAAGAGCCTCTGACAGAGATCACAGGTGGAAATAAGAATGCAAAATGGCACATGTGCCATCCTTGTACACAATGGAGACTCCACATTTTGTTCACATAATGTTCACCATCACACCAGATAATGTTACCTAAATGTCACATCATTGAACCATCTCTTTGGGGTCCTAGATGTCTTATGTGACTGTAATAAGGAAATGAAGATCTCTAGGCTTTAACTTCTTCATCTGAAAAAGGTGATTGTATCTGTAATAGGGCTACCTGCAGATATTAGGCCCCTTGAAATGGAATTAGATTAGCCTCAGCCATGAAAGTTTTCCACTTCCACTCCTGGAATTCTGTTATAAAACCTAGCCTCTTTTGTAAACAACTATCACTGTTGCTTCCTAATTGTCTGATAACAAGCTAACATGATTGGAAGCACAGCAAAGGGTTAGTTTTTTTCCTAGGCTCTGTAAATCTTTGTGAAGGATAAAGGGATAATAATTCCCACCACAGACTTTTTTCCACTCCAGTTTGCCCAGCATTTAAAAGTGGGACTATTATCATTTTCCAATCAAATCAGGGAAAACAATCATTTTTGCAAGTGGAAATCATTCTCTTTCCTTTAAATAACTACAAAACTGTTTCACTCCCTCCAGGTTTGAGTTATGATGGCATTGTTATCTTACCAGGGACACACCAGTTTCTACACAAGGGATAAATAATTCCAGGTTCTTGAAAGTGAATTATAACCATCTCCATCATCCCTAGTCAATTGAACAAGATCCAGGGGTGTAACTGAGGACTTTTCCCCACTGACTAATGAAAAATTTACTTTGGCTGTTTAGACAAAAGGGACCAACAAATGACTTGAGGGGATTAGAAGTGAGATATTGACCGAAAACTGACCCAAACTTAGGGCCAGAACCCAAGAATCCAAGAGTTCCGCCTCCATATCTACATTTGGAATCAAACTTTCTTGTTTCCTTTGTTATATTTCATTGAAATGAAGGCTCATATCTTAGCATCTCTGTTTAAAATGACCCTCATTCTAAGCAGATGATCACAGGGCAAACCATAAAGCTGTTGAAGAATACTCCTTCCAGTAATCCATCTGAAAAGTTGTCTTACAAGAAACATTGGCTTCATTTTTGTTTATTTAAAAGTGATTTTATTTATAGGGTTTTTTAAAAAATCTCCTTTCAGCTCTAGTAGATTAAAATGCATCCAGACTCCTAGCCTTGTTTGTGCATGGAGACAATTTGACAATCCTCCCACCCCTACTTTTTCTAAAATTCCCATCTATATAATCAAGCAGTATAATTATTCTTGGGAAAAGCAGGTGGGGGCAGGGAGAATACAGGAGGGTGGAGGACAAACAGAGCCTTTGGACTGGACTTGGATATTGTGTACCAATATCCCCCTGTTGCATTTGTTAACTGTTCAAATATGTGTGGTTTGGAACTCAAGGCAAAAGCCGTTCCAAGGCGCAGCTCTGCTGGCTCAGGTTGCATCTTCTGCACTACGTGTCCTCAGCCACATTAATCTGTTCCCAAGTAAAGTTTATGGAAATTATAGAGATGGAGCCCCAGTTTGTGGTGCCATCAAAGCCACATAAAGACCTAAGGAAAACCCATTATCCCTCCTTGGGATCTGTGCTAGCCTATGGCATTGGCTTCATAAATATTCTCAGTCCTAATTTTAGGTGACCTGGGACCAAGATATGGCGTAGGCTCCCAGGCTAATTGAAAAAGCACTACAGTAGGAAAGGAAGGAAAAAGGTGCCTAATGTGTGTCAGCCACTGCTCTAGGCATTTTAGAATTATTATCTCACTTATTCATCACAACCCTGGGACGTAGGCGTGGTTATCTTCCCTATTTTATAGTTGAGGACGCTGAGGCAGACGAGGTTAAGTGACTTGCCTACTCACATAGCGAGGAAGTCATCTGAAAACCAGATTTGAACTCAGAAGATTACAAAGATCCAGTAGCTGGCATTTTGTGATAGATGGCAAGATATCATTGTGGAGGAAGGAGTATAGGGCTGTGGGTTCTATATTTATGGGTTTTGTGTCTTATGTATTCATTTACTTTAAAAATAGCATTGTTGGAGCTTTTGAGTTGTGAGACATTTTGGGGAAGTGGCAGATTATTATTTATGACACTGGACCCTGAGATTGGCTCCAAAATATTTCTTTACCTTTTTATTGAAGATCCTGCGTGGGGAAGGGAGAGTAGGAGTGGGCAGTGCTTGAAATATTTGAACTAATTTAGCAAAACCCAATGATATGGAGTGTTGGAGCTTATCTAGTTATTTTAGAAAGATAAGAGTAGAAGGGAGAATTTGAAGGATCGTGATAAATCAGTGTTTGAAGAATACAGACAAAAGTATTCTGATTATATCCTGGAATCCCAAGTCCCTTGTGCATGCAGATGTAAATTCCAGTTCTGAGAGCATGTTGAGTAACCATTTTGTTAATACTACATGAGAGATTTCATGTGGCAGAATTAGTCTCAGTGTACTCTCTAACTGATTTAGAACCTTTTTTTTTTGCCATTGACCTCTCGAATATGAAACTGAAAAGAATTTTTCAATTGAGTTTTTCTTTTACTCGTGATGTTAGCTTCTTCCACCATCCCCTCCAGAAAGGGTTTAATATTCTATCACATACAGATTAACAGACATTTGTAGAGCCTGAAAGAAATTAGGTTGGATAGGTAGAAAATTTTTTGAAAGTATTTAGTAAATGAGTATTTTTATGACTCTGTTATAGAAATTGAATAAAATCAGTTTGATGCAAATCTTTCGCCTGTATCAACAACAAAACTTTTGTAAGTATAAGTAGAAATGGCAGAAAACTTGGAAAGTGGATGAACCTTTTGATGAATGTGCCTGTTATCTTTGGTTAGGTAACCTCTCTGTGAGGGACATATCCTGTAATGCCAGAGGTTGTTGTGTATCTATTGTAATTGGCTAATATGCCAGTTTCCCCAAAAAGGATTAGGCACCACTGTCCCAGCAGTAATGGGAGGAACCATCTATGCCTCTTGAGAAGCAAATTTTTACCCCCTTGGGTTATCTGGAGGTGGCCTAGGAAGCTTGAGCAATATTCTCCCTACCTACTCTCTTCTTTAGAGAAATCCAAGGGTCATTTTGAGCCCTACCCTGGTCAGAATTTCTATGAATTCCAAATTAGTAGATTTTAAATTTATTCGATTTTTTATTGTATCTTCAGGACACACTTTGAGTGACTTCTGACCACCACTATAACTTTTTAAAAATCAGTCTTCAAGATCAGAGCATGATCTGAAGTTGTTGTACAAGGGAGAAACTTCATTCTGTTCCAAAATGACACCTCTCTCTCTTTTCTTGCTGCACCTTTGCAATACTCCAGAAACAAAAACAGCATTGACAGTCTTGAATGTGACATGTGATGTGATGTCTCACTCTTCAGCTTGGTACTTAAACTGATGGGGGGGATGGGGGGGGTTACAGGGTATTCTCAAGAAGCAGCTGAAATAAATAGCTTTCTCTTTGCCTTCTGAAGATTCCTTCTTCCACCTACATGCCAGAAATCTAATTTTTAGGCCTTCTGTTTTCCTTCTGTTTACCTCACCTCTTAAGTAGCCCCCTTTCACTCAAAAGCCAGAAATGGTACTATTCTTATTATAGTATAACTTAGGGAAAGCTCAGACCAAATGAGAGAGAGAGAAAAAACCACACACACACACACACACACACACACACACACACACACAAACTATATATATATATATATATATATATACATACATACATACATATTTGAGGAAAATCTTTCCATTTCTGAAAAACTATGATTTATTTTTCTACCAGATTATCTGTTAGGGAAAGAAAACGTACTTTTTTTTTGGTCATGGTACATTAGCATCATTTCTAGAAAGGAGACTGTCTCTCCCTTCCCATTTTGGCATGAAAAAATGACTGATTTCATGGAAATAGCAAAGCACAACTAACTTCCAAAGCAAAGACAGAGAAATCAACTCATAGACTTTAAAGCTTATACAGTTCTGTGGGTACAATTCTAGTGTTGGAGGCATCTGATCTTTAGTCATATAAAACACATTTGAAAATGTAATTGCATCTCCAAAAACAAATCATTTTGGCTTTCATCATCTAAAATTAAATAGCCAACCCAGCCATTGTATGTCTAGAATTGCTTCCCAATGCAGTGAAATGTGGTTTCCCTCCCCCAAAAATTTCAAGACAAAGCCCAATTAATATGTTCCCTGTGGTCCAATTTCACTTCCATAAGATTTGCATATAAGATTTTCAGTCTGAGCCCCTCATTACATAGAACATTCCAAATTTTCCTTTCAAACTTGAATGTATGTTCCATGTGTTGGAGAATAACCAGGAGCCAATTCCCTTTTCTTCCCTTCAATCCCCCCATATGGCAACATTTACTGTAAATGGAGCTCCTCTGTTAGGAACTAAATTTACTTATTTTTAGGATTTGATGGATACCCTGTGTCATTGGTGGTTTTCCCATACAAAATTGCCAATCTTTGCCCAAGACTAAACTGGACTATCCCTAAAAGAATGGAAGAAGAAAGGCAATTCAAGAAAACATGAAGACCAATAGGATAATACTGACCAGTGCCCAGTGAAGCTGTCAGGGACTTCAGAATGTCGACTGCAGTTGGGTGTACCATCCCTTCTCTTTCAGAGCATATCCTCATGAAATAGGAGTCCTTTGTACTGTTTCTCCTCTTTAGGGCCAAAAATTGTACCAAGAAGAGTCAATGACAAGGGGAGCCAGGCTTTGCATTTAATTGGCAGAATTAAGTTGAAAGACAGGGACTGTCTGGTAAGTGGAGGGATGACAAGCACCCTAATAGTCACTGTCTGGGTCATCTTGAGCAGCCCTTTCATCTCAGTCTCTAAAATGGTGATGACAGTACACCCACCTCACAGAGCTGATATCAAAGGAGTGTTTTTTAAACTATAAAGTATGATCTCAGTGTGAACTTCTGTTATTATTAAGGTCCTGTTCATGATACAGCTCTTTTCTTCAAGGAGAGCTCCAGGCACTCCCATTGGCAGCTGAGCAGGGCCTAGAAGGGAGTACCTATTCATGTGGTACTAAAGTCAGGGATTTCACATGTTTGAGAATAACCAGGTCAGTTTATTGTTGAGGGCTCTTTTTTTTTTTTTTAATAATTAATTTATTTGTTTTCCGTTTTCAACAATCACTTCCATAAGTTTTAAATTTTCTCCCCCTCCCTCCCCAAGATAGCATGCAATCTTATATAGTCTCTACACATACATTCTTATTAAACATTTTCATATTAGTCTTGTTGCATAGAAGAATTAAAACAAATGGGAGAAACCATGAGAAAAAACAAGACAAGACAAAACAGGCTGCTTCATTCTGCGATCCAGTTCCATAGTTCTTTCTCTGGATGTGGATGGTATTTTGCATCTTGAGTTCTTTGGAAATGTTTTAGATCCTTGCATTGCTATGAAGGGCTAAGTTTATCAGAAATAGTCCTCATACACTGGGGCTCTTACCGTGTGTAATGTTCTCTTGTTTCTACTCACTTCACTCAGCATCAGTTCATATAAGTCCTTCCAGGCCTCTGTGAAGTCTGCCTGTTCGTCATTTCTTATAGCATAATAGTATTCCATTACATTCACGTACCACAATTTGTTCAGCTGTTCCCCAAATGATGGGCATCCCCTTGATTTCCAATTCTTGGCCACCACAAAGAGAGCTCCTATAAATATTTTTGTACATGTGGGTCCTTTTCCCATTTCTATGATCTCTTTGGGATAGAGTCCCAGAAGCGATATTGCTGGGTCAAAGGGTATGCACATTTTTGTAGCCCTTTGGGCATAGTTCCAAATTGCTGTCCAGAATGGCTGGATCAGCTCACAACTCCACCGACAGTGAGTTAGTGTTCCAACTCTCCCACATCTTCTCCAACATTTATCATCTTCCTTTCTTGTCATGTTAGCCAATCTGATAGGTGTGATGTGGTACTATTGAGGGCTCTTCTTTGGGTGACTCTGGAATATTTCCTAATTGTTCTAATCTATGAGGTGATAACGTACAAGAAATGAATTGGGCAAATGTCGAATTTCACCAACCTCTCACTTTGCAGGAGATCACCTCTGAAAGGCAGTTTAAATAAATTAAGAACTAACTGGCTTTTGAGGGTCACACCAGATTTATGAAGTCTTAATTATAGAGTATTACTCTCTAGTTTATATCGTGTGACTCAAGCTCATCAAACTACATGTTGATGATAAATATCTTGAGGGAATTTGCTTTCAAGAATAGATAAGAATGACTTCAAATTATCAGAATCTTTCAAAAAATACTTGAGGATGATTAAAAACATTTTTCCTAAGTAATTTTGCACTTTTCCTCTCTTGTTGGTCAGGTTTATATTCTTAATTTGACTAGATAGTCCTCTTTATTGATACTCTCCTGGATTGAACCCAATCTTCTTCTATGTTGCTATAGATGCTCAGTTAGTGGATTCTGAATTAATGAGGTTTTATCATATCATCAGAAGTAATTGCCAGGATACAGTCTAAGGTTCTTAAGTAAAATTCAAACATCAGCATATGTGCAGTTTATGAAGGAAATAATAAACTCACATAATGCCATTCATGGTGAAAATGCTGTTAAATTTAATTTTATTCATATGAAAGGTGGAAAGTTGGCTCTTTAATGTTTGGGTGCCCTGGGAAGACATTAAAAGAAAATCTTATCAGTGCTGACAATGCAGTATATGTCTAATTTATTAGAAACTAATGCTTGTGATTTGATATCTTATTTTCACTGTGTTTTATGTGTTTTCAGTATAGCAGTGTCCCATACATCAGTTTTGATTGTTTCCACATTTTTCTACCTACTGCCAAAGTCATAGAGAACCTGCCAACGGCCAGAAAAAAAAGGGATTGGAAAATGGAAATAGTATATCTCTAGAGAAATCTCTTTAGCAAAACTGTTCTTTAGAAGGACTGCATGCATAATATTTATTTATCAGTTAATAAAATATTGGGTGTTTACTTCACCTATATGTACTTTCCTGGCATATATATATTTCTCTCTATATGTAGACATATATAAAATGTACTATAAAAAACTATAAAATAATACTTTTTTTAAAAAAAGTTCCTATATGCTGTTGAGGAGACCAATTCATATTCTTGTTGTGTACATATATTTATATGTTTATATAGTGTGTTATGTGCACATATGTGTACATATATGTATGTAGATAACATGTGTGTTGCATATGTGTAAACATACAATTATGCCTATGGCCCAAGACAGAACCAGAAATCGGTGTTATAGCTAACTTTATGCAGAGTGGAAAAGAATAAAGTAGATTCCAGTTGGCCAGCATATTCTATTCAGTGTTCATCTGAATAGTTTAAAATATTCTTGCTCTTAGTAAAAGCCTTTTTTCCCCCAGAGCAACCACTGGAGACTAAATGTTAAAGGAAATTTGTGTGCCTGGAATGTTCTTGAAAACAAGGACCATTTGCATGAGTTATTTAATAAAGCCCAAGATGGATTGCTTGAAAGCCTTCACTGCATTTAAATTAGTAGGGTTTCCTCTCTGGTTAATCTTCAAGGATAAAACTGGGACATAACTAATGATAGTTCCTGCAACTTTTTCAGTGGTGATCTCATGGACAGATTACCACGTAATGAACACTTCTTTTGCAACATGGAGGATCCAGTGCTATCGTTTTTATGGCCGCTTGGCTTCAAGAGACTCTTAGCCTTGGAATACTACTCCAACAGAGCATTTAAAAAGCCATTTCCCAAATAAACCCATGAGCCTTAGTAGGCTCTCCCACGGTAGACCCTCAATGTAATGACTAAGATAATAGCTTGAGAGTTTGGTTACCATTTAATGTTCTAGGATTTACTAGGGTTCTGAGGAGATGGAATCATTTTTGATATTAGCTATTCTTCTCTCTGAACTTACTACATCTCCATTGCCTATAATGTTTTAATTCTTTCTTTCCACCTATCCATGGTCTTTCTTGCCTTAAAAGACTTAGCTCCTCCTCCCAAGTTTTTCCTATCTGTCAGATGGCTCCTTTTTGTTACATGTTATTTTTATTTCTATTGTATTACTTAAATTTAAGTATATGTTTCATTGTGTTCTGAAGTCATTTCAGGTATAGTCTAATTTCTTCTCTGCAACGTAATCTCTTCTAGGACCAGGGTTATAAGTCTTTTATTTCTTTTCTGTCTGCCATCCACCCACCCAAGCACTACGTACAGAGTTTCATAGCCACTGAGATTCTCGGTGTTGTTATCTGACTGATTAATCCACACCATATTTCAGCTAAGGAGAGCTTTCCCTCCTTATCACAGTTATTAATTTGATTAACCTATCCTGCTTGTCTTGTAGGTTAATTTTCAGGTTATGGTGCCATAAGATTGCCTTCTGTGTAACTTAAGATTCACTCTTAATCCATGTTTAACCATAACTGTCACTAGGTACCTAAAATACCTCTTACCCAAGTCTTATGCCAGAGACATACTAAGAATAGGCTGTTTATGAAATATAGGCTCTGTCTGTGACCTTTCAGACAACAACACCTTAAGACATCTGTCCCTGTGTTCTTTATTTTTCTGGGCCCCATTAAGTTACTGGAAAGTATTTGTTATAGGAGAGAGTTTGTCAGCATCTATAGCAGGTGAGAGGCCTAGACATTTTCCTTAAATATAATATTAATACTCCTCTTTGCATATGATCACTATGGAGACGTGGCACTTGTCCAGACAACCTATTCTTTGCCATAGAGCTAGCTATCACATGCATGCACCCAATTTCATTTTATCAAAGCATGTCTGTAAACCCCACACCCAGTTTTTTGATATCCAGGCAGTTTTAAAGTATCTGTCTGACATGATTCTGTAAGAAAGGTTTTGTATATTTAGTTTGGCAGCCAGATGGAGAAAGAAAGTCAGACATCAGGTTATCACTTCTAATCAGGCTTTCCTCATCAAAATCCTGTCTCTGATTAAAGCAAAAGAAAATTTGAGTATACATTACTTGTGTATCTATGTATTTTAAAGCTCTTGGGGAAACCTTCTCTAGTCCTTTCTCACCCTCTGAAGTGTTCAGAATAAAATGTTGCCTAAGAGCCTAAGAATTTCTGCACTGGCCTGTCTGTATTGTGGCGTTTCCAGCTTTGTATACTATCTCAGTCTTCGTATACATCCCACGTCATAAGAGACCTTTACAATGTCACCTTCAAAGATTGGAGACCTATCACTCCAGATAATTTTCCTTAATAATCCATTTTGGAGCTACTGTTCTGAATTCCTAAAAGCTTTCCAATTTTGAAACTGTTGCGTTAACACATTTTAGAAAGGACATTGACAAGCTATCACACATCCAGAGAAAGTCACCCATGATGGTGAAGGAACTAGAGAATATGCTGCAAGTAGAAACTGGGGGTGTTTAGAGAAAATAAGACTTACAGAGAACACAACAGCTGTTTCCAAGTGTGAGTACAAATTGGGCCTCTTCTTCCTGTTTCCGGAGGGCACCAGTTAGTAAGAGTTGCAAGAAAACAGATTTAAACTCTACAAAGCAAAATTTCCTAATAGTTTAGGTCCATCTCAAATTGGAATAAGCTACTTCAGGAGATGTCAGGTTACTCCTTCGCTAGCGATTTTCAACTAGATAATGAATCAACATTTGTTAGAGATGTTGTAAGAGGGGATTCTTGTTTAGGTTTGGATTAGACTAAATGTCCTCTAAGTTTCCTTTCAACTCCAAAATTATGTGAATCTAACCCTCTATCTTCAACCAATCCTGTCAAAATAATGTATTTTATAAAGGCATCATCAGTGATATTAAATAATACCTTATTATTTTGGGGGGGAGGTCCTCAGAGTTGACTCCTAAATTTTCAGGAAATTAGTTCTAGTGTCCTGAGATTTGGTGAACGAGTCAGTATTCACAGATTTCCAAGCCTAGGACAGCCTCAGTGGACACACCCCTTCTTTTGCTGATGAACAATTTTACTGGTATCCCCTAATAATTCAAAGGTCAGAGGGAGGGAAAGGGGGTACTTTTCTTGGATCCACAACTTTTGAGTTTTTAATTGTCTTTGATCCACTAGCCCCCCTCCCCCACCTCTGCAATGAGTCATCAAAGACAGCTATTTAGTGTGCATTCCACTACAGTGTGGAAAATGTAAGATTATAAAGCATACACTAGTAAATAAATTATAGGTATACAGAAGAGGTCCCACTTAAAAGATAAGTCTAGAAGTAGCTCCTTAGTTCTGAGTTACTTTTTTTCTAGTCAGTGAATTCAGTCCTTCCCGGCCTAAGGCGTTTTCTACCTACCCAGTTAAGTTTGTCTTCTTTTACTTCATAGAATCATAGATTTAGAACTTAGAGCAAAGGTCCTGAACCTGTAATCTTTAAAAAATTTTTAAAATGTTTTTAAAACTATTTTGATAACTGTATTTCAATGTAATTGGTTTCCTTTCCAATCCTGTGTATTTTATGCATTTAAAAACATTCTGTGAAAGGATTGATAGGGCTCTAGACTACCAGAGGGATCCATGGTACAAAATAGGTCAAGAATCCTTGACTGGTAAAGACCTTAAAGCTCATCCAGTCCCATTCCTCTCTCAGTCCTATTTTCTATCTTAAATTCAATTTTATTTTATTTCTAGTTTCAAATTCTCTCCTTCCCTTCCCCCACCCACTGAAAAGGCAAGAAAAACAAAAACCCATTGCAAATATATCTACACAAACAAGCACACACAGACACACGCACAGAGTCATGCAATAAAGAAAAACTTCTGTATTAACTATGAAGAGAGAGCAAAAGAAGTAAGGAAGAAAATGTGATTCAGTCTGCACCCCGAGTTGTTTCTCTGTCTAGGTTGTATAAACCTTACTTGATCATAAGGTCTTTGGAGTTGTGTTGCCTAACCATGAGCAATTAATATCTCTCCACATATTAATCTACCTCTATTTCCATAAAGAAGGCTTTGTGGTTGTATTCGTATAGTTACTATGTATATTTTGGCAGGTAGACTCTTAAATATTTTATGCATTCTCTAGTTAATTTTGAATGGGATATCTCTTCTTGCTGGGTTTTCTTGGTAATATATAAGAAAACTGATGATTTGTATAAGTTTATTTTATATCCTGCTACTTTGCTAAAGTTATTTTTATTAAAATTTTAATTGACTCTAGGGTTCTATATGAAGACCATGTAATCATCTGCAAAAAACAATACTTTTGTTTCCTCTTTGCCTTCACTTCGTTAATTTCTTGTCTTATTGCTATAACTAGAATTTTTAGAACTACAGTAAATATTAGTCTGTCAGTAAGCATTTATTAAGGTCCGACTGTGTGCCAGCCTCTGTGCTAATCACTGCGAATACAGTTATGACCAAAGACAGTCCCTGTTCCCAACTTGCTTACAACCTAAGAGGTAAAGACTACACAAAAAGGAAGTGGAAGGAGAAGTCACTCAGAGAAGTCCTAGAATAGAGCTGCCAGAGGAAGAATGAGGAGATGCCTAAGCTGAACCTGTTCCTTAAACAGAGGATTTGGGGCTCATGGCCCCACCCTCCATTTAGAGAGGCAGAGGGGAGTGGTGAGGTAAAGAACCAGGGCTGATGGGATCTTGCAGGATGATACCTTTATCCCACTGATGAGCTTCTTGAGGCTATGATAGAGAGGTCAGAGGAGTTCCAGAAGAGTACATATGGGGAGAAATGAGTATACATGAGAACAGTAGTGGTGACCATGAACATCTCTGCCCTCCCACAGTCTCTCATTGTGGGAGTGACACCTCAGGGATAGACTCTTCACAAAATGTTGTCTAATCCAGGTGATGTGCCTCAGTTGAAGAGCTAAAGATTTGTCTGGAGTCACTTTGGTAGTAAGTAATGGGGAGGCAATATTTGCACCAGGGACTTAGACTCCAAAGCCAGTGTACTTCCCACACACAGCTCCACCTCCTGGATGCTGAGGGAGGGGGGTGTTTTGGGTAGGGCTTTCTGCCCTAGCTATCACCAAAGTTTGTCCTGAAACCCCGAAAGAATCGAAACAAAGAATTATAGGAGAAGAAGCAGAATACTTTGAAAGAAAGATGATGAGAAGTTAATTACTCATTTGAGTTGGGGGACATGTAAATGCTTAATGGTAAGGAAGTTTTAGTTTTGTGGTGTGGGGAGGAGAGAGAGAACCTACGGGGAGTCCATAAAGAGTGGTTAGTACCAAAGGGGCAGCAAACAATCATTTTAGGATGCAATGCCTACGCATCTCTGCTGATCGCTGAGCTTTTCAGCCCCCTCTAGTTCAAGAAAAGCTGCTGTTTTCAAGAGAAGTGTAGAAGCTATGCCCAGTGATTAGCCATGAACAGATTGCATAGAGCTTCCCTAAGGAAACTGCAGGTAATTCAACTGTTCTTTTTAAACTCTGTTGTTTGGAGAAGAAGGGAAGTATTTTATGAGTAACATGTGAGAAAGGAAGAAATATGATTCCTAGCTCAGGAGAATCACTTCTCATTAGATAGGGAGCCCTTTGAGGTCTTAAAACCAGATGATGGATGACCTTAGGTGGGTGGAATATTTTTGTTCTTGAAGCATACAGCAAGATGACAGCACCTGAAAGGGAAAGAGAAGGACAGAGTACCTTCCCACACTCAATTATTAGTGACTTGTCTATTTAGGAAACCCACTGTGTTTCCCCTGCCTGTGTAAAGAGGAGCTCCAAAACATGTAGCTCAGACAAGGCTCGTGGTCTTGTTCATTCTCTCTCTCAACGAACAATGTCCCAAGTACATACTGGTTGTAAAAATCCATTTTTTCCCCTGTGTTCTGAGTTCACAGACTATGACACAATGATTCTACCTATACCAACCCCTGAAAGTGGTCATATTCATTGATGAGTTTTTGGACCCCTCACATGGATTTCAAACCACACCCCTTCTTTGTAGAATCCCCAGGTGCTACTGCTGTTTTATGAGCATTTTGCTTGCAGGCTGGGTTTTTGGACAGCTATATTTGTCACAATCAGGGTTTTATTTTCTCCTCCCTCTGGGGACTATGCAGTCTAAACTTGCATGGTCAGACTAGTAATATGAAGACTCACAAAGAATTATGGAAGCTTCCAAATTAATCATCGTTTTTATACCAGTCTGAATTGGTATTGTGTCCTTTGGGGAGCTCAAATTCCTTTTCAAGATGTAGCTCACAAATCCCCGCTGTTGGGGCAGGTAGGAGGGTGGAGGGGTGCTGGGGAATGAATGTCCCTGTGTTATAGAGTATAAACTGAGGCCCAGACAAGTGAAGTTCCTTGCCTAAGGTCATAAAGCTAGTTAGCTGTAGAGCTGGGGGACTCATTCACTTTTCCCATTTTCCTGTCTAATAATTTTTTCACAGATTTGGTTGACAAGCCATTTGTACATGAACAGTAACACTATAGAGAGAACAGGCTATGTGCCATAGTATGGCAAACAGTACTATACTCTAGCAAACTAGTCCGAAATTCATTTGGAGGCATTTCCTTGACCAGTGAATTCATTTTTAAATAAAATTGTGCTACAACCCTGTCAGGAAATATATTCTAGATTATATGTGGCATATCAATTTTGATCAGGCAGGAGTTATCACTATAATGGGAGTCTGTGCTTCTGTTCCTCCTGTCTCTGTTGGTCTCATTTACTTTTCTTATGGCATTTTGTGGGTTTATGTAAGTACTAAAGGGGAAAGAGTTTATTCAACATAAAAAAGAAATCACAGCCAAAATATTTATCTGATTGTTAGAGAGCTCGCTGTCCTGAGATGTTTGAGTGTGAAATGAATGTCAGCCTCAAGATGATAACTTCTTTGGACAAAGCTGTAAGAAAGAGCCTATCATGTATTTACAAGAGTTGGTACACATTTTATCTGGCTAATTGAGAAAGCATATATTTTTTCAAATTGATTTTCTGACACTATAACTTTCTTTTCCTAGCTTAGCAAAGGTAGTAAATGAGCACTAACGCAGAATATTTGGATAAGTTCCTTTGAACTATTCACTGAAGGCAGTTTTTATGATGCAGTTGTCTTGTGATAACACCAGAGAACTCCTAGTAGTTTTTTTCCCAAACTACTTCAAACATAGATAATGACAGGGGTGGTCCAGTTGTATCATAAAATTCTGGTGACCATAGAAAACTTCAAAGGGAAATCAATCCGGAACTTAACCTGTCATAATGGAGAGTATTGATCACAAGAGAACATAGTGGTTAACTTTAATTGTCTTGTGACTGAGAATCTTTTGGGATGTCAACTCACCAAAATACAGGAATGAGCGATATTAGGGGGAGGTCTGTATGCTTAGATTATTTTAACAGTAAAACGAGAAGAGTTAGAGTTGGCATCTGCCTGTCTCCTAAGAAAATGAAGGACCAAATCATCATTTGTAAAGTGCTCTGATGTCCCTTGGCTAGAAGTTGCTAACTTCAAAAGGCTTTTATTGTTGAGTTTGAAGTACAGTGAAACTTTATTAATTCTTTGAAAATTCAGTTTGTGATATACTCTGCTTTCTTAGCAAATTCTTTACTGTAAACTTATAGAGTAGACAAGAATATAGAGTCGATAGTTGAAATATTTGAGGACTGTTTTAAGAATCATAAAGTACTTTAGAAGCACCATTTAAATATGTCATGTGTTCATTTTTCTCCATTAAAGTAGGTCTCCTACAACCTTCTAAGCTTTACTTCATTAGAGTCTTAAGTGTATTTGAAAATTGTAAGTAGTGTATTCTTGCCCATATCCACTTCACATTAGCAAATTAGCAGGCACCACATCCTAGCATGCACTGCTTTGGTTAAAATGCTCTTTGTGATAAATGGAGCTACAAATAAGGTTGAAAGATGAGCCAAACAAGGTCAGAAATCTAGCCCTTCAGTCATAGCTTCTAAAAGGACCCCTTTGCTTTTAAACCATTGTCAACTGAGATATCTGTCTCCAGTGGAGTGGCCAGGAGGATGTTCTGTTTTCTCCTTCCCTGCACACTAGGGCTGCTTGGGCAAGCACTCTACTTCTCTAAGAGAAATATTCTTTCAGTCAGCAAATCTTTGTTAAGCACTTACTATGTGCTGAGCACCATGGATACACATAAAGGCTCTGCTGTCAAGTAGTTCATAAGGGAAACAGCATGCAAACAACTTTGTACAAACAAGCTCAAAACAGGATAGATTCAAGACAGGCGATCAGCAGAGAGAAGGCACTAGAATGTAGAAGTCAGTCATTAAATACCTCACTTGTACCAGTCATTCTATTCAGTGATGGGGATACAGAAAGAGGTAAAAGACAGTTTTTACCCTCAAGGAGCTCACAGTCTATTGAAGAAAACAACAAACAAACAAATGTATACAAAGAGGCTATAACCGGGATAAATTAGAAGTAAGAGGGAAGATTCTAGAACAGAGGTATCAAACATAAGGCCCACAACACTCCCAAGTAAGGCCAAACCAGATTAAAATGTAATTGGGAAATAGTTAACAAATTAAAACATAGATAATATTACATGTTTTAAAACTGTGTCAATATGCAGCCCAGATTCTTATATCCACATTAATGGCCCCTGCTTCTATCTTAGTTTAACACCATCACCCTGGAGATAAGAGGAGTTGGGGAAGGTTTTCTGTAGAAGGAAGGATTTTAGTTGGATCATAAAAGAAGTCAAGGAGATGCGTAGGACAGAAGGGGAGAGGTGGAGGAGGCCACCGTAGTCATGGAAGAGTGTCAGGGAGAGCAGTCTAAGAAGACTGGAGAGGTAGAAGAGGGCTAGGTTTTGAAAGGCTTGGAGGGCTAAAGAGGACCGTGCATTTCTTACTTCAGGCAGTAGGGAGGCACAGGAGTTCATTGAGTAGGAAGGTGATATGAAGAACAGTGCCTTGTCCCCATTCCCCATTCCCAGAACTCTCCAGGAGCCGCCTCTCAGTCTCCTGCCCCCACACTCACCCCTATCCCCTTGGTGTGTTCTTAAGAAGCAGGTTGTGGAAGGCTCTTGTCAGATCCTGAGAACATGAAAGAAATAACATTCAGAAGAAGAGTGACAGAGCCCTGTCACCACCTCTTGTTGAACTATAAAAGATGTTTGGAGGGAACCGGCAGCTGGAGAAAGATTGTCCTTAGATCCTGGGTGCCGATGGGGTTTGTAGTTTAGAAAGGAAGTTGCTGAAAGTTCCCTTATCTTGACACTCTGAGGGCAAGAGGTCTTTCTTCAAAGAGAGTGAATAGTAACATCTCTGGCTCTTTGCTGATCCGGAGAAAGGAAGATGAGAGGCAGAGAGACAAATGGAAAGCAGGGGGTCTAGATGCCGGAGCAGGTCAGTTTATCCCTAGCATTTTATAGGCAGGGAATCAGAGGCACCAAAAGTGTAAAATGGAAATTCTACATCCTGTGCTGAGGAGAAGCCAGGACAGAGCAGGAACTGAAAATAGAAGACTAATACATTGCCACAAATGGCAAATTCCCTCTGGATGTTGCTCTCCTCCATGTTTTTTATCATAAAAAATAGGTAGCTCAAAAAAGTAGCTCATTCATACCCATGTGCTGATATTCTTCTGGTAAGCTCTAGGCTGTTGTGGTGAAACACTATTGGAAAAGGTGTTCAGGGGTCACGAACTTGCTGTGAACCCTCTTGTGTCAAGCAGGTGATCCCAAACTATTGTTAGCGTCTGCTGTAAATGATATGCCTCGGGGTTCGAGCAGAGTTCAGCCAAGATCCCCACATGACATGGAGATCTGCCCTTGAGCCAGGTTTGGGTAAGTTATGTGGCAAATGTCTTTAAAATGCTGGCATCTGTTACATGGGAGAGGGTAGGGCTGCTGAGAATGATGGAGTGCTCACGGAAATTAGGATGGGGGAGAGACCCCCCAACAGCTGACAGACTGTATCAGGCCACTGCAGCACATCCAGCACTCTTGATAAACAGCTCTTAAAGGCATTACGTGGCTTGGAAAGCATTCTTTAAAAATGGTTATATTTTCCAGACGCGCGACAGTCCACCATTCCCTATTTTCCAAGGGTATTGAATTGTTAAACCAGATTCCAGTTCATTGGGCTGCTGGAACTACTGAGAGCTTTATCTGTCTGCCTTGCCTGCTGTCAGAACATTCTTTCATGAATATTATCTTAGAGGTCAGGAACCCTATTTCTGCAAAAATACAGCAGTTCCCAGGGCTCCTGGCCACAATCTGGGAGGGAAAATCATTTATTGTATTCATTTTTCGTTTGGTGGATAGCTTATATGACAGGATCTCGTGTATTGTGCCTGTGTTATTTCCTGATTTTCCTCATGATAAAAATAACAGCCACATTTAGATTGTTGTCAAGCTCTAACCTTTGAAAATGAGCTTCTTGACAAGATTTACAAATGGTTTTTGTTTTTTCAATTTCAGAACCAACATTCCCACCCACCCATTAGCCCCAGAAAGAGTCCCTCATATGCTTTTGCCCCTGTATTCTATTATTTTAGGGCTTCTGTGTTCTCTATAACTTGGTACAAGCTCCTTATGACTAGATCAGTTTCCTTATCAGTAAAGTGGGGTGTTTGGTGTTCTTGTGCAAATCTGTTTCCTGGGGCTCTTGACATGATGACTTCATTCTTCACCAGAAGTTTGATGAGACCATGAATCTAGTTCCCTGAGAGCTTAACTTACTCTTATGAAAGCACTAGGACCCTGGGTAGGGTTGAAGCCAAATAAATGTGAAAACTCTCATGTGTTCAGACTTGAAGAGTAGTGTAGGTATTTTCATGCCAGCACCAGGAGACTAACACCCAGCTCAGTTCCCTAAAGGGACCTACCTAGTCTTATGTAAAACATGCCATTGCTCTATCTAAAGGTGAGTTATCATTGCTGCAGACTTCAGTTGACCCAACCCCCTCATTTTATAGGGGAGGAAGCTGAAGCCCAAAGAGGTCTATTGTCTTGCCCAAGGTCACATAACTAAGTGGCAGAGCTGGGATTGGAATCCAGGTCTCCCCACTCCTATTCCAGAACTTTTTCCACTGTACAAAAGACTAGTTCCTTCTTAAGACCCACAATGTTTGATCAGTAGAGCTATTTTTCCAAAGATTTTCATAGGAACGTGGTGGTGGCATATTACAGTGGAGATCATAAGCTCAGAACTTGTCTTGAGTAAGTCATTGGTATCAGCTGATGCAGGCTTTCATATATACATGATCAAAGCAGAGGTGCTCAAATTCTTGAAATTCTGCGTTTCAGCTTGTATGGTAGCCAAGAAATCTATTTAAAACGTTTGGCAATGGATATTTTGCCCAGGGAAGTGGATATGCACAGTGTGAAAACTAAATTCCAAAACATGTTTCCTTTTAGTTCCCATTTCCCATATCAAATTAGTGCTAGTTAGCACTGCCCACAGCTCTGTTATGAATGGAAGTGCCAAATAGCTCATGGAGCTCTGGAGGAATAGATCCATAAACAGAAAATCCAGCAGGGAGAAGAACATAGCAATGATTCAAATAATCACATTTCTGAGATGCTTTTGCATGTTATTCTAAAGCTATTAGTATCCTTGGCCCTGCTGAGTGATCTCCAGTGCCCTGTTATTCATTTTCTGGTGGTTCTGGTGGCTGAGGTTTTTATGTCACTGGGATTTGGACAGTAAAACATGTGTAGGAGAGAAAACAAAGGTAATAGCTAGTGGAGAATTGGGGGGGGGGGGGGGGGGGGGTCACTATTATCAGACTCTCAAAACCTGTCTAGGCCAATTAGATAACCTCATTTTCAGGCCTGTGTGCCACCTTCAAAGACTTAATAGAGCAATATTCCATCACCTCTAGGATCTTTATGCATAAAATTATTTCTCAACTATTCATCTGTAGAACATTTGATGCTTAAGGCTTATTAATATGTTTAAAGACTTAATCTAACTCTGAGTTTGCATATTAGACCCTAGGGGCTACTTGGTTCAAATGCTCATTTCCCTTTAAGGTTCTTGAGTTCCTACCCTAAGAGCTCAGTGCTATATATTTTTTCTTCTTTTCTCTTCTACCTGAACCTCTTCCTACACTTCATTTCTTTGAGATTACATTCTTGGTTTCATGAAATCCTAGTTTTACTGGCTCCATTTAATATGTATTCATATTCTCATTCTTACCATTGTGCACAGATGAGAATATACAAATCCTTAGAAAGAGATGTTTCCATTTCCCTTGTTCCATCTGTTCCTTTGCTCCTCCCTCTTGCACCTCTTCAAAAAAAAGGTAAGTTGGAGGACTTGGAAAGAAAAATACATTAGCTCATCTATAAACATCAGAACAGTAAACAGAAGAGGCCTGTAAAGAACTGGGAATAATGTATTCACAGTTTCCATTCAGAAATCCATGGATTATTTTGGATATGCATGGCTTTTCAAATAGATACATCCCTAGCATGAACCAAATCATGATTGGAAACACACAGTTGAGTTGAAATTGATAAGAAAGGCTCTCTAGATTCAGACAACTCTTACTCTATCAAGGATTGAAAATCCTGAAGAGTGGAGGGAAGTGAATGGTGGCGTGTTTTTTAAAACATTTGACCCTTAGAATGATGGATTTGTGGGGTGTTTTTAATTTTTTTTTTTTTAAGAAATATGGCTAAGAAGATTAAATTCACAGAAATAGGACTATAGATTTTCTTTTTTAAATTCATTTTGTTGCTATCTTTTGCTTTTAAATCACATGCATTTCCTATTGTATCCTTCCTTCTCTGTCCTTCTCAACAATCTTCTCGTATAATGAAGAATAAAAAAGAGGAAAAAGAAAAGTTCAGCCAAAAGTTAAACAATCCATCAAAAAAGTCTGCTGTTGTGTGCATTGTTCTACACCCATAGTCCCCTATATCACCCAAGAAGAAGTTACCTTCTCCTGTCTCTTCTTTTGGGTCACTTTTGATCATTATAATTTATAGTGGTAGTTCTTTACATTTAGTTATTGTATACGTTGTTTTCTTGGTTTTGCATTCTTTACTTTGAAGGAGTTTATATAAATCTTCCCATAAAGCTACAGGCTTTTCAAAGCTGGAAGGGACCTTAGTGATCATTTGCTCTAACCCCTTCATTTTACACATTAGGAAAATAGTATGAAATAAATCATTGATGTATTTAATAAATATTGAATTTCTTTGTCTAGTGTTTTGAACCCATCATCTCCTTTTTACCCTTTCTCCCTAACTCCTTTACTCTTTCTTTGCATGGATTTTGGTGAAATGATTTCTCTTGACTCCCAGAATTTATCACATTCTTAGAATCTTACCCCTTTAACACTGTTAATGACTCAAGGAATTTGGGAACAATTTAGATGGTATGAAGTCCCTTGCTAGAAGATGTCATTTAAAAAATATTTTTAAAAATATTAATATTAATTTTAAAAATATCCTCAATCTCTCCATCTCACTCAGGCTGGCAATGAAGGGCCTGCTTGTGGGCTCAGTTCCACCATTTATCAGGATGAGCTTCAACCTACTTTTTCCCACATTGGCCAACTCTGTCCTCTCTAGGCAGTGACCTGGGCCACTTCTACTCCCAGAGGTTCACCCTGTTCATAATGGTGTGAGCACCCAATCTTTTGATCAATCCTTTCAGCCCAGTCCAGCTCAGAACTTCCAGGCTCCAAAGATCCACTATCCTCAGCCTCCTTTGTGCCACTTACACTCAGCTCTGGCAGTTTTACATATGGATCCATTGTGGCAGGGCATGCGTGAAGAATTTACCTAAGATAAGAGTACTATTCAGGCCAACAAATACCTAGTAACTACCATGAGCAAAAGCACTGAACTCAGCTTGAGGGGTGTAGCGGGAGGACAAAAGGTGGTCCTATCTAAGATACAGTAGGAGAGATAAAATAAGAAGGTACACAACCTATCACCCAAACATCCCAGGGAGAAGGTGCTGTGTGCTATAGAAGAGGAGATGTAAACAACCTCCTAGAGGGTCCCAGGAGAGACAGAGGTTACTCAGGGTTATACAGAAAAAAGTAGAGGGTTGAGGAAGGCTCTGATGGAAGAGGTGGCATTATATCTGGACTTGGAAGGATAGGTAAGCTTTTAAAAAGTGGAACAGAATGAGCCAAGGCCCAGATGCAGATAAAAGTGCCCATCATGTTGAGGAAGGAAGCGTCAGGTTGTCCAGTGTGCCAGGAGCAGGAGATCAAAGTGCTGAGGCTCAGTTGAGAGGTTCTGCTCTTCACCTTTGGGGCCTTGGGAAGTTATTTAGGGTTTTTAATCAAGGAAATGGCCTGGTCAACACATGAACAGTGTTTGCAGGCTGGCCCAGAGGTGGAGAGGTGATGAAGGGGCTCAGACTAGGGCAGTGGAGAGGAGAAAATGGATGAGGGGGGCTGTAGTGCTTTGTAGAGTGTGGATTCCATTCCCAGGCCTCCCTACCCTTTTTCAACCATTAGGTTCTACTTGGCCAGAGTTGAGACACCAGACATATGCATGGTGATAACATTCTCCTTAGATGCCCTCATGAACCTCAGGGTGCAGCATAATCTGAAATCTGTCTTTTCTTTATTAAACATTAAACGCCGTCTGCTTGTTATTATTTTCATGTCACATGTCTCCTGGGCATTGAGAGGAAAATCATGGCACAAGAGGGTATGAGCCCCAGGCTTGAACAGTAAGCTCAGGGTCAGCAGGGCCCAGGGATCTCGTTTTCATTGGAGCAAAGTGAGACTTGGGCAGGACTCAGTTGCCGTTTCACAACCTGTCTCTGAGAGGGAAGATTACACTTTATCGTTCTGGACAGACCTCTAGAGAGGAGCCCAGGGCCTGCTGGGATAGGGTTTTACACTCGGGCTGTCCTTTTGCCCTTCCACTGAACTCTTTTCATTTCAGTCATGAGCAAACACTCAGTGCCTGAACTAACAACCCTGCAATCCTCCGAAGCAGGGCTCGCTTACAGTACCAAACAAAGGGAGGCCCGCGTGGGCCGGCCCAGGCCAAGGAATGCGGCTTCAGGGTTCTGCTCCATAAATTTAACCAGCACGACGAAAAGGAGATAATATGAGCCTTCGTGATGATCTGAAAGGGGGAGGTTTTGTGTCCCATTGATTGCGGTCTGGCACGTTGCCAGGCCCCAAGCCTGACCGACAGTTGAACCATATCGTTAAGGCGTGTAATACAGCTCAAGTCTTGTACTGCCGCCAATGAGTACATATCCAGAGGGCAAAAGTTTATAAAGAGTTGAGGCTGTCCTGTTTAACCCTCTCACGCTGCATGTAATAGCCCCAGCTGCCATTCAGATCTAGAGGTGAAGGTTAAAGAGGAGGGCCTTGGGGTTTGCCCTTCAAACAAAACATGGGGCCAGGGGGTGGGGTGGGGGGGGTCTGCAACATTTCGCCCTTGCCAAGGTAACGCAGGCTGTGTGTCAGGCCCAGCCCCTGGGCTGCCCCAAAGTTGGTTCGGAGTTGCTCTCTGTTTGTGGTGTAACATTGCTGAAGGAAATGGGGCTGACACAACAGGAAACCTAGCCCGCAGAATTCTGCGGGGGCGTGTTGAAGCTGGCCAAGGTGGTGGGAGGGCTGGCCCAGAGCACTGGGCTCCTCGAACAGCTCGACCCTGTCAGGAGGCTTCTCTCCTTCCCCAGCTGCCTCCTCTCTTTCTGACTGCCTCCAGCACCCTGATTGCTCTAACAGAGCAGGTGGAAGGCCAGCTGGACAAAAAAACCTGGAGTTTCACCTTTGCTAGGACTGTGCAGTTCAAAAAACATACTAGGAAGCCAGGTCTAGAAAGTCTTACCCCTGGTCCCCCATCCTGAGCCAAGGAAGAAAGAGACAATGGTTTGACAGCCAGAGGCTTCCTTTTGAGCCCTCCATTCATTCATGTATTCATGTTATCTGGCCTGTCTATATTACTAACTGGCATCATTTTTATTAACCTGTTACCACGAATTATAATTTAT